>NC_132915.1:103194429-103534429 GCF_047675955.1 Chlorocebus sabaeus
AGAAAATGGTAGCTGTTTTTTGCGATTATTGACCCGGGGCCTGATCAGCTCTGGCGCGACTCGGCGAAGGCGAGAGTCCTGCGGGTCCCATCCCTGCCTCCTGGAGAGCCAGGCTCCAGCGATAGAAGGCTCGGGCGTTGCTTGCTCGTCGCCTCCAGTGCCGCCGCGCCCCCTGGCGGCCGTCGGTTGCCATGTCAACGGAGGGTGGCGGGGACCGGGGGAGGCGGAGGCGGGGGCCGTTCTCTCCTCCCAGGGCCGGAGGACGCTCCCTCCGCGCCTCCCGCCTTCGCCTCTTGCGGGGGGCACTCCGAGCCGGGGAGGAAGGGGCTCTCCGCGGCAGCCGGCATGTGGGGGTAAACTGAGGCACGCGGCTGGGCGCCCGCAGCCAGGTGCCGAGCGCGGGGCCCCACCTCCGAAGGCGGAGGAGGGGCCGCGGGCGGTGACGCGCCGAGGGCGGCCGGCGGACAGCGAGCGGGCGGGCGGGCGGGCGGGCGGTGGCGGCGGCGGCAGGTGCGGCCGCGGAGGGTGGGAGGGAGGAGGGCGGGGGCGGGCGGAGGAGGAGGGGAGGGCGAGGCCGGACACCTCCCCCTTTATAACGCGCCCCCTCCCGGGCTCTCGGGCCGACTCCTAGTCGGCTCTTCCCGTCTCGCCCCCTCGCCCGGCCGCCCCGGGCCCGGGCCCGGCCAGGGAGCCCCCAGGCCGCGGCTCGGGGGCTGCCCCCCCGCCCGCCGCCCCGCGCAGCCCGGCGGAGGCGGCGCCGTCGGAGGAGGAGGAGCAGGGCACTGCGGCTGGCCCCGGATCGGGCGCCAGAGCGGCAGCAGCTTCGGCAGCAGCGGCGGCCCGGGCCCATGCAGCGGGACGCGCCACCCCGAGCCCCAGCTCCGGCGCCCCGGCTCCCCGCGCCCCCGATCGGGGCCGCCGCCAGTAGTGGCGGCGGCGGAGGCGGGGGCAGCGGCGGCGGCGGAGGCGCCTCTGCAGCTCCGGCTCCCCCTGGCCTCTCGGGAACTACAAGTCCCAGGGGGCCTGGCGGCGGGCGGCGGGCGGAAGAGGCGGGGTCGGCGCCGCGAGGCCGGAAGTGGCCGTGGAGGCGGAAGTGGCGCGGTCGCGGAGGGGCCTGGAGCGCGGCGGCGGCGGGACCCGGAGCGGGAGCGGCAGCAGCAGCGGCTGGGGGCGGCGGCGGCGCGTTGGAGGCGGCCATGGCAAAGCAGTACGACTCGGTGGAGTGCCCCTTTTGTGATGAAGTTTCCAAATACGAGAAGCTCGCCAAGATCGGCCAAGGCACCTTCGGGTAAGGCTGGGCCCCTCGGGGCCGGGAGCCCTGGGCCTGCACCCCTAGGGCCGACGTCGGGATGTCCCGGGCCCCGCCCGAGTTGGTAGAGAAACCATCTGTCCCCGGGCTTGCCCACTGGTCTTTAGGCCGCGCTGCACCCCGCCCCGGCCTGAAGGAGCCGGCTGGTGGGGAGGAGCCTGAGGCCCGTGGTGGGGGCGGGGAGGGGCTGCAGAGAGGCGCCCGTGAGGGGAACGGGATCTCTCCAAGAGACGCCCAAGTGAGGAGAAGGGACTGAGGGAAGGAAGCAGAGGCTCCGAACGAGACAGGGTGCCGGGTGGCGGGGTAGCCGCGTGCCCTGGGTACTTACCTCAGCCCCGCCCGGGAATCTTTTTGCTGCTGCCCCTCCTCCTGTAGTGGGGGAGGGGCGGGCCCTGCGGAAGTCGCCTGATGAGCTCTCGGGTCTCCCTTTCCGCCTGCAGGGAGGTGTTTAAGGCCAGGCACCGCAAGACTGGCCAGAAGGTGGCTCTGAAGAAGGTGCTGATGGAAAACGAGAAGGAGGGGGTGAGTACGGATCCGGCGTGCGGGCCAGCCGTCTAACTGCCCAGGACCCCGGGTCGGTTTTCCACCCTACTGCTTGTAGGAGTCACAGGTTGAGATTTAATTTTTTTTGTAGTAGTTTAGAAATTTCCAGGGAATTTGGCCTCCACCCTAAAACTAAATGCTTCATTCTTAGGCAGTTATGGGTGAGTCCAGGAGGGGGAGTTGATGCGTGCATCGTGTGCACTTTAGTTCACGAAGTTAGGAAGCCTATAAACACCTTTTTTTAGTGTTAAATTTGCTTAATGTTAAAGAAAGATACATATGCATGCAAATTTTTGAAAAGTGACTAATACTCAGTTATTTAATGTATTTAAAAGGAGCGGTCCCTCCACCCCATCTTAGCTCAAGTACAACTTCCCATAAACCTTCCTTTTCCTAATGTGCTTTAGCGAGGACATTTTTAAATCATCATGTTTGTTGCCAACGAAACAGCCATAGAGCTGAAGTTTGAAGGCTGAAACCTCCGAGCATTTAGTGGCTAATAGCAAAGTATTGCTGTTTCAGTTTGTTGTCTCAAATCATCTCCTTGAAGTGTGCATGCTCCTACTATATCCATTTTACAGGCAAAGCTTCTGAGACAGCTGGTTTCAGAGCCCATGATCTTGCTCTGTCTCCCAACTTGCCTCTCAGTATAGACCCCAGAGCTGGGCTCTGTACTGCGCTCACTCTTGACCACTCTCCCCTCTCTCTCACCCAGTTCCCTATTACCGCCTTGCGGGAGATCAAGATCCTTCAACTTCTAAAACACGAGAATGTGGTCAACTTGATTGAGATTTGTCGAACCAAAGGTAAGTCGTTTGGATCTTACGAAAAGATGACACCTGTAGCTTAAGGTTTTGTTTGTAAAGTTGGAACTAGACCTACCTAAACTGCCTCCTCTTAACTCAGATGGACCCATGGTGACTGCTTTCTCTGGTCCTCTTTCATCGTAGCTGGTGCTTCCTCGGGGCCTGCCCTGGCCCAGAAGAGGCACTCAGAAAATATTTGACCAGGGAAGGAAGGAACAGACAGATGCTCTGGAGGGCATGGGTGCCCATGGGTTGGAGCAGGAAGAAAGAAACTGGTTGTGGGAAAGTGTGTTGGGTGTGGCTTTCTTGACTTTTTCTTGCTTGTATTCCTGCCTCAGCTTCACCCTATAACCGCTGCAAGGGCAGTATATACCTGGTGTTCGACTTCTGCGAGCATGACCTTGCTGGGCTGTTGAGCAATGTTTTGGTCAAGTTCACGCTGTCTGAGATCAAGAGGGTGATGCAGATGCTCCTTAACGGCCTCTACTACATCCACAGGAACAAGGTGGGGGCGAGAGCTGGGAGGAGGACCCAGGCTTGGGCTGGCCTTGGCTCCCACTCCCGGGTGGATATCGCTGAAGGAGCCACTCTTGCCCTTCTTGCAGATCCTGCATAGGGACATGAAGGCTGCTAACGTGCTTATCACTCGTGATGGGGTCCTGAAGCTGGCAGACTTTGGGCTGGCCCGGGCCTTCAGCCTGGCTAAGAACAGCCAGCCCAACCGCTATACCAACCGTGTGGTGACACTCTGGTACCGGCCCCCGGAGCTGTTGCTCGGTGAGGACTCCCGAGCGGGCCGAGGGGGGTGAGGGCCAGGCATCTACCTGGCCCCCACCCCCCCACTGCCAGGGCTTCTTGAGCTGCCGGCCCTGGGGCGTTGAGTCTCAGGAGGCCTCCGGGCTCAAGGGGCCCTCCTGGTGCGCTCTTCTTCCCAGGGGAGCGGGACTACGGCCCCCCCATTGACCTGTGGGGTGCTGGGTGCATCATGGCAGAGATGTGGACCCGCAGCCCCATCATGCAGGGCAACACGGAGCAGCACCAACTCGCCCTCATCAGTCAGCTCTGCGGCTCCATCACCCCTGAGGTACGGGGTCCCGGTCCCCCGGCAGAGGAGTGGGGAGTGGAATGGAAGGAGCGCTCCTCTCTGGAAGGGAGGCTGGTTTGGTGACAGGGCCTGCCCTTGAGAGCCACACAGGCTGTGCGCCAGTCTCGGTTCCATCAGCCATTCTGTGGCCTTGGGCAGAACAACTGAGTCAGCGCTGGGTTTCTCTTCTGTGAACCAGAAATGTGACGTATATCAGGGTTGGAGCCTATATTCCAGGTGATGTGGGTAGAAGGGCCTGGCACGTGGTATGTGCCAGTCTGTGGCGGGCACTGCTTCTCTTGGGAGGGGTCGAGTTCTCTCTCCAGTAGTAGTCTGGGAGCCTCGAAGTGGAGCAGGTATTTTAGTTCTATTAGGCCTTGACAAAGGGATAAGCCACGTACCTCCTGGCCGGACTTCATCCTCTCTCAATGCCCCCTCCCTCCCAGGTGTGGCCAAATGTGGACAACTATGAGCTGTATGAAAAGCTGGAGCTGGTCAAGGGCCAGAAGCGGAAGGTGAAGGACAGGCTGAAGGCCTATGTGCGTGACCCATACGCACTGGACCTCATCGACAAGCTGCTGGTGCTGGACCCTGCCCAGCGCATCGACAGCGATGATGCCCTCAACCATGACTTCTTCTGGTCCGACCCCATGCCCTCTGACCTCAAGGGCATGCTCTCCACCCACCTGACGTCCATGTTCGAGTACCTGGCACCACCTCGCCGGAAGGGCAGTCAGATCACCCAGCAGTCCACCAACCAGAGTCGCAATCCCGCCACCACCAACCAGACGGAGTTTGAGCGTGTCTTCTGAGGGCTGGCGCTTGCCACTAGGGCTCCTACATGTTTTTCTTCTGCTATGTGACTTGCATCGTGGAGACGGTGGGGCATTTGAGTTTATATCTCTCATGCATATTTTATTTAATCAATCCCCACCTTGGGCTCTGGGAGCAGCCTGCTGAGTGGACTGGAGTGGAGCATTTGCTGAGAGGCCAGGAGGGTATCGGGACTGTCCTGTCGTCGCTGGCTTTCTGGATGGTGCCCAGAGGGTTTCCATGGGGTAGGAGGAGGGGATCTCCCACCAGTGACTTGTTCTAAGAGCTCCCAGCATGGTGGAAGAGGGGACAGGTCCCTCACCCACCCACAATCCTATTCTCGGGCTGAGAACCCTGCGTGGGGACAGGGCTGGCCTCAGGAATGGGCTGTTTTTGGCCTAACCCTCAGAAGCACTGGGGCTGGCACAAACTCTTGGTTTCTTCAGCAGGAGAATTTTATCGTGTTTCTTTTGGTTCCATTGTTTGGAGACATTCCTGGGCACAGTTTGGTCCGTTAGAATTAAAAGGTTTTTTTTTTCTTTTTTTTTCTTTTTTTTTTTTCCTCCAGGAGTTGATGTGTGTTTTGTTCTGCGCACATGCCACCAACTCTTCCCCCACAGTCAGCAGGTTGGGCCTGACCATTGGGACTTGATTGTGAAGTCACTGGAGGTCTTGACTCTTTTATCTCAGTTCCTGTTCTCTTACATAATTGTAAAGGACCTTTGTCTGTTTTTCCTCTTGGGTGCCTTCCAGAACGCATCTCATGTCCCTGGTGAGGGAATTGGCGAGGACCTGCTGCGAGCTGCTGTGGCTGCAGTGGTGACCCAGCTGGGCAGATCACTGGAGTGACAATTTGATCTGTCACCTGAGAAGGATGGTCCCTCAGGCTGCTGGGTAGAGGGCCTGGGGCAGGCCGGAGAGAGAAAGTGTGCAGAGGGTGGAGGGATCACAGGGGTCTTGGAAGGTGGCAGTCGTTTGAACAGGGGTGGGGAGTGCGTGGGAGAAAAATACAGGCTGAAGGTAGAATATCTGGGACCCTCTGAGGAGCGGAACATTCTGGCGGGCACGTTTTCTGTGAGCCTGAAGTTGGGAAGAGACATTCTGGAGGTCAATTTCCTATATCCTCTTACGGGCAGAGATCTTGAAGTGGGGCCAGGAAGGAAGGTTGGCAAAACCTTTGACCAGAACTGTCCATTTACAGAAACTGACCCAGACCACAACACAAAAGGCCAATGAAAGAAGAAAAATTTTTTTTTTTTTTTTTTTTTTTTGAGACAGAGTCTCACTCAGTTTCCCAGGCTGAAGTGCAGTGGCATGATCTTGGCTCACTGCAACTTCTGCCTCCCGGGTTCAAGCGATTCTCCTGCCTCAGCCTCCTGAGTAGCTGGGACTACAGGCGCCCACCACCACGCCCAGTTAATTTTTGTATTTTTAGTAGAGATGGGATTTTGCCATCTTGGCCAGGCTGGTCTCGAACTCCTGACCTCAAGTGATCTGCCCATCTAGGCCTCCCAAAATGCTGGGATTACAGGTATGAGCCACCACATCCAGCCAAGGAAAAAATTCTTGATTGATGTTTTTGTTTTCCTGAGACTGCTGTAACTAATTGCTACAAGCATGCTAGCTTAAAGTAAAACATTTATTCTGTTCCAAAGTTATTGGTGGCAGGGTCGGCTCCTTCTGGAGGATCTGAGGGAGAGAGAATCATTCCTGAGACTCCTGGTGACTGCTGGCAGTCCTTGCATCCCTTAGGCTTGTAGTTGTGTCACTCCGGTCTCTGCCTGTGTTCACATGGCGTTCTTCCCTCTGCGTCTTTTTTTTTTTTTTTTTTTTTTTGAGGTGGAGTTTCGCTCTTGCCCAGGCTGGAGTGCAATGGCATGATCTTGGCTCACTGCAACTTCCGCCTCCTGGGTTCAAGCGATTCACCTGCCTCAGCCTCCCTAGTAGGTGAGATTACAGGCGCCTGCCAGCACGCCTGGCTAATTTTTGTATTTTTAGTAGAGACAGGGTCTCACCATGTTGACCAGGCTGGTCTTGAACTCCTGACCTCAGGTGATCCACCTGCCTCAGCCTCCCCAAATGCTGGGATTACAGGCATGAGCCACCACGCCCGGCCTATGTGTCTGTCATATGTGGACACCAGTATGGATTTAGGGGCCACCTTGACCCAGTGCGACCTCATCTTAACCGATTACATCTGCAAAGACCCTCTTTCCAAGTAAGGTCATATTCTGAGGTTTGGAGAGGACATGAATTCAGGGGGCCACTTCAACCCAGTATAACTAGTAGTCAAATCCAAATCGGCTGGGTGCAGTGGCTCACACCTATAATCCCAGCACTTTGGGAGGCCGAGGTGGGCGGGTCACGAGATTAGGAGTTCAAGACCAGCCTGACCAAAATTGTGAAACCCCATCTCTACTAAAAATACAAAAATTAGCTGGGCGTGGTGGTGGGCGCCTACAGTCCGAGCTATGTGGGAGGCTGAGGCAGGAGAATTGCTGGAACCCAGGCCGGAGGCAGAGGTTGCAGTGAGCCAAGATCGAACCACTGTACTCCAGCCTGGGTAACACAGCGAGACTCTGTCTCAAAAAAAAAATTAGCTGGGCATGGTGGTGCATCCCTGTAGTCCCAGCTACTCGGGAGGCTGAGGTAGGAGAATCACTTGAACTAGGGAGGCGGAGGTTACAGTGAGCTGAGATTGTGCCACTGCACTCCAGCCTGGCGACAGCGAGACTGCGCCTCAAAAAGAAAAACCCAAATCAGGGCTGGGTGCAGTGACTCAGGCCTGTAAACCCCAACATTGGGAGGCCGAGGTGGATACCTGAGGACAGGAGTTTGAGACCAGCCTGGCCAATATGGCAAAACCCCATCTCTACTAAAAATTAAAAAATTAGCCGGGTCTGGTGGCGCATGCCTGTAATCCCAGCTACTTGGGAGGCAGAGGTGGGAGAATCGCTTGTACCCAGGAGGCAGAGAGAGGTTGCAGTGAGCTGAGATGGCACCACTGCTTGCCAGCCTGGGTGACAGAGCGAGACTTATCAGAAAAAAAAAAAAGAAATCCAAATTAAAGCTATTGTGAGGTGTCCTGAGAGCAGTCAGTAGGAATTGAGTGGGAAAACTCAGGGCTGGCCTAATTGTATTGTCTTTGAAGGATAAGAAGCTTCTCTAAAAGGTTCATGTTCTTTGACACCGCAATTCCACTTACAGGAATTTTTAAAGAGCAATTAGACAATAATAGTCTTTATGTCATTGAACCCTCACTGCAGTTTTGATGGTCTCATTCATTCATTGAGCATACTTACTAGGTGTGTCTTCCAAGGGCCGTCCTGTTCGGGACTTAATACAGCTGGAAATGGTGGCCCACCCCCACCCCAGTGGAGCTCACCTTCCAGTAGGTCCAAACTGGTTTGATTGAGTTCCATGGAAAACAATAAAGTGGGGTAAGGGGAAGAGTTGGGGGGAGCTGAGGGGTCAGCGTGACATGGAAGCAGAAATCAAGGCTTTTTGGGGCGGGGGTGTGGGTACAAGTGCCAAGGGCTGGGAAGCCTTTGGGGAGCTTTGTACAGAGTGTGTGGTTCTTTATGTTTCTCGGTGTTTCCTCATAGTTGGTTAACTAATACATTTGTTATGCAATGGAGCCATCTTTTCATTTTTAAACATTTTTAAAAACATGTTTTTTAGAGATGGGGTCTTGCTTTGTTGCCTAGGCTGGTCTCCAGCTCCTCAGCTCAAGGGATCCTCCGACCTTGGCCTCCCAAAGTGCTGGGATTACTGGTGTGAGCCACCGCACCCAGCCAATTAAGCTACATTTTAAAACAACCAAGACAGGTGCTAAACCCTGGAGCTGCTGACCCGAGCTCGTCCTCACCCTCTTCCCCAGAGTCTACCCCAGGGAGGAACAGGTACTGGCCAGTCAGGCGAGGGTTCTCTAGCTTTGGCCTCAGGCTCTGGTGTGACATGGGTGCCGTTTCCACCTGTGGAGGGAGGTATGTGGACTGGAATAAAGGCTCCCAGAGGGCAGGGCCCTGTGGGGTTTTACCATGTTTCTGGCACCTAGATAGCACCTGGCACGTGTGAGTCTCTGGGATACAGTGGAGCGAATGCAGTGAACACATGGCCAAGGAGGCTGTACAGATGAGAAAGGCCTTCACCAGCTCGTGGGGATGAACTCGGGATGTCACCCTGCAGGGGGACTGAATTCTGTGTCCTGGCCTTTTGTTTAAGAGCCTGGAGTCACGTCCTGGTGTTTTTTTTTTTTTTAAAGGAAAAATGGTTTTATTCATTTGTACTTAAACCAGCTAAAGAAGTACTGATGTCATTATAATGCAGCAAATACAAGATCTCTTTCCACAAATATTAGCATAACCATCAAAATAGGGACTGTAGTAAAACAGCCAAAAAGGGCTGAGGGAATCAAGTATGTTACAACTTAACCCTTCACCTCAATAGAATTATTTTATTATTATTATTATTATTATTATTATTATTATTTTTTTGAGACGGAGTTTCACTTTTGTTGCCCAGGCTGGAGTGCAGGGGAGCCGTCTCGGCTCACTGCAACCTCCGCCTCCCAGGATTCAGGCTATTCTCCTGCCTCAGCCTTCCTGAGTACCTGAGATTACAGGCATACGCCACCACGCCCGGCTACTTTTGTATTCTTAGTAGAGACGGGGTTTCTCCATGTTGGTCAGTCTGGTCTCGAACTTTGGACCTCAGATGATCCACCCGCCTCAGCCTCCCAAAGTGCTGGGATTACAGGCGTGAGCCACCGCGCCCGGCCTATTTTTTTGAAATGGAGTCTCTCTCTCTTGCCCAGACTGGAGTGCAGTGGCGCAATCTTGACTCTGCAAGCTCTGCCTCCCGGTTCTGCCTCAGCCTCCCGAGTAGGTGGGACTACAGGCGCCTGCCACCATGGCAGGCTATTTTGAATTTTTTTGAGACAGAGTCTCGCTCTGTCCCCCAGGCTGGAGTGCAGTGGCGCCATCTCAGCTCGCTGCAAGCTCTGCCTCCCGGGTTCATGCCATCCTCCTGCCTCAGCCTCCCGAGTAGCTGGGATTACAGGCACCCGCCACCTCGCCCGTCTTGTGCATTTTTTTTTAGTAGAGACGGGGTTTCATCGGGTTAGCCAGGATGGTCTCGATCTCCTGACCTCGCCATCCGCCCGTCTCGGCCTCCCAAAGTGCTGGGATTACAGGCTTGAGCCACCGCGCCCGGCCTATTTTGTATTTTTGATAGAGACGGGGTTTCACCATGTTAGCCAGGATGGTCTCGATTTCCTGACCTCGTGATCTGCCCACCTCAGCCTCCCGAAGTGCTGGGATTATAGGCGTGAGCTACCGCGTCTGGCTTATTTTTTTAAGACAGACTCTCTGTTGCCCAGGCTGGATCACAGTGGCTCGATCTCGGCTCACTACAACCACCTCCTCCTGGGGTCAAGCGATTTTCTGCCTCAGCCTCCTGAATAGCTGGGATTAAGGACGCCTGCCACCACTCCTTGCTACCTGGCTTCTTTTTGCCCAAATGATTTGGTGAAACAGAGCCTCTTCCTCCAGCAGACTTGGACTCTTAAGGGTGTCCCGTGTCCACCCTGTCCTTTGTGTACTCCTCTCCCTGGCCAGGATCTCACCCTGGCAGGGCAAGGGCAAAATGGGCCCTAACTGTAAGGTGGGTGGGCTGGGATAAGGAGGCCTGGAAGAGGCCAGATAAAGCCAGCCCCAAGGTCTGGAAGCCCTCCCAAGCATAGCCCTCCCAAGCATAGCCCTCTCCCCTCCCACCCGCCTGCCTGCGTGCGTGCTTACCTTTAACCTCTACCCAGTTGTTATTTAACTCGCGGTGAGGTTCTGACCAGTCCCACGCTCCACTCCAGAAACCCGCTAGGGAAGCTAAGTCCCTGGGCTGATCCTAGGATGAGGGCAGGAACCTATCAGGTAAAACCTTTCTCCCTGCACACTGGAGAGGCCAGAACTTCTGCCCCCAGTCCCGTCAGGGGAGGGGAGGCCTTGGCGTCTCCCCAAATCACGTTCTCTGGGTCAACGAGCCTCACAACTCCAGCTAAATCCTGGGTAGAGGTGGCTTGGCAGAGATGCCCACACGTGTGTGTCACTTCGTGCCCTACCCAGAAAGGGAGCAGGAGACCAAGGGATGAGAGGTGCCAGGTCCCTGGCTGCCTCCTTGCCAGTGGCTGAGAAGTTCTGGTGGGAAGGAACCATGGAGGGCCCATCCAGACAACCTTCCTCAGCTAAAACTGCCTCCTTCCAGGTAGGAGAACCCGGCGACCAGGAAGGTGGCCTTTCCTTTCTACGCCTCCGTTTCTTGGGGGTGATGCTGCCAGCCCCTCACAGGGCTCACCTCAGCACCCAGCATGCTTACAGAGTGAGAACAAATTGAAAAAAAATTCTACATTTTTTCTCTCTGAAAATTGGTAAGACGGCCGGGCGCGGTGGCTCATGCCTGTAATCCCAGCACTTGGGGAGGCTGAGGCGGGTGGATCATGAAGTCAGGAGTTCGAGACCAGCCTGGCTAAGATGACGAAGCCGTGCCTCCACTAAAAATACAAAAATTAGCCAGGCGCGATGGTGGGCACCTGTAGTCCCAATTACTTGGGAAGCTGAGGCAGGAGAATCACTTGAACCTGGGAGGCAGAGGTTGCGGTGAGCCGAAATCACGTCACTGCACTCCAGCCTGGGTGACAGAGCAAGACTCCATCTCTAAAAAAAAAAAAAGCTGGGCATGGTGGCGCGTGTCTGTAATCCCAACTACTCTGGAGGCTGAGGCAGGAGAATCTCTTGAACCCAGAATGTGGAGGTTGCAGTGAGCCGAGATCGGGTCCTGCACTCCAGCCTGGGCAACAGAGTGAGACTGTGTCTCAAAAAAAAAAAAAAATTATCCTCACTGTCCTAAAGAGGAGACTGAGGGTCAGACAGGATCAGAGAGGGATGTGTCTTGCCCATGGTCACACAGCAGTTCGACAGCAGAGAGGGCCAGGGTGACCAGACAGGTGGTGGTGAAGTGCAAGGACCAACATTAAAGTCAGTAATCTGGGTTTGAGTGGGCTCTGGCATGTCCATGTGCCTGCTGTATCACCCTGGGTGAGTTGATTAACCTCTCTGAGCTTTCATTTTTCCACCTGTAAAATAGGGATCATCTGTAATTCACACAATTTTCGTGAGATTTCAGGTGCCAAACACAGGGATAAGTGCTTAATAAATGTTTGTTTTGAGGCAGTGTCTTGCTCTGTCTCTCTGTCACCCAGGCCATAGTGCAGTGTTGCCATCTCGGCTCACTGCAGCCTCCACCTCCCTGGTTCAAGGGATTCTCCTGCCCCAGCCTCCCAAGTAGTGGGGCTACTGGAGTGTGTCACCACACCCAGCTAATTGTTGCAATTTTAGTAGAGATGGGGTTTCACCGTTGTGGCCAGGCTGGTCTGAAACTCCTGGCCTCAAGCGATTGAACCACCGTGGCTTCCCAAAGTGCTGGGATTATAGACATGAGCCACTGCTCCCAGCCTAGTGCTTACTTAATAAATGTTAACAAAACACAACCCACCCCAAAAAGGGAAAGAGGACAAAAACAAGGCAAGGGTGTTTCAGCAGAGGCAAACATCGCAAGCAAAAGCTTGCAGGTGAGAGAAGCCAAGGCCAATGGCTGAAGTCCTTGCCAGCTGGCAGGGACTCTGCCCTATAAGTGGGGGATGAGTCCAGAGGCAGGCAGGGACCAGGCCACAGTGAACTTGTGGGTTTTATTAATCCTGAGTGTGTGACGGGGCAGAAGAGAGTGTAGTATCCCAGGCAGATCTGAGGCCCCAGTTCTCCCTGTCTCTCTCAGCCTCAGCCCGCCACTCTGCAGTGGTTACCCTCTGACCTGATCGGGGTGTGTAAATCTGTATATTCCTTTGTGAATTTCTTTGCTGCCCTCTCACCCCCGGGTCTGGGTGCTCTGTGAGCAGTACCTTGTCTTCTGTTCTCCACAGTGACCCCAGCATCTAGCCCAGGGTCTGGCAGAGATAATTTCTTCCCAATGAGTAAGTGAATGAAGGACATCGTTTCCCTGTGGGAAGGTGGGGGTTAAGGCAGAGTTCCTCAGTCTGCTCCTACCCCAGCCCCTCCTTCCCTCCACACGCACCTGCAGATCTGCCCACATGAGTGTGCACCGGCCCACTTACTGGTTCTCCTGCCCGCTTTGTTTTCTCTTCTCTCCAACAATGGCTGTGTTTCTGTTGTTGTTCCTGGAAAGAGAGAACGCACCAAAAGGCCAACGGCAGTTCCCTCTCCAGCTGCGTGATGAAGATCCCTTTGATTTTTCCCTTTACACTTTCTTCTAGTTCCTTCTATAAATATTTGTGGCTTTTCAAATAAAAAGCCACAAAGGAGGTGAGTGGGCTGTAAAAGAAACAAAACAGGTCTTTTTTTTTTTTTTGAGACAGAGTCTCACTCTGTTGCCCAGGCTGAAGTACAGTGGTGTGATCTGGACTCATTGCAACCTCTGCCTCCCGGGTTTAAGCGATTCTCCTGCCTCAGCCTCCCTAGTAGCTAGGATTACAGGCACACACCACCACACCTGATTAATTTTTGTATTTTTAGTAGAGATGGGGTTTCACCATGTTGGACAGGCTGGTCTTGAACTCCTCACCTCATGATCCACCCGCTTCAGCCTCCCAAAGAGCTGGGATTGCAGGTGTGAGCCACCGCACCCTGCCAGCTTTTTTTTTTTTTTTTTTTTTTTTTTTTTTTTTTTGAGATGGAGTCTTGCTGTCCCTCACATTGGAGTGCAGTGGCACGATCTTGGCTCACTGCAGCCTCCACTTCCTGGGTTCAAACGGTTCTTCTGCGTCAGCCTCCCAAGTAACTGGGATTGCAGGCAGGTGCTACCACACCTAGCTAACTTTTGTATTTTTAGTAGAGACAGGGTTTCACCATGTTGACTGATGTTAAACGTGAGGTGATCTACCGCCTCAGCCTCCCGAAGTACTGTGATTACTTACAGGCATGAGCCACCGTGCCCGGCCACAGACGGCTGTTAAACACAAAGTGCTCAGCCTCCTTCACAATAAAATAAATGTAAATGATAACTACTCAGATAATCCATTTTTCCACCTTACATTTGGCAAGGATCAAAGCTGACTGTGTTGCTGAAGATGTGAGGAAATCCTGGTTCATGCACTGCTGAAGTGGGAGAAACTTATACCCCTCTGGGGGACAACGTGGCCATGTGTATAAAAATGTCGGCTGGGTGCGGTGGCTCACGCCTGTAATCCCAGCACTTTGGGAGGCTGAGGTGGGTGGATCACCAGGTCAGGAGTTCAAGATCAGCCTGCCCAACAGGGTGAAACCCTGTCTCTACTAAAAATGCACAAATTAGCCGGGCATGCTGACGCACACCTGTAATACCAACTACTTGAGAGGCTGAGGCAGGAGAATTGCTTGAACCTGGGAGGCGGAGGTTGCAGTGAGCCGAGGTCGCACCACTGCTTTTTGGCCTGGGCGACAGAGTGAGACTCCGTCTCCGAAAAAAAAAAAAAAAAAAAGTCAAGTGCAGGTCACCTTTGACCCAGCAATTGCACTTCTTGGAATTTGTCCATGAGATATGCCACACAAGGAAGAAATGATGAAGGTAAAATGTTACCCACTGTAGCTTGGGTAAACTGTTATCCATCACTCGTGATAGCACAATATTGGAAACAACCCAAATGTCCATCAGTAGGCAACAGGCTGAGTACACAGTAGTACTTCTACACCATGAAGTACTACACACAGCTTCAAAACAAATTCGCCAACGGAATGGCCCTTATGTACTGACACAGCCCAGAATAGGGCCCTGGTTTAAAAAGGACATGGTGAAAGTACAAGGCAGGCTTGCCTTGCAGTCTGCTGCTATCTGTGAGTATAAAAGGGAAATCAATATATATTTGTATTTGCTAGTAAATACCTGTCTCTGGAAAGGTGACAAGAAACTGGTAACATTGACTGCTTTGAGGAGGGAAGATTAGGGCGCTGGAATCTGGGCTCCCAGAGAGGGAGGCTTTTTACTGTACACCGTTTTGACCCTTTAACTATTTGTTGTTTTTTGTTTGTTTTGAGACAGAGTCTTGCTCTTTCACCCAAGCTAGAGTGCAGTGGTGCAGTCTCGGCTCACTGCAATCTCTGCCTCCCAGGTTCAAGTGATTCTTGTGCCTCAGCCTCCCAAGTAGCTGGGATTACAGGCATGCATCACAAAGCTTGGCTAATTTTTGTATTTTTAGTAAAGACGGGGTTTTGTCATGTTGCCCAGGTTGGTCTCGAACTCCTGACCTCAAGTGATCCACCCGCCTTGGCCTCCCAAAGTGCCTTGATTATAGGCATGAGCCACCGCGCCCAGCCAATCTTTGAACTATTTGAATGATATATTATCCAAAAAATACTAGAATTTAAAAAGAAAACATCAGAAAAAGTGTTTTTCCCAGCAATGTGGACAAGCTTTCCGCCTTACACCGGAGGAGGGAGTCCGGCTCTGGGATCTCATTCTTGGAGGATGGCTTAGAGCGCCTATGCCACCTGTTACAGATGAGTCCACTGAGGCCACCAATAGTAGATCTGGAAAAAATACTTGCCCTACAGAGGACAGAAACTGAGGGATGATATCAGTACTACACAAAGTGCCTTTAAAAAAAAAAAAAAACGTTTTAGGCATTTGATTTATTTATTTAAAAAGATGGGGGTCTCGGCCGGGCGCGGTGGCTCAAGCCTGTAATCCCAGCACTTTGGGAGGCCGAGACGGGCAGATCACGAGTTTAGGAGATTGAGACCATCCTGGCTAACACGGTGAAACCCTGTCTCTACTAAAAATACAAACAAATTAGCTGGGTGAGGTGGCGGGCGCCTGTAGTCCCAGCTACTCGGGAGGCTGAGGCAGGAGAATGGCGTAAACCCAGGAGGCGGAGCTTGCAGTGAGTGGAGATCGCGCCACTGCACTCCAGCCTGGGCGACAGAGCGAGACTCCGTCTCAAAAAAAAAAAAAAAAAAAAAAAAAAGATGGGGGTCTCACTGTCACCCAGGCTGGAGTACAGTGGTGCTATCATAGCTCACTGCAGCCTCGAACTCCTGGGCTCAAATTATCCATCTTGACTGGGCGCAGTGGCTCACGCCTGTAATCCCAGCACTTAGGGAGGGCGAGGCGGGTGGATCACCTGAGGTCAGGAGTTTCAGACCAGTCTGCCCAACATGGTGAAACCTCATCTCTACTAAAAATACAAAATTAGCTGGGGGTGGTGGCAGGCGCCTGTATTCCCAGCTACTCGGGAAGCTGAGGCAGGAGAATTGCTTGAACCCAGGAGGCAGATGTTGCAGTGAGCCAAGATTGCAGCACTGCACTTCACCCTGGGCAACAGAGTGAGACTCTGTCTCAAAAAAAAAAAAAAAAAAAAAAAAAAAATCCTCCTGCCTCAGCCTCCAAATAACTGGGACTAGAGATGTGCACCAGCATGCCCAGCAATTTTTGCTTTTTCTAGAGAAGGGGGTTTCACCATGTTGCCTAGGCTGATCTAGAACTCTAGGCTTCAAGCAGTCTTCCTGCCTCAGTCTCCCAAAGTGCTAGGATTACAGGTGGGAGCCACTGCGTGCAGCCCACAAAGGGCTATTATAACTGACATGAAGAAGCTCATCAGACATTAGAAAAATGGGCCAAGGATGGGTTAGGCAGTTCACTGAAATAAATGCATGGGAAGATGCTCAAGTTCACTGCAGCTGGGGAATGAGAAACACTGAGATGGTTCTCTGCACCCTGTGGTCTGGGGACATCCTGGGAGAGGGGTGCCTCCTTCACACACAGCTGCTGGGATGCCATGACTACAGCAGCATTGGGGAAAAGGATTGCAAACATCCCTGGAGCCAACCCGACCCCTCCATGCAATCCAACTCACAGAAATCAAGCCCTTCGATGTAAACGCATATCCATAGCAGCAAAACACTGAAGGCAGAATGAATGCCTTTCCGCAGGCGAATCCAGGATGCTCCCGGGAAGGCCACACGGCCATTAAAGACACCGAATTAGCAATGTCCCTGGGGAGACAGGGAAGGAGGTGCAGAGGCTAAGAATAAGGACTCTGGGGCCAGACGTCAAATCTTGGTTTTGTGACTTGAGC
This sequence comes from Chlorocebus sabaeus, assembly GCF_047675955.1. NCBI lineage: Eukaryota > Metazoa > Chordata > Mammalia > Primates > Cercopithecidae > Chlorocebus > Chlorocebus sabaeus. The sequence goes on from NC_132915.1 coordinate 103,211,100, forward strand.
ATATGCTTTTACTCCTTTGGGCCTATATGATACTAGTACCTATTTCATGGGTTTGTGATGAAGATTAAATGAGCAACTGTGTCAGAAGCGTTTACAGCAGTGTCTGAATCTGGAGACGTACTAAAAGTGTTTGCGAAGGGCTGGGTATGGTGGCTCAAGTCTGTAATCCCAGCACTTTGGGAAGCCGAGGCGGGTGGATCACCTGAGGTCAGGAGTTCAAGACCAGCCGGGCCAACATGGTGAAATTCCATCTCTACTAAAAATGCAAAAATTAGCCGGGTGTGATGGCACGCACCTGTAGTCCCAGCTACTTGGGAGGTTGAGGCAAGAGAATTGCTTGAACCTGGGAGGCGGAGGTTGCAGTGAGCCAAGATGGCGCCACTGCACTCCAGTCTGGGTGACAGAGCAAGACTCCATCTAAATAAATAAAAAAAAAGTGTTTGCTAAGTAAATGTCTTAGAAAATAATAAGCTTGTCATTGAGTAAGAAAGTTAAGTTGCAGCCAGGCATGGTGACTCATGCCCGTGATCAGCACTTTTGTAGGCCCAGGTGAGAGGACTGCTTGAGGGCAGGAGTTTAAGGCTGCAGTGAGCTATGATCGTACCACTGCACTCCAGCTTGAGTTATAGATTGGGACCCTGTCTCTAAAAATAAAAATTTTTGAAAAGCTAAGAGGCAAAAAACATTGTCACCTGCATTGGCAAGACCCTATAGATGTCTAGGTGTGTCTGGTTTCATGAGCATAGAAAACTGTGGGACATATACTTAGTTGTCAACAGGATTGCCAGAGGAGGAACTGTTTGTGTGTGTATGGGGGGAGGGGGAGGGAGTAATCAAAATAAAAATATTTAAAGCCTCATGATTTATTTATTTATTTATTTATTTATTTATTTATTTATTTATTTTTGAGACGGAGTCTCGCTCTGTCACCCAGGCTGGAGTGCAGTGGCCGATCTCAGCTCACTGCAAGCTCCACCTCCCGGGTTCACGCCATTCTCCTGCCTCAGCCTCCCGAGTAGCTGGGACTACAGGCGCCCGCCACCGCGCCCGGCTAGTTTTTTGTATTTTTTAGTAGAGACGGGGTTTCACCATGTTAGCCAGGATGGTCTCGATCTCCTGACCTCGTGATCCGCCCGTCTCGGCCTCCCAAAGTGCTAGGATTACAGGCTTGAGCCACCGCGCCCGGCCCTCATGATTTATTTTTTTCCGAGACAAAGTCTTGCTCTGTCACCCAGGCTGGAGTGCAGTGGTGTGATCTCAGCTCACTGCAACCTCCGCTTCCCAGGTTCAAGCAGTTCTCCTGCCTCAACCTCCCGAGTAGCTGGGATTACAGGCACCTGCTACTACACCCGGCTAATTTTTGTATTTTTAGTCAAGATGGTGTTTCACCATCTTGGCCAGGCTGGTCTCAAACTCGTCACCTCATGATCTGCCCACTGTGGACTCCCAAAGTGCTGGGATTACAGATGTGAGCCATTGCGTCCAGTCTCTTGATTATGTTTATGCAGTCATTAAACTATATGCATGCATATGTATAGAGAAAGTTTCAATGACTAAAAATAAGGAAACCAAGAGAGGGAAGAAATTCTCTATCTCCCACGGGGCCAGGGTCGGGACACTCCAGCAGTGTGTGAAGAGCAGAAGTCCAGCCAATGACAGACTCTTCCCAAAACATCACTTGCTTATTTCGAAATCAAACAATGTCTCATAAATATTTTCTCCCAATGCTGGGAAGAGGGAGAGGGGAAGGAGGTACGGAAACTCCATCAATCATTTGAAGGACTGCCTTTTATCAGACTGATTTTCCGTAGTGGGTTGTTTGCAGCTTCCTCCTCCCGGGTTCTGGGTCTCAGCTGTCAAAAGGATTTCACCATGCAACTATTTCATGCTAGCAGGTGGGGCCAAGAAGCTAATAGATGGGAGAAAGCTCTGAAAACTTCAGGACGACAAATAGGTATCCTCCTCACTCACAGAAAAGAAGGATTACTGCTCCACCATCCCCTGGTGGCCCTCCAATCCATTCTCTAAACAGCAGCAGCTGTTTAGAGGTGTCTCCCAGGTGTCCGCAGCTCTGTCATCCTATCCCTGTTCGGAGCAGAGACTGAGGGCTGCTGACTGGGACCGGCTATTTTGGGACGTGCTGCGGGGGGCCTTGGGAGGATGGTGACAAAAGGAGTGCGTGCCCGCTAAGGGAGGGGACGCCCCAGAGCGTGCCACTCATAAACATGGTCCCGAGGCCTTCCCCTCACCAGGATGGTGCACTCGGGAGGCGCGGCTTTTTAGCGGCGCAAGGGGGCTGGTCGGGGGAGTTTAGGGCCGTGCTGATAGATGGCAGGTGGGGCGGTGCTGTGCTGATTGGCGGGGGGCGGGGTGAGGCGGCGCTGCGCTGATTGGCGGGGGGCGGGGCAGGGCGTCTCCCGCCCGGGCCTAGCGCGCTGCCGAGGTCGCCGGGGCTATGTCGCGGGCGCGGAACCACCTGCGCGCAGCTCTATTCCTGGCAGCGGCGTCTGCGCGCGGCGTAACGACCCAGGTCGCCGCGCAGCGGGGCTTGAGCGCGTGGCCGGTGCTGCAGGAGCCCAGCATGGAGTACCAGGTATCAGGCGGGCCTGCAGGCCGGGGCGCGACGACACGTGGGCCTGCGCTGAGCCACAGAACATCCGGGCTCCGCTAGCCCAGAGGGTACCGGGAGCCCTGGACTGGGGGACTCGGGAGGCGGAACATCCTGGAGTCTGGGGGTGGGGACAGGGACCAGGAAGTTGGGCCCGGGTCTGGGAATTCGGAGACTATAGCGACCCCGCCCCGGGTTGGAGAGTGGGAAGGGTCGCTGGAGCTGGGATCCAGAAGCCCAGAGGCTCAGCGGTGGTTCTGGAGTTCCAGTGATCCCGGAGTCTGAACCGGCAGTGGGAGTGGGGAAAGAGGGGAGGGAAGAGACTCAGGAATTCAGGCTTGAAAGATCCAGCAGTATTGATCTGGGGGTGGGGTGTCCAGGATTCAGAAGATTGGGGATCCAAGTGCCTGGAATTGGGGGACAGGCAGGACTATCAGGGGTAGTGGAGGGCGCCAGAACCTGGAAAACAGAAAATGTCCGCGGGCGCTGTGTCAAGAGCCAGTTGCCCTAGACCAGAACCTGATGCCAGTCAAACCAGTGGCACTGGTTTGATGAAGGTGGGGCCTCCAACCAGCCTTGAGGTCCTGAGGGTGGGAAGCACGGAATATGAGGCCTAAGGGGAAGGAAATAGCACCTCCACTCCCACTTCCATTGTGAACCCTCCTGAAGCAGTACCTACCTGCCTTCCTGGCTGAGTGACCCGTGGCACACCCCTCCTCCCTCTCAGTTGCTCTTCTATGGGTTGGAATGTGGAACCCCAGAGTCATGAAGGTTGGGATGGAGCTTCGGGGAACTCCAGAATTCGAATACCCCAACCTTCTGTAGTTCTGGCCCCGCCCTGGCAGGGAGCAATATAGCAATGGACCCCATTAGAGAGAATGAGGGCAAAGGCCCAGGAGTAAAGTCGGGGGAGCCTGGGCAGGAAGGAAGGCTAGCCCGTTAGTCATGCCATCTTCTTTCTATTTTCTTTTTTTTTTTTTTTTGAGACGGAGTCTGGCTCTGTCGCCCAGGCTGGAGCGCAGTGGCCGGATCTCAGCTCACTACAAGCTCCGCCTCCCGGGTTTACGCCATTCTCCTGCCTCAGCCTCCCGAGTAGCTGGGACTACAGGCGCCCGCCACCTCGCCCGGCTAGTTTTTTGTATTTTTTAGTAGAGACAGGGTTTCACCGTGTTAGCCAGGATGGTCTCGATCTCCTGACCTCGTGATCCGCCCGTCTCGGCCTCCCAAAGTGCTGGGATTACAGGCTTGAGCCACCGCGCCCGGCCTCATGCCATCTTCTTTGTGTGGCACTCCCTGGGTGGGGCTGAATTGCCCTAGGCTCCCCTATTTGCCAGAGCTGGAAAGATGCCATACTCTCTGTTGCTTAACCTACAGGCTAAGTAACGGGGCTGGCACGGCAGGCAGGCCTGGTACTGGCCTTGTTGCCCTGGCTTGGCCACTGGTCTGCTGGGTGTCTCTGTGCCTGTGGACCCTGAGTGAGCCTTAACCTGTCACCTGGGCACTGTGGTTGCCAGGATGCCGTGCGCATGCTTAATACCCTGCAGACCAATGCTGGCTACCTGGAGCAGGTGAAGCGCCAGCGGGGTGACCCCCAGACACAGCTGGAAGCCATGGAACTGTACCTGGCACGGAGTGGGCTGCAGGTAAGGTAGAGAGAGCCAGGGACCACCTCCCACCCCCATTAGTGATTCCCGTAGCTGAGGTGGGGACCTTGTCTGTCTGTCCCAGGTGGAGGACTTGGACCGGCTGAACATCATCCACGTCACTGGGACGAAGGGGAAGGTGAGGGGCAGGACCCAGGGGTATGGGGTCTATTAAGTGGCTGGTGGGGTAGAGCCTGCCCAGACAATCCCTTTTCTTTCAAGGGCTCCACTTGTGCCTTCACGGAATGTATCCTCCGAAGCTATGGCCTGAAGACGGGATTCTTTAGGTACTGGGTTGTGGAGGGATGTGGTGTCTCTGTCCCAATGGACCCTGGGGGGCTATGGAACCAGCCAGTGCTTCAGGACCAGGGTCACCCCCAGGAGGTCAGCTACATGTCTCTCTGCCCAATGTTTATTCATTCAATAAACATACAGTGCGTTTACCATATTGGCCCATGTTTATGGCAACCTTTAATTTTTTTTTTTTTTTTTTAAACTGAGTCTCACTCTATCGCCCAGACTGGAGTACGATGGCGCGATCTTGGCTCACTGCAACCCCCACCTGCCGGGTTCAAGCAGTTCTCCTGCTTTGGTCTCCCGAGTAGCTTGGATTACAGGCGCCCACCACCACACCAGGCTAATTTTTATATTTTTAGTAGAGATGGGGTTTCACTGTGTTGGCCAGGCTGTTCTTGAATTCCTGACCTCAAGTGATCCGCCCACCTCGGCCTCCTAAAGTGCTGGGATTATAGGTATGAGCCACTGTGCCTGGCCTTAATTTTCATAACAACAAAAAAAAAAAAATTGGAGAAGGGGCAACAACTTTAATGTATAAACTATGTAGCGGAAGGCTGGGTGTGGTGGCTTACACCTATAATCCCAGCACTCTGGGCAGCTGACATGGGAGGATCACCTGAGCCTTGGGAGGTCAAGGCTGCAGTTAGCGGTGATCACGCCATTGCACATCAGCCTGGGCGACAGAGCAAGACACTGTCTTAAAAAAAAAAAAAAAAATTACATGACTGGAATAGTCAGATGGTCAGATGTCTCTTTAATAACTTAAAGTCCAAGTTGGGTGTGTTGGCTCACAACGGTAATCCTAGCACTTTGGGAGGCCAAGGTGGGAGGATCACTGGAGCTCAGGAGTTTGAGACCAGCCTGGGCAACATAGTGAGACTTCATCTCTATTAAAAAAAAAAAAAAAAAAGAAAAGAAAAACAAAAACAAAAAAATGCCAGGTGCGGTGGCTCACGCCTGTAATCCCAGCACTTTGGGAGGCCGAGGCGGGTGGATCACCTGAGGTCGGGAGTTCGAGACCAGCCTGACCAACATGGAGAAACCCCGTCTCTACTAAAAATACAAAATTAGCCAGGCATGGTGGCACATGCCTGTAATCCCAGCTACTACGGAGGCTGAGGCAGGAGAATTGCTTGAACCTGGGAGGCAGAGGTTGCGGTGAGCCGAGATCGTGCCATTGCACTCCAGCCTGGGCAACAAGAGTGAAACTCCATCTCAAAAAAAAAAAAAAAAAAAAAAAGTAAAGTCCTTATATAACTTTAAAATCACATAGAGCTATTTATCAATTAGTACGTCTTTAGAGTAAGGAGAAAATTGCCTTGAAAGGGCTTAAATGATAAGGGTGGCCTGTGCCATCCATGTTAAGGTCTCCCAGGGGGGCTGCAGATACGAGCCCTTCTGCTCAGCCAGTCTCTGCTGTGGCTTTCCCCAGGAGACAGCGCCCCCTCTTGGTCTCACTTGTCTAGACTTACACAAGAGGATGGCCAGGTAGAACCAGGATCACTCTTCCTGTGTCACGCATGTCTCCTAAGCCCATCACCAGGAACTTCTGAAATCAGCTGCCTAAGGTCATTTCAAGCCAATATGTTTTCCCTAAACAGTTCTTGTTCAAATAAAGAGATGGAGAGGAGGACTTACTACCGGAGTGTCTTTGAGGATTGAAACATAAGGCACCAACCTGTCTTCTAAAATCATTTTTTGGGCCAGGCGCAGTGGCTCATGCCTGTAATCCCAGCACTTTGGGAGGCCCAGGCGGGCAAATCACTTGAGGCCAGGAGTTCAAGACCAGCCTGGCTAACATGGCGTAACCCTGTCTCTACTAAAAATACAAAAATCAGCAAGGCGTGGTGGTGTGCACCTGTAGTCCCAGCTACTTGGGAGGCCAAGGCATGAGAATCACTTGAACCCGGGAGGTGGAGGTTTCAGTGAGCCAAGATTGTGCCACTGCACTCCAGCCTGGGTGACAGAGCAAGACCCTGTCTCAAAAATAAATAAATAAATAAGTAAAAATAAAAACTACAGTCATTTTGGGGATAAAAACCCTAGCCTTCAACTTGGGCCTATGTGGCCTTGAGGGCCAGCCCAGGGCTGCAGCTTGAACATTGCTCGTGGGCTTTGTCTCTGCGAGCTGTGAGACAGATGGCATTGTGGGACAGATGTCAGCAGAGTGACTGATTGGTATGGGACCATTGGATGTGCGAGAGCGCTGTCTTCGTTGAGACCAGTGTGGTTAATAGGGTGAGCCAGGTGCAGAGACCTGGAGATAGAAGAGGGGCAGGACTGGGGGGGCTACAGATAGTCCGGGGGGATGGGGCACCAGGAACAAACCGAGGGACACAGGAGAGGTGAGGCACCGAGGCCAGTGGCCTCAGCCCCTGCAGGGTGGGGGAAGGCCAGGATGCTCGGGAAGGGAGTCCTGACGACCCCAGCTGTCCCGGCAGCTCTCCCCACCTGGTGCAGGTTCGGGAGCGGATCCGCATCAACGGGCAGCCCATCAGTCCTGAGCTCTTCACCAAGTACTTCTGGCGCCTCTACCACCGGCTGGAGGAGACCAAGGTGCCCCACGCAAGAGGGCTGGCGGGTGGGTGGGGTTGGGGGTGCTACATGTTCCAGCACCCTATGTCCCCAGAGGAGGGGCTGCAGGGGCTCTGGGCCCTGACATGTCCCTGTGCCACAGGATGGCAGCTGTGTCTCCATGCCCCCCTACTTCCGCTTCCTGACACTCATGGCCTTCCACGTCTTCCTCCAAGAGAAGGTGTGTGCCCTCTCCCTAGAACCCTGCATCTGAGGCCTTGGGAACAGGAACCTCAGCAGGCCTGGGGGCTCCCTGCTTCCATGTGGCCTCTGGGCACCCTCATACCCCCTGCCATGCCCTCTGGTCTTTGGCAGGTGGACCTGGCGGTGGTGGAGGTGGGCATTGGCGGGGCTTATGACTGCACCAACATTATCAGGTGAGCACAGTTGCTTGGGGCGAGGAGTGGCAGCCAGGAGCACAGCCTCACCTGCTGCCTAGTGGCTCAGCAGAGCTTCATGGCCTTTTCCTCCTCTGCAGGAAGCCTGTGGTGTGCGGAGTCTCTTCTCTTGGCATCGACCACACCAGCCTCCTGGGGGACACGGTGGAGAAGATCGCATGGCAGAAAGGGGGCATCTTTAAGGTGACCAGGCAGACTGGGGGATGGGAGAGACATGGAAAGCCTGGGCATCTGCATTCTCATCCTGGCTTCACTGTGTGACTGGAACAAGTTGAGTCTCCTCTCCAGACTGTTTCCCCATTGAAACATGAGGGATGGCTGGGCATGGTGGCTTATATGCTTGCAATCCCAGCACTTTGGGAGGTCGAGGCAGGAGGATCACCTGAGGTCAGGAGTTTGAGACCAGCCTGGCCAATATGGTGAAACTCCGTCTACTAAAAATACAAAAATTAGCCAGGTGTGGCGGTGTACGCCTGTAGTTCCAGCTACTGGGGAGACTGAGGCAGGAGAATCACTTGAACCTGGGAGGCAGACATTATAGTGAGCTGAGATTGTGCCATTGCACTTCAGCCTGGGTGACAGAGTGAGACTTCCTCTCAAAAAAACAGAAATAAAGAAGAAACATGAGGGATGAGAGCCAGTGGTAGCCCAGACCCAGGGATGTGGAGGCCAGAGATAACAGTGTGGAGGACGCTAGGTAGCCCTTTCTCTCTCCTTGTTCCCTCCACAGCAAGGTGTCCCTGCCTTCACTGTGCTCCAACCTGAAGGTCCCCTGGCAGTGCTGAGGGACCGAGCCCAGCAGATCTCAGTAAGTCTGATTGGAATGGGGGCAGCGGCAGGGTGGGCGTGTGTCCCTCCTGTTTGAGGAGGCACTGCGTCCTCTGGGGCCTCAGTCTGCTCATCTGTGCAGTGAGGAAGCTGCCAGGCCAGCTGGAACACATCTCAGTTCTGGGAGCAGGGCTTGGTGGCTGGGGGAGGGGAGAGTTGTGAGGGCTGATGTGGTCAGGGAGGGCCTCTGCTGACACGCTCCTGCCTGTCTCCCCCAGTGTCCTCTCTACCTGTGTCCGACACTGGAGGCCCTGGAGGAAGGGGGGCCGCCGCTGGCCCTGGGCCTGGACGGGGAGCACCAGCGGTCCAACGCCGCCTTGGCCTTGCAACTGGCCCACTGCTGGCTGCAGCGGCAGGACCACCATGGTGAGCGGCGGGCAGCTGAGTGGGCAGGCAGGTGGGTGGCACCTGTGGAGCCTGCCTAGGAGGGTCCTGGGCACACTTGGTTTCACACACCCTGCAGGTGCCGGGGAGCTGAAGGCATCCAGGCCGGGGCTCCTGTGGCAGCTGCCCCTGGCACCCGTGTTCCAGCCCACATCCCACATGCGGCTTGGTGAGTTGGACCTTCCTGCCCAGCTGGGACCACTGCGTGTGTCTCTGCCCCTTCAGATGTTTTTTTCCTTTTTTTTTTTTTTTGGTTTTCTGTTTGGGAGATAGAGAGAATTTGAAGTGGTGCTTAAGAGAAAGGATTCTGATGTCAGCAAACCTCCGAGCTCATGAACTCTTTCTGAGCCTGTCTTCTCATCTGCCAAACTGGATGACGATAGGAGCCACTGCCAAGGGCTGTGGTGGGGATTCGCTGAGGTGACATCACTAAGGTGCTGAGTGCAGGGCCTGGCCAATGTGGGATAAAGTGCCAGCCAGTGGAAGCTGCTGTCACTGTCACTATTGTTGTTATCAGACCTTGAGGTTCTGGAGGACGGTGATCCAGTCACCTGCTTCTTGCCTCCCCCAAAGCTTTCAGCACCCAGCGGGTGCTCATGCTTTTAAGCCCCTGTAGCAAATAGTGGGCCCACTGTGCCACGCCTGTTGTCAGGGGCAAGTGACAAGGTCCTGGAGACAGGCTGACCTCGCATCACATCCCGGCCCCAGCTAAGCGCTCTCGGGCTGTCAAACGGGAATCATATATGATAGCAGACCCTTTCAGAGTTGCCTGAAAGATTCCACCAGATGAGGCAGCCGAAAAGGCCAAGCCATTGACTGGTGCTAGTAAGAAGTTCCTGGGCTGCCGGGGTCCTCAGAGTGTTGAGAGCGGGCGCAGCCTGCAGGGGAGACCGGCCTCAGCAGTGTGTGTGCGGAGTTGAGGACGGCGATGGGAGAGGACCTGGAGGACTGCCTTGCTGTCCTCCCCCAGGGCTTCGGAACACGGAGTGGCTGGGGCGGACACAGGTGCTGCGGCGCGGGCCCCTTACCTGGTACCTGGACGGCGCGCACACCCCCAGCAGCGTGCAGGCCTGCGTGCGCTGGTTCCGCCAGGCGCTGCAGGGCCGAGAGAGGCCGAGCGGGTGAGGGGCGGGGATGGGGTAGGGCCTGGGCGGGCTCACTGGAAGTGGCGGGATCTTGGGGAAGGGCGGGGCGGGCCCGTGGGGAGGGGCGGGGTCGTGGGGAAGGGCGGGGACGGGATTGGGAGAATGGGCGGCGCCCTCTGACCCAGCTCCTCGCCCCTGCAGCAGTGGACCTGAGGTTCGAGTCTTGCTCTTCAATGCTACCGGGGACCGGGATCCGGCGGCCTTGCTGAAACTGCTGCAGGTGAGGGGCCGACTTGCGGGTGGGCGGCAGACAGTCCTGAAGCCCTGGGTCTGACGGTGTGACCCTGGGGGGTGCCAATCCCCACTCTCTTGAGTTGTATTGAGGATTAGATGTGAGGAGCTGCGTGTGCTGGTTCCGCCAGGTGCTCCAGGGCCACGGGGAGTCCAGTCATAGGTCATTACTCATTTCCCCGCGTGTCTAGACTCAAGTCCAGGCTTAAGAGGAGGGCCACGTCGTGGCTAAAGGTGTAAACTCTGGACTCACTTGTCATGCCCCTTTGGCACTGGCATATCACCCTAGACTGGGTGAGAGGTGGCATTTCCCTGAGCCTCACTTTGCCTCTCCATAAAACTGGGTTGCTGCTGAGGGTACCTGCTTCTTGAGTTTGGTTGAAGGAGTCACTGGGCCTTTCTCTGCTTGGGGAAACTGAGGCTGCCCAAGCTGTCAGGGCTGAAGTGGCCCCTAGGTATCAACTCCCATTTCACAGACCAGGAGGCTGAGGCTGTATCCAGAACCTCTCCCATTTACCCACAGCCTTTTTCCAGCCTGGATTTGGGGTCTCCTCACTATCTAAGTGACCTTCAGCAAGTCCCCTTGACCTGTGGCGTCTGTTCCCCCATCTGTACAGTAGGCTGGGGCTTTGCTGCTCAGGCCACAGGCCAGGCAAGGTATACTGAGGCAGATGGGGGCAGGGTGCTGAAGTACCTTGGCTGGGTTTATACAGCGTCATTCTAGCTGTCAGGGAGGCTGCGTCTCCAGATGTGGGCTCAGGGGGTCACGTGGAAGTCGGCGGACATCCTTTCCGGGGTCTGACACCAGGTGTTTCCCTTGGCCTTCTAGCCGTGCCAGTTTGACTATGCCGTCTTCTGCCCCAACCTGACAGAGGTGTCATCCACAGGCAATGCAGGTGAGATGTGAGAGGCATGGCCCCTGGGGATGGGCAGGGGTCCCTGAGGTAGGCAGTGGGGGCTTCCAGACTGGAGGTTTGGGGTAGAAAATAAATTTGTTTTACTGTATAAGCACACTTTAGTGTACTTATACTCTTTTATACACCAAAGTATACTTTATTTAATTTTATTTTTAAAAATTTTTGCCCAGGCGCGGTGGCTCATGCCTGTAATCCCAGCACTTTGGGAGGCCGAGGCGGGTGGATCACGAGGTCAGGAGATTGAGACCATCCTGGCTAACACAGCGAAACCTTGTCTCTACTGAAAAATATAAAAAATTAGCCAGGCGTGGTGGTGGGTGCCGGTAGTCCCAGCCACTTGGGAGGCTGAGCCACTTGGGAGGCTGAGGCAGGAGAATGGTGTGAACCCAGGAGGCGGAGCTGGCAGTGAACCAAGATCACGCCACTGCACTCTAGCCTGGGCAACAGAGCGAGACTCCGTCTCAAAAAAAATTTTTTTTCTTTAATTTAATTTTTGAGACAGAGTCTCACTCTGTCACCCAGGCTGGAGTATAGTGGCACAATCTCAGCTCACTGCAACCTCTGCTTCCTGGGTTCAAATGATTCTCATGTCTCAGCCTCTGGAATAGCTGGGATTACAGGCATGTGCCAACATGCCCAGCTAATTTTTATATTTTTAGTAGAGACAGGGTTTTGCCATGTTGGCCAGGCTGTTGTCAAACTCCTGGCCTCAGATGATCCGCCCACCTCAGTCTCCCAGAGTGCTGGGATTACAGGCGTGAGCCACTGCACCCGGCCAGCATTTTTAATTTTATACGAAACAGAGTATAATAGAAAATACCAGTGTGCATTGCACAAAGTAAGGGTAGGTCCTATTTGGCGAAGGTCATTCTGTTCCAGGCATATGTATAAGTATGTGAGTACTGGGTTGCAATGTAAAATGTGTTTTTTACTATGTGTCGTGTTAAAAATTTTTGAAATAGTGTAAAAAATACAGGTCCCAGGCTGGACTTGGTGGCTCACACCTGTAACCCCAGCATTTTGGCAGGAGGATTGTTTGAGCCCAGGAGTTAAAAGCCAGACCTCATCTCTGTAAAAAAAAATAGAAGAATTAGCCAGGTGTGGTTGTGTACACCTGTGGTCCTAGCTACTTAGGAGGCTGAAGTGGAAGGATCGCTTGAGCCTGGACGGTGGAGGCTGCAGTGAGTCATGAAGTCATGATTGCATCACTGCACTCCAGTCTGGGTGACAGAGCAAGACCCTGGACCCTGTCTTAAAAAAAAAAAAAAAAATCTCCAGTCCCCACATCAGTCTGGCTGGGGAGAGTTCTGAAATCTGCATTTTTTTTTTTTTCTTGAGACACTCTCGCTCTGTTGCCCAGGCTGGAGTGCAGTGGTGCCATCTTGGCTCACTGCAACTTCTGCCTCCCAGATTCAAATGATTCTCCCACCTCAGCCTTGCGAGTAGCCAGGACTACAGGCACGCGCCACTATACCCAGCTAATTTTTGTTTTTTGTTTATTTTTAAGATGGAGTCTTGGCTGGGCGCGGTGGCTCAAGCCTGTAATCCTAGCACTTTGGGAGGCCGAGACGGGTGGATCACAAGGTCAGGAGATCAAGACCATCCTGGCTAACCTGGTGAAACCCCGTTTCTACTAAAGAATACAAAAAACTAGCCAGGCAAGGTGGCAGGCGCCTGTAGTCCCAGCTACTCGGGAGGCTGAGGCGTGAGAATGGCGTAAACCCGGGAGGCAGAGCTTGCAGTGAGCTGAGATTCGGCCACTGCACTCTAGCCTGGGCGACAGAGCGAGACTCCGTTTCAAAAAAAAAAAAAAAGATGGAGTCTCGCTCTGTTGCCCAGGCTGGAGTGCAATGGCATGATCTCAGCTCACTGGAATCTCCCCCTCCCGGGTTCAAGCCATTCTCTTGCCTCAGCCTTCCAAGTAGCTGGGATTACAGGCGCATGCCACCACGCCTGGCTAAATTTTTTTTTTTTTTTAGAAATGGGGTTTCACCATGTTGGCCAGGCTGATCTTGAACTCTTTTTTTTTTTGGAGACGGAGTCTCGCTCTGTCGCCCAGGCTGGAGTGCAGTGGCCGGATCTCAGCTCACTGCAAGCTCTGCCTCCCAGGTTCACGCCATTCTCCTGCCTCAGCCTCCCGAGTAGCTGGGACTACAGGCGCCCGCCACCTCGCCCAGCTAGGTTTTTTTATGTTTTAGTAGAGACGGGGTTTCACCGTGTTAGCCAGGATGGTCCCGATCTCCTGACCTTGTGGTCCTCCCGTCTTGGCCTCCCAAAGTGCTGGGATTACAGGCTTGAGCCACCGCGCCAGGCCTGATCTTGAAGTCTTAACCTCAGGTGATCCGCCCGCCTCGGCCTCCCAAAGTGCTGGGATTACAGGCGTGAGCCACCACGCCTGGCCTGGAATCTGCATTTTTAACCAGCAACCCCAGAAATGCCCACTTGGTGATGGTCCCCAGCTGGATTTCCATTTTATAGATGGAGACAATGAGGCCAGGGTGGGGAAATGGTACCTAGTGAGCAAAAGCTGTGGAGCCAGGGTATCTGGCACTGCCTCTTGTGACCTTAGGCAAGTCACGGAACCTGTCTGAGCTGCAGTTTCTTCATTGTGTCCATGGAGAAGACCATGAGCTGAGACTGCTGGCCTGATGATGTAAAGGGCTTGGTGCTAAACAGGTGCTCACGGTGCACCAGCCCCTTTCTCCACTCCTGTCCCTTACTCCCTCTCCCCTTCGCTGACATGCCTGTCTCTGTGCCCCACAGACCAACAGAACTTCACGGTGACACTGGACCAGGTTCTGCTCCGCTGCCTGGAACACCAGCAGCACTGGAACCACCTGGACGAAGAGCAGGCCAGCCCGGACCTCTGGAACGCCCCCAGCCCGGAGCCTGGTGGGCCCACATCCCTGCTGCTGGCGCCCCACCCACCCCACACCTGCAGCGCCAGCTCCCTCGTCTTCAGCTGTATTTCACATGCCTTGCAATGGATCAGCCAAGGCCGAGACCCTGTCTTCCAGCCACCCACTCCCCCAAAGGGCCTCCTCACCCACCCTGTGGCTCACAGTGGGGCCAGCGTACTCCATGAGGCTGCTGCCATCCATGTGCTGGTCACTGGCAGCCTGCACCTGGTGGGTGGTGTCCTGAAGCTGCTGGAGCCTGCACTGTCCCAGTAGCTGAGGCCCGGGGTTGGAGGTGGGAGCCTCCCACACCTGCCTGCGTTCTCCCCATGAACTTACATACTAGGTGCCTTTTGTTTTCTGCTTTCCTGGTTCTGTCTAGACTGGCCTAGGGAGCAGGGCTCTGGGATGGGAGGCCAGGAGAGGATATCCTCTTTTTTAAGGCTCTGTGCCTTGGTCTCTCCTTCCTCCTGGCCGAGATATCGAGGGGCTCCCCGGGTCTCTCACTGTTGCAGTGGCCTGGCCGTTCAGCCTGTCTCCCCCCATACCCTGCCTGCCTCCTGGCTCAGGCCCAGCGTATTGTGTGCACTGCCTGGCTAGGCCCTGGGTCCTGCCATGTGCTGGGTGGTCGATTTCCTCCTCCCAGTGCCTTCTGGGAAGGGAGAAGGCCTCTGCCTGGGACACCCTAGGACAGTGGGTGGCTGGAGTGAATTAAAGCCTTTAACTTTGTTTTTTAAAGAAATGGCAAAGCCTTCGACTGACCCTTGACCCCCTGCTCCCTCAGCAGAGACAGGGAGAGAGGGGCTGCTGGTGGTCAGGGACCTGCGCGGTGTGGAGGAAGCCTGGCTGTGTGACCTGGGACAAGTCCCTCCCTCCCTGTGCGCCTCTGTGGCCTGACTGTGAGATGAGAAGACCGGACTGACGCCTGTTGACCATATGCCAGGCAGTGCTTTCTGCAGACCCCCTTGCATAGACTTGGTGACGGAGAATTATACCCATTTGACAGACGAGGGAACTGTGGCTGGCTTCAAGAAGCCATGGGGGCCAGATACGGTGGCTCACGCCTGTAATCCTAGCACTTTTGGAGGCTGAGGCGGGCGGATCAGGAGGTCAAGAGATGGAGACCATCCTGGCCAGCATGGTGAAACCCTGTCTACTAAAAATACAAAAATTAGCCGGGCATGGTGGCGCACACCTGTAGTCCCAGCTACTCGGGAGACTGAGGCAGGAGAATTGCTTGAACTTGGGAGGCGGAGCTTGCAGTGAGCCGAGATAGTGCCACTGTACTCCAGCCTGGGTGACAGAGTAAGACTCCGTCTCAAAAAAAAAAAAAAAAAAAAGGCCATGGGACCTGCCTACAGTCACAGGCCAACAAGTGGCAGGTCCAGGATTTGAACTCAGAGCAGTCGAGGGCCTGTGTTCAGAACCCCAGAGTGAGAGCGTGGATGGGGCCTCCTGGTGTTTGCTTTCTTGCAGCCGAGACCCTGGGGTGTGCTGCCGAGGGGGTGAGTGGCAGAGGGGAACTGGCTCCTGCTACTGTTCAGGATGCCACCCCTGCCACCAGGCCAGCCCAGTGGGGGCCAAGGACAAGAGCAGCCCTATCCCGTGCCCTCACCCCACCCTGGCGTTGAATGTCACTGCCCTTCTCCCAGCCTAGCCCATCACTCGTTTCATGGTCTGATTTATTGGTGGTGAATACACAGGGGCGGGCCCAGGACAAGCAGCTTGGCTACTCCCCCTCTGCTGGCTGCCCGACCGGCAGAGGGGGCTCCATGTGGCAGGAGCTAGGCTCCCAACGCCCACTGTTCTTGCCACCCTCTGGGCTCCCAGGCTGGGCTCCGCTAGGCTCCTGTCTCCCCCGCCAGTTAGGCAAGTCCAGGTGTGGAGGCCGAAGGGATAGATCCAGGTGGCTCTGGGCTGGGCCCTCTTCCGTTCCTCAGGGGGAGGTGCTGTCAGCCTGGCTGGGCTGGCCTGGATCTGTTTCAAGTTCTCCCCTCCTGCCCAGCTCAGTTCACCAGTGCTGGATCCAGGTTCAAATGACAGGGACTTGGGGTTTTACAACAGTGTGGCAAATGGTCTCTCTCCGTGGCCCCGGGCAGCCGTCTCCCAGACCCACTGGGTTGAAGGTTCTGTGGGGTGGGGTGGAGGGACCCCAAGGTGTTCCAAGGCATTGGCCCCACTGGCAGCAGGCGTCTGAGAGGGAGGTGGGAAGGGCGGGCACGGAGAGCAGGCTCCATCCTGGGTCGAGTGGAGGACTGGCTCCCAGGGTGAGTTCACAGCGGTGCTCCCGGCTGGCGGCTGCTCAGGCTCTCCTGCTGGGCAAGCTTGGGGGGCCGGGGCTACGCCATGCTGCTGGTGGAGCAGGGGGTGCTCTGGGTGCTCCCGATGCTGTGGTTGGTGCTGCTGCTCTCTGAGGAGGCCGGGGCAGCCACCGCCACCACGGGCTCCCGCTTGCCGGGGGAACCTGGGAGCAGGGGCGGAGGTCAGGGTCCCGGCCAGGGCTCCTCAATCCCTCAGAGGCTTCACTGGGCTCCCCCGGGTGGGTGGAGGGGCCCGGCATGCTCACTGTGGGGGCCTGGGGTACTCACGCGTGTGCGAGTAGATGTACCAGAGTGCGGCGGTGAGCAGGGCCCCGATGAGGAAGGCACCAAAGGTGATGCCCAGCACGGCGGGCAGGACGAGGCCTTTGCTTGTGCAACCTAGAGAGGACCGGCGCCATCAGCACTGCCGCCTCTGCCCCTGCCCCATCCCCTACCCTGTTGTGCTGGCCTGCGTGGGCTTTGGTGCCAGCCCTGCTCACCCTTGGACCCTTGACTTCGCTGAACCTCAGTCTCCTCTTGTAGCAAACAGGCTCATCACAGCCGGGCCTGGCATTGAGCCATGGTTGCTAGAATTATCCACCTAGAGGGCCCAGCCAGGCCTTTTGGGTCATGCCTCTGCCCCTCAAGGCTGATGGAGATGTGTTTTCAGGGAGGATGGATGGGGTAAATTGAGGAAACTGAGGCTCAGGAGTGCAGGGCCTGCCCCACCTGCTGCGTGACCTTAGGTCAGCCCTGCCCCTCTCTGAGGCCTTTAGCAGGTAGACAACGGGTCAGAGCAGCTCCAAGCACCCTGCAGCTCTGCTCTGTGATTGCTCCAAGCCTCATTCCCTCCACATTCCTGACTCCTGTGTGACTACAGGCCAGGCAGTCTTCCCTTGAGCCTCTGATGTCCAATTCTGTGTCATGGGGTTATCAGCCCTGCCTTCTTGGTCCTGGGCTGGGAGTGGAGGCTCCATCCTGACCTGGATGTGGTGGCAGAGAGGTAGGTGCCCCCATCCCTCACCCCTGCCTCTGCCGCCAGTGTCGGGACTCTTCTGCCTAGTATGGGCCTGGGGTGAACTGATGGAGAGGCTAGAGGGAGCATCCTGCAGGGAGAGGCCTCAAGGAAGGCAAGGCCAGCACCCCCACCCCAAAGGGCCTCTGTCCCACCCAGGAGGCTCCATCCTCCCAGCAACGGTGGGAATGGAGTGGAGCCGTGAGTAGGGGCAGAGGCCTAGACTCCCACGCCACAGGATGGTCCCGGGCAAGGGCTCTCCATCTGCAAAGTGCAGGCTCTGGCCCCTGTTCTAGGCTGCTGTGACTCTGGGAAGCCCTCCCCCTGCCCCTTCTGGGCCGCTTTCTCTGGGATCCCCCTTGCCATGTGCTATGTGCTATGTGCCGAGGCCGTTTCTCAGGGCTGCCCGCTGTGCCCTACTGTGACCTCAGCCACTAGAACAAACCCGAGAGACCTGGAGGGAGCTCACCAGACAGGTCAGGGCTGATGACGTTCAAGCGCGTGAAGACAGTCCTACGGACTTCCTGGAGGAGGAAGAGAGAGCAGTATGTGGCACAGCCTTTGGGAGGCGGCTTCCAGGTTTACTCCCTGGCTGTGACCCCAGCCCACTCTAGAGCCTTGGCTTAGAATCCCATCTCCACCGCTTCGTAGCTGGATGCCTCTGGGTGAGTCCTGGAAGATCTGTGCTGTGGGAGGGTGCCTAGTGGACAATCCCTGGCTGCTGCTGACATGTTTCCTGTGAGTTCCTGGAGGCCTTGATGCCTGGGAGCACTGCAGGAACACTGTGGGAGCACTGTGGGAGCGCTATGCATCCCTCACCCTCGTGAACACTTTGGAGCTATGAGCCAGGTCAGCCCAGAGCCCTAGGCTCACTGTGGCTGGAGGGAGAGGCCCACTTAGGTGAGCCTCGAAGGCTTCCCTAGCTTCATATGACCAGAGAAGTTTGTAATCCTGGAGGCCTGTCTGTGTAAGGGCCTGGGGGTGACTCTGGGGGCATCCAGGACAGATTGCCTGAGAGTGGGGGTCACCAGATGGTGAAGTGTTGTGACTGGCAAATACAGAAAGCCAGGAGTGTGTGTCCTTTGTCTGCCTCTCTTCCCTCAGGTCTCCTGTTCTTTGAGATTACACTGGTGACCATACTACATGGATGGATGTGTGGGTGGCTAGATTCCTGGGTGGGATGGTAGGAAGATGGTGGATGCCTGGCTGGGATGGCAGGTGGGTGGGAGGGTGGATGGATGGACGGACGGGTGAATAAGTGGAAGGATAGATGAAGGATAGATGGACAGTTGCAGCTGCATAGTCTGCCAGTGCCCAAGACATGGCAATCCCCCCAGAAAGCTCTCGGGTGGCAGAAAGTGCTGCTGGCAGCCAGACTGCCAGGCCACATGCCTGACTAAGGCTCTGCCCCTCACCAGCTGGCCCCACATCCCTGTGGGCTGCCATGTCCTTTCCTGCAAACCACAGACCTGGAAGCTCCCACTTGAAGCTGGGGCCGGCCCAGGCTCCACTCACCTGGTCTTGGGACCCGGTCTTGGGACGCAGGGCTATAGTGCAGCTGAGGGTGCCGGTTTTGGGTATGGGTACTGTGTAGAAGTGGAGGAGGAAGCTGAAGCGCGGGTTACCCTCGGGGCTTGGGGACAGCAGGCTCACACAGTTGCCCTTGGCCGCCCGGCCCTGGATGAGTTCCATGGTGCCTCCCTCAGGCCCCAAGTCCAGGTGGCAGCTGTCTAGCTGGAGCAGGAACTCGGGGATGGATGGGGACACTCTGACCTGCATGGGTAGGTAGGGCCACGAGGCATGGGCAGCTGCTCTTCACCCCACCCCACCTGCTGCCTTGAAATATCGGCTAGAATGAAGAGTTCCCACCCCTGAGTCCTCGCGGTGGAAGGAAAGGCATGGACCTGTCTGGGTCAGAGGAGGAGGACAGGGCCACATCCTCGTCAGCATCCCTGAGCAATGCCTTCTCTCTCTCCCTCTCCCACGCACCCAGGCCATCTCCCTCCTGACTCTGGGATTCTCATCTCCTCTGGAGTCATGGTGGGAAGAAAGGCGGAGAGGAAGTTGCAGGAGCTGGGAGGCCCGAGGGGTGACAGGCATGCCAGGTACCTGCACAAAGCTCTGCTGCCCCGGCTCGATGGTGTTGGAGGCCTGGAGGAAGTGTGGGCTGAGGTAGAGGCCCAGCTGGAAAGAGAGGCTGTCCATGTTGAGGCAGTGCACCTTTTTCTGGGGGAGGACGGGAGGGAGACTTGGTCAGTCCGGTGGCACCAGCCAGGAGGGCGAGGGGTGTGGGGAGGAACAGACGTCATGGCCCTGTGGAGTTGCCTGACTCATCTTTTTTTTTTTTTTTTTTTTTTTAAACTAATATTTATCAAGGAGGCACCAGGTGCCAGGCTGTGTGAAGAGCTTCCACACGGCACCTCACTGGCTGCCCAGAAGCACCCTGTGGTGCAGCGTCCTTTCTTAGGCCACCTTTGGGCCCAGAAAACTAAAGTGACTTGCCCAAGGCCACACAGCCAGTATGTGCTAAGACCTCTGACTTGAGAGACTGAGAGTGTCACCCTCAGCAGTCCTGCTCCGCTCATACAGAAGGGGAGACCGAGGCATGGCGGACACATGGCTTGCCAGGAGTTTCCTGAGGCCTGCTCCCTCCCAAGCCAGGAAGAGGCCCCGGCCCAGCAGCAGCCCCTGGGCCAGGTGGGTTAGCACGTGACTGTCCATCTTACCCGCTGTGGTGATGAGCTTGACAGGATATTGACCACCACCTGCGAGGACAAAGCCAGGGAGCTGGTCAGAGCCAGAAAGGACCCCAGAGGGCATCCCACCCAATACACCCATTTTGCAGATGGGGAGACTGAGCCAACCAGTGGCCAAGCTTGTCTTGTGTTCTGAGCCCCTGCACCCTGCTCTCCCAAACACACCTCCGCCCTGGGGGATCAGGGAGGCACTTGAGGGGGCACCAACCAGGCTGGTCCTGATACCTTTCTGGCCCCAGCTCTTACCTCATTGCTGATCATATTCGCCGTCACTTCCATGCCACAGCTGGAGTAAGCGCTGTGCAGGACAAACTGGTCACCCCTGTCCTCGGCCTGACAGCTGGGGTCCCAGAGGGTCAGGCCCATGATGGTGCACTTCAAATGCTGGGTTGGGAGAGAGGGGCACCATCAGGAGGCACTGGGGTCTTTGTGGCCTGCCACACCCCAGCACCAAGGACTGACCACAACCCAGGGCTCCCAAGTCACAGCCATTCCCCTGCCCTGCTCCTTCTTCATTTTTGTTAGATGTCATCATCCTACACCACTTAAAATTTATTTATTTTTTTTTTTTTGAGATGGAGTCTCACTCTTGTTGCCCAGGCTGGAGTGCAGTGGCTCGATCTTGGCTCACTGCAACCTCCACCTCCTGGGTTCAAGCAATTCTCTTGCCTTGGCCTCCTGAGTTGCTGGGATTACAGGCGCGTGCCACCATGCCTAGCTAATTTTTTTTATTTTTAGTAGATAGGATTTCACCATGTTGGCCAGGCTGGTCTCGAACTCCTGACCTCAGGTGATCCACCTGCCTCAACCTCCCAGTGCAGGATTTACAGGTGTGAGCCACCGTACCCGGCTATTTTTTGTATTTTTAGTAGAGACGGGGTTTCACCATGCTGGCCAGGCTGGTCTTGAACTCCTGACCTCAGGCAATCCACCCACCTTGGCCTCCCAAAGTGCTGCGATTACAGGCGTGAGCCACCATGCCTGGCCCACTTAAGACTTCTTGAACTTGCACACTTTTGCACTAAGCCTTGTCCTAAGCAATAATAGCTGTTGGATCATAAATTTTCTTCTTCTTCTTTTCTTTTTTTTTTTTTGAGACGGAGTCTTGCTCTGTCGCCTAGGCTGCAGTGCAGTGGCGCAATCTCGGCTCACTGCAAGCTCCGCCTCCCGGGTTCACGCCATTCTCCTGTCTCAGCCTCCCGAGTATCTGGGACTATAGGCGCGTGCCACCACGCCCAGCTAATTTTTTGTATTTTTAGTAGAGACGGAGTTTCACCGTGTTAGCCAGGATGGTCTCGATCTCCTGACCTCATGATCCACCCGCCTTGGCCTCCGAAAGTGCTGGGATTACAGGCGTGAGCCACCACACCTGGCCAAATTTTGTTATATCTATCAAAATAAATATAGAACTATTAAAATTAAAAAATATTCCTTCAAGTTCCACATATAATTATCACTCACAGCCCCAAGGGCATACAAACCCTACAAGCACAGTCCAGTCTCAGGCCTGGGGTAGGCAAAGTGTTCCTGTAAAGAGTCAGATAGTAAATACCGTCATGCAGCGCCGGACAATGTTTTGATCGGCGATGGACTGCGTATATGATGGTGGTCCCTGGTTCCACAAAATTATAACGAAGCTGAAAAATTTATATTGCCTAGTGTTTGTGGTGATGCTGATGTAAGCAAACTTATTGCACTGCCAGTCATATAAAAGTCTAGCACAGGCCGGGCGTGGTGGCTCACACCTATAATCCCAGCACTTTGGGAGGCGGAGGCAGGCAGATCACGTGAGGCCAGAAGTTCGAGACCTGCCTGGCCAACACAGTGAAACCTGACTCTACTAAAATTATAAAAATTAGCCGGGTGTGGTGGCACACGCCCATAGTCCTAGCTACTGGGGAGGCTGAAGCACAAGAATTGCTTGAACCGAGGAGGAGGAGGCTGCAGTAAGCCAAGATCACATCACTGCACTCCAGCCTGGGTGATGGAGCAAGACCTCGTCTCTAAAACAAGAAAAAGAAGGCCGGGTGCAGTGGCTCACACCTGTAATCCCAGCACTTTGGGAGGCTGAGGTAGGCAGATCACCTGAGGTCAGAAGTTCGAGACCAGCGTGGCCATTATGGTGAAACCCTGTTTCTACTAAAAATACAAAAAAGTAGCCAGGCTACCAGCCAGGCACGTGACTCACACCAGTAAGCCCAGCACTTTAGGAGGCCGAGGTGGGCAGATCACAAGGTCAGGAGTTCGAGACCAGCCTGGCCAACATAGTGAAACCCTGTCTCTGCTAAAAAATACAAAAAATAAGCCAAGTGTGGTCGTGGGTGCCTGTAATCTCAGCTAGCTACTCGGGAGGCTGAGGCAGGAGAATCGCTTAAACCCGGGTGGCGGAGGTTGCAGTGAGCCAAGATTCTGCCACTGCACTCCAGCCCGGGCAACAGTGTGAGACTGTCTAAAAAAAAAAAAAAAGTAGCCAGGCGTGGTAGTATTTCCAACTACTTGGGAGGCTGAGGCAGGAGAATCACTTGTACCCAGGAGGTGGAGGTTGCAGTGAGCCGAGACGGCACCACTGAACTCCAGCCTGGGCGACAAAGCAAGTCTCCAACTCAAAAAAAAAAAAAAGAAAGAAAAGAAAAACCACTGTAGCCAAAATTGAAAGAACAACAGCAAATCAAGGGAAGTGGTGGCCAAAGAGGCAACCTTTTTTTCTTTTTTTTGAAACACAGTCTCGCTCTGCCGCCCGGGCTGGAGTGCAGTGGCGTGATCTCGGCTCACTGCAAGCTCCGCCTCCTGGGTTTACGCTATTCTTCTGCCTCAGCCTCCCGAGTAGCTTGGGACTACAGGCGCCTGCCACCACGCCTGGCTAATTTTTTGTATTTTTAGTAGAGATGGGCTTTCACCGTGTTAGCCAAGATGGTCTCGATCTCCTGACCTCATGATCCGCCCACCTCGGCCTCCCAAAGTGCTGGGATTACAGGCGTGAGTCACTGCGCCCGGCCCCCCCTTTTTTTTTCCTTAAAACTTATAAAAATCATCAAGAAAAATACCAAAGCGTCAGCGATAAAGAGACTGAGGTCCTCATCACTCACATGGAGCCATGCCCACACTCACTACTAACCAGAGAATTATAACTAAACAAGAATGGAATGCCATGTGCCACTTTCCACACTGGCAAAGGTTTTTCTTTTCTTTTTTTGAATTACAGCCTGGAGAGAGCGAAGAGGTTGAGGTGCTCTCGTAAATCAGCAGTGAAAATTCAAATCATCTTTGGGAAAGTGGGTTGGCAACATGTATTGAAACTTCATTCCTTTTGACCCAGTAATTCCACTAATGTGGAAATCTATCCTAAGAAAATAATCCTATATAAAGAAATGTTTCATGTACAATGACATTTTTTGCACATTTATAATACTGCAGAATTGGAAACAACCTAAAGTGTAACAAGGGAAGAGGAGTTAATAATAGCATGTCAATATGATGGAATAATATGTACTTATTAAACATGATATTAGGTACAGGTGTCAAAGCTCTAAAAATACATTAAGTGAAATAGCAAAAGACAAATGAACACATCCCTTATGATTACATCAATATAAGAAATACACAGAGAAAACATTCCAGAAAGCACACCAAAATGTTGGCAGCCATTGTCGTTGGATCAGAAGGTTAAGATTTTCTACTTTTCACATATTTTTTAAAGCATGTTTTTTGTTCGTTTGTTTATTTGTTTGAAATAGAGTCTTACTCTGTCGCCCAGGGTGGAGTGCAGTGGCGCAATCTCAGCTCGCTGCAATTTCCCTCTTCTGGGTTCAAGCGATTCTCCTGCCTCAGCCTCCCACGTAGCTGGGACTACAGGCATGCACCACCACGCCCGGCTAATTTTTTCTATTTTAGTAGAGACGGGGTTTCACTGTGTTGCCCAGGCTGGTCTCGAACTCCTGAACTCCGGTAATCTGCCTGCCTCGGCCTCCCAAAGTGCTAGGGTTGCAGGCGTGAGCCACTGTGCCTGGCCAGCATGTGTTATTTTATTTTATTTTATTTTGAGACGGAGTCTCGCTCTGTCACCCAGGCTGGAGTGCAGTGGCGCTATCTTGGCTCACTGTAAGCTCCGCCTCCTGGGTTCAGGCCATTCTCCTGCCTCAGCCTCCCGAGTAGCTGGGACTACAGGCATCTGCCACCATGCCTGGCTAATTTCTTGTATTCACCATGTGTTATTTTTATAACAAATATATTTGTCAACCAGGCAGTGATAACATTGTGTAGGGTTTTTTTTTTTTTTTCCCAAGACAGAGTCTCATTCTGTTGCTCAGGCTGGAGTGTAGTGGTGTGATCTCGGCTCACTGCAGCCTCTATCTCCTGGGTTCAAGCGGTTCTTGTGCCTCAGCCTCCCGAGTAGCTGGGACTACAGGTGTGTTCCATCACCCCTGGCTAATTTTTGTATTTTAGTAAAGACAGGGTTTCACCATGTTGGCCAGGCTGGTCTCGAACTCCTGACCTCAAGTGATCCGCCCAACTTGGCCTCCCAAAGTGCTGAGATTACAGGCGTGAACCACCCTGCTCGGCCTGTGTAGGCATTCTGCTAAGCGACCATCCAGCTCAGGGAGCATTTAGGGTTAATAATGACAACTACCTAGTGCTGGCATTATTTACTAAGCACTTACTATGTACCACATCTGACTGTGCCACGTGATCGGCCTGTCAGACCTCCTTTAATTCTCACCATGTGGTAGGTACCATTGTCAATCCCATTATACAAGTGGGAAAACTAAGGCTTGCAGAGGGAGGTTACTTGCCCCCCTGCCTGGGCTAGGACCCCAAGAGTCTTGGGCTAGGGGAGGAACCAGATGTCCATGTCATCCTGAGCCAGAGGGGCAGGAGTTCCCTTACCGCAACAAGCTCTTTCTTTAGTACCAGGGTCATGGCGTCATTGGCACACTTTGTCTGGATCAGGGACATGAGCAGCTCTGGGCTGCAAGTGTCCTTGGGAGGAGTGGTCTGGATCGGTGCGGGTGAGGTCTGCAGCCTACCACCTGTGGGGAAGCAAAGGCAGGCCAGGCGGATGGTCACTGTGTGCCTGCACCAGGCTTTTTTTTTTTTTTTTGAGACGGAGTTTTGCTCTGTTACCCAGGCTGGAGTGCAGTGGCACGACCTCGATCTCGGCTCACTGCAACCTCCGCCTCCTGGTTTCAAGTGACTCTCAGGCTGTTCTGATTAGCTACTCCCATTGTTCCCCCATGCAGATGAGAAAAATGAGGCTGAGAGAGGCTAATGTACCTTGCCCAAGCTCACACAGAGGGGCTTCACCAACAATGTGGCCACTGATCCAAGGGAGGGGAAGGGAAGGGAGGGGCAGGGGGAGGGTGCTCACCACAGCTAGGGGCATGAAGTGAGACAACGCTGGCCAGCGGTAGCTCCACGAAGGATGCCACAACGCTGGCATTGAGCATCCGGGCCTCCCCCAGCAGGCCTTGGGGTGTGTCTGGGAGCTTGAAGCCACGAATGTTCTTCTCTGGAAAGATCTTGAAGGAGTATTCTCCAGTGGTCTAGTGGTGGGGAGAGAGGCAGAGCAGGGGACCATGGACACAGTCTGTGCCACAGCAGGCTAGCCAGGGTTATGCCAGGCCTCGGTCCTGCTGTGTCCCCACTCCTGCTGTGTCCTCTGCCTGACCCCTTGCTTCACCTATGGACATAGGTGATTTGTCCTTCAACTCAGCTCAGGGGTTCACCTCTCCAGGAAACGTCCCTGATCCAGAGGTTGGGAGTTTGGGTTTTATGTCCCGGGAGCTGCGCAAAACTCACCCAGATCTGCATGTTGTGGTTGGCGTCGATGAGCCAGGACACGTAGGGGGGACCCTGCAGGATGAGGACGGCATCGGGATCCCCAGACGCGCAGCTCAGTTCCACCTTCACCGTCACCGTCCGGGGCCTGCGGGGAGACAGATGCGGATGGAACGCTGAAGCGGACAGGCCAGGCGGGGAGCGAGACCTGGCGTCGGATGGGCGGCGGCTGCACTCTTACCTGGCCAGGTATGGGTCTATGGGATAGGGATGGGACTGGGGCCAGGCTTGTGCCTAAAGGGGAGGGGCTCATAGGGGGCGGGGCCTAGAGTAGGAGAATGGCTGTGCTCTCACGGGGCTGCGGCGGGGCTGGGACCCGGGAGGGGCTTCATAAGGGACGGGCGTGGGGGGGGGGGGCGTGGGGAGAGGGGTAGTCGTCTCTCGGGGGTGGGGCCTAGTGTCGGGGTGAGGCGAGACCCTTACCCAGCCGAGTGGCCCGGCAGGACCCTCAGGATGTGCGCCTCCTTGTGGCCGGCCACACCTTCCAAGCGGCAGCCCCGGACCAAGGCTGGGGTACGGGGCCGCCACTCGAGCGTGCGGCCCATGTCCTGGCTGGCTTCCAGCATGCAGAAGGACAGTGACCCCTGGGCTGCGGAGACACGCGCACCTCAGTGCCTTCCCCCAGCAGCCCTGCACCTAACAGAGCCTCACCCTCACCCACAGCCAAAGGTAGCGGTGGTGGGGCAGGCAGGACGGTGGGGCAGGCAGGACGGTGCTGCAGAGGTGGAGAGGCGTCAGAGGACCCAGGTTCGAACATCCCTTCCACACTTACCTGCCAAGTGACCCTCTGCAAGTCCCCGGGCCTCCGTTTCATCTGTCAACACAGGGTTAACATAAGGGATGAGCCCATGATACATGTTAGGGTGCAGCCCCGAAACCACCCAGCAAGACCTGAAATGATAGATTTATCTGTGTACATGTACATGTTTATTGTCACCTCCCTCATCACAGTATCAGCTCTAGGAGGGCAGGGCCTGAGTGTGTCCCCACAGTGTCCCCAAGTGCCTAGCATAATAGGGCTTTGGCACATAGGAGATGCACAGTAAATCATGAAAATGCCGGGTTTTTTTAGGTCAAAAACTGGCATTTCACATGTTTCTATTGATATTTGGTGGAGGAGCCATCACTGTCTCAAGGCAGCACTGGTTTGCGGCATGTGACCTGTGGTACTTTGTGTCCCCTCTTGCACTCTTGGTGTCCAAGTCTGAGGTGTGGGCCAGAGGAGCTCAGATTCCTCCTGAGCAGTGTCATGAGCCCAGAGAGGTTGCTGGGGAAACTGACCTTGGCCCAGTCGGAGGAGGACGCTCTGGGGGTCATCCAGCTCGGCAGCAGAGGCGATGGGGCCCCTCTCAGCTGCCCACTCGAGGATCTGGGTCTTGGGGAAGGATGGCAGCTCTGTGGTGTTGACTCCCGGGGGCTCTTGGAAGGTGACCAGGTTGGGATTCTGGGGAGGCATGTGGAGGCTCAGAATGCTGTTCCTGGCCCTGTGTCCCCTCTACCCCACGTAGGAGGTCAGGAAGTAATTTGTGGAGTCAGCCCATTGGCTGAGAGAAAGACGCCAGAGCTGAGAATGCTGTCTAGTGGATCTGCAGTCAGCCCAGAACCCCCTGGCAGTCAGATCAGCCCCTTCTCCCTTCCATACCTGGGGGGCCGGATGAACACACCACCTTGTTCATCCACCTGTCGAAACATCACCCACCCCTCCAGAGCTGTTCTCATTCACCCCACATCTGCACCATCATGCAGCTGTCTCTCCCTACACCCTGAGGCTCTGGATCTCCCTACACTTTGAGGGTCCACAGGGGACAACGTCTACCTTGCCCATCATTGCACAGTGCCTGACACATAATAGGCACTGAGAAATATTTGTCTGACTCTGGGCCCTGGGCCCATCACAGGATCCTGACATGCCAGCCTCACCCTGACACCCAGCCTGTGGTGAGTGCTTCCTGCTTATGGGAAGAAAGGGAGAAAGGGAGGAAAGAAGAAAGGGATGGATGAATGAATAGATGAATTAAAGACAGATATCAGTGGTCCCTGCCCTAGAGGATATTACCATTCAGAAACTACACATGCATCAAGTCGTTTGAAGCAACAGAAGACAGATTTTTATTTAATAAGAAACAAAGGAGCCAGACAGATCTCCTGGTTGGACAGGGATGGGGAATCTGGGTGGCTCCAGCATCTCACTGCCTATCCTGCCAGTGCCCCAGAAGAGAAGGGGGCCGGGAGTGAGGAGGAAAGCAGACAGGGAAGACTTCCTGGAGGAGTGACTCTGGAAAGCTGAAGGATTCAGAGGAAGCTGTTGGGACCACTGACTGAGCTCCTTCGTGTACAGTCTCCAGAGCCAGGGCCATTGAGCTGAATGAAGCAGCAGCAGCAGAAGGGCAAAAGGACTTCAGGTTGGATTTAAAAATATTTTTGGCCAGGCGCGGTGGCTCAAGCCTGTAATCCCAGCACTTAGGGAGGCTGAGACGGGCGGATCACGAGGTCAGGAGATCGAGACCATCCTGGCTAACACGGTGAAACCCCGTCTCTACTAAAAATACAAAAACTTAGCCGGGCGAGGTGGCAGGCGCCTGTAGTCCCAGCTACTCGGGAGGCTGAGGCAGGAGAATGGCGTAAACCTGGGAGGTGGAGCTTGCAGTGAGCTGAGATCCGGCCACTGCACTCCAGCCTGGGTGACAGAGTGAGACTCGGTCACAAAAAAAAAAAAAAAAAAAAAATTTTTTAATTGTTATTTTTTAGAAACGAGGGTCTCACTATGTTTCCCAGGTTGGTCTCTAACTTCTGGCCTCAAGAGACCCTCCTGACCAGGCACAGTGGCTCATGCCTATAATCCCAGCACTTTGAGAGGCCGAGGCGGGTGGATCCCCTGAGGTCAGGAGTTCGAGACCAGCCTAGCCAACATAGTATGAAACCCTGTCTCTACTAAAAATACAAAAAATTAGGCAGGTGTGGTGGCGGGTGCCTGTAATCCCAGCTATTCGGGAGGCTGAGGCAGGAGAATTGCTTGAACCCAGGAGGCGAAGGTTGCAGTGAGGCGAGATCAGGCCATTGCACTCCAGCCTGGGCAACAAGAGTGAAACTCCATCTCAAAAAAAAAAAAAAAAAAAAAAAAGGAGAACCTCCTGCCTCAGCTTCCCAAAGTGTTGGGATTACAGACATGAGCCAGGTCGCCCGGCCCAGGCTAGATATTGAAGACTGCCAGATGGTAACAGTAGAGAAGACACCCTAGAATGGCCCATCTAGAAGGAAGCAGATACCTTCTCTGCAGGAATTCAACAAGGGGGCAAAGTGATGGGCACCTTGGGTGAGGAACCCAGCCCGCGGAATGGGAAAGGGCTGGGACACTGGCTTTACACAGCTGGGTTGGGAAAGGGATCTGATCCTTGAGTCATCCTCTGTAAAATGGGGATACAGCAGGGCTCGACGTCTGTTGGTCGCCTGGCACTGAGTCTGGCACCAAGGCCGCACCTTGGCCTCTTTGTCCCCTTTGGCCACGGGCCCCAGGGAGCCCGCTCGGGAAGCTGCACGGCCCCAGGAGGAAGGCGGCGTGGCCGAGGCCAGAGCCGGCGGCTGCTGCGACCTTCCGGCTGATGAGCGCGTTTCATGTTCCTGCGTCACCCTGGGCGGCAGGGACTCAGATGGGGAATGGGGAGGATCCATGACAAAGGCCACGCCCCCTCTGGGACCTCGATTCCTCTTCTGGGCGCCGAGGGATGGGCTGCAAGGAGTCAAATCCTCTTGGCCCTGGTGGTTGGATTTGGCCCCCTCCCTCCTAGGACTTTCACACGCTGGCTTGGTCGTGTCTGACTGTCTCTGTGCTGTCCCTGTCACCAGTCTGGAAGCTTCTCCCCTGTCCCCCACGCCCAACTTTGCTCACGCCTGCCTCCTTCCCCCAATGGGTATGTTTCTTTTTATGCCTCTCTCCCCTTTGCTATCTTTGCTCTCCCCTGGGCTCTCCCCTTCCTGCCGTCTGCTTTCTCTGTTGTAAACAACAGCTGCTCACATCTGGGGGCCACCTCCCAGACATTCCACGTGGAGGAGGCAGTGCTGGCAAGCCACCCCACCTCCTCCAGCCCTGACCCCTGGCAGTGGTCCCAGCTCCCTGGCCTCCTCTCTCTGGTGGATGTCTCTAACACTTGCTAAAACTTGAGGCTTTTGGTTTTGTTTTTAACTTTTTTCCCAAATCCACAGCTGACCCGAAAACTGGAGTTTAAAAAAAAATATTTTTGCCAGGCGCGGTGGCTCAAGCCTGTAATCCCAGCACTTTGGGAGGCTGAGACGGGTGGATCACAAGGTCAGGAGATCGAGACCACCCTGGCTAACACGGTGAAACCCCGTCTCTACTAAAAAATACAAAAAACTAGCCGGGTGAGGTGGCGGGCACCTGTAGTCCCAGCTACTCGGGAGGCTGAAGCAGGAGAATGGCGTAAACCCAGGAGGTGGAGCTTGCAGTGAGCTGAGATCCGGCCACTGCACTCCAGCCTGGGCGACAGAGCGAGACTCCGTCTCAAAAAAAAAAAAAAATATATATATATATATATTTTTTTCTCCGAAATAGGCCAAATCCATTTAGAGCAACTCTTGGATACTCAACAAAGTGTAAAGAACCAAATAAATGTTTCTCCTAATCCCACTTCCCAGCCATAACCACTGTTAACACATTATTAGGTTTTCTCCTGGCTCTTTTCCTCTGTCTTTAAATATTTTCAAATATATGTCACGTAACTTTTTCAAAGACAATGAAAAGATTATCTTATAAAATACCGAGTTCAGTTGTCCCACTGGACAGAGAGGCAAACTGAGGCTATGCAGAGGATCAGAGTTGGCCAGGGGTGCACATCAACCTGACTCCCACCTCTTGGTCTAGACTCTTTACTGTAGTCCTGCTGCCCTCTGGGTTCTCTCTGGTAAAGACCACTGGATTCACCAGGCAGGACCCTGGTGAATAATGTCAGGATGAAAGGGAGAAGCAGGGCCAGGCCGCTGGGGTGGGAGACCCTGGCCCACAGAGATAGACAGCAGGGACCTCCCATGGCCAGAGCCTCAGCCTGGGGTTGGAGGGAACACACTCACGTAGGCCAAGTGCAGTGGGATTCCCAGGGCCTGGAGCTGCAGGAACACATTGCTGTTTACACTGAGGACCAGAAGCACCTCTCGGGGCTGGATGCCATTTTGCTTGGATGCCTGGAGAGTCAGCTCCAGCTGTGACAGGTCCTGGGGGACACAGAGGGGAGACACACACAAACCAGTCAGATTTGCATAGGTTGTGCCACCCAGATAGGCAGTGATGACTTGGGTGCTTCCACTCCACTCTCCCTGCCTGCTCTGTCCACCCTCACCTCCCAGTGCCCGGGGTAGTGCCTGGCCCTCTGGCCATCCTCAGGGAATTCACACGAAACAAATGAAGGAGGTAAGCCCAGCAAATCTGAAGAGAGGAAAAAAATTAGGCTGGGCACAGTGGCTCACGCCTGTAATCCCAGCACTTTGGGAGGCTGAGGCGGGTGGATCACCCGAGGTCAGGAGTTCGAGACCAGCCTGTCCAACATGGTGAAACCCCATTTTACTAAAAATACAAAAAATTAGCCAGGTGTGGTGGTGGACGCCTGTAATTCCAGCTACTTGGGAGGCTGAGGCAGGAGAATTTCTTGAATCCAGGAGGTGGAGGTTGCAGTGAGCCAAGAATGCGCCATTACACTCCAGCCTGGGCAACAAGAGTAAAGCTCTGTCTCAAAAAAAAAAAAAAACAAAACAAAACAAAAGGATGAGCCTGAACTTCATCCATCAAGGATCAGGGTTTATTTTTTCTTTCTTTTTTTTTTTTTTTTGAGACGGAATCTCCCTGTCACCAGGCTGGCTCACTGCAACCTCTGCCTCCTGAGTTCAAGTGATCCTCCTGCCTCAGCTTCCCAAGTAGCTAGGACTACAGGTGCGTGCCAACACACCCAGATAATTTTGGTAGTTTTAGTAGAGATGGGTTTCACCATTTTGGCCAGGATGGTCTCGATCTCTTGACCTCGTGATCCGCCCACCTCAGCCTCCCAAAGTGCTAGGATTATAGGCATGAGCCACCGCGCCTGATAAGATTTATTATTTCTACTGAGCACCTATTGTGTACTGGGCCTTAGGGAGTGTCCTGTGTGTGGAGGCAGCGATCCCCCGCCCCGTCATCCCCACCAACTCTCCTGCTGTCCCTGAGTGACAGCTCTGCTTCCAGCCCACATGAGACAGTCACAATTGCTCTCCCAGTTTGCAGTATTCCTGCTTGTCTTACCATTTTAAAGTACTAAAATCCTGGGGCGTTGTTTTTGGTATAATGCCATTATTTTGATATAAGAATGTGAAGTTGAAATCATTTATGTCTTGAGACGCACCCATTGCATTAAAATTTTTAATTGTTCAATGGTGTATACATTTAGAATGTTTTTATAACAACAACAACAACGATACCTACCTACCATGTAAATAGGGCCTATTAAATCCCAGGACTGTTCTAAGTGCTTTACACATTAACTCATTTAATCCTTACAACAAACTTAAGAGGTAAATACCGGGTTTTTTTGTGTGTTTTTTTTTGGGTTTTTTTTGAGACAGAGTCTCACTCTGTTGCCCAGTCTGGAGTGCAGGGGTACTATCTCGGCTCACTGCAAGCTCTGCCTCCCGGGTTCACACTATTCTCTTGCCTCGGCCTCCCGAGTAGCTGGGACTACAGGCAACCACCACCACACCCGGCTTTTTTGTATTTTTAGTAGAGACAGGGTTTCACCGTGTTAGCCAGGTTGGTCTCGATCTCCTGACCTCGTGATCCACTTGCCTTGGCCTCCCAAACTGCTGGGATTACAGGCGTGAGCCACTGTGCCCAGACTTTTTTTTTTTTTTTTTTAGGAGACAGAGTCGGCCGGGCGCGGTGGCTCAAGCCTGTAATCCCAGCACTTTGGGAGGCCAAGATGGGCGGATCACGAGGTCAGGAGATCAAGACTATCCTGGCTAACACGGTGAAACCCCGTCTCTACTAAAAAATACAAAAAACTAGCCGGGCAAGGTGGCGGGCACCTGTAGTCCCAGCTACTCGGGAGGCTGAGGCAGGAGAATGGCGTAAACCCGGGAGGCGGAGCTTGCAGTGAGCTGAGATCCGGCCACTGCACTCCAGCCCGGGCGACAGAGCGAGACTCTGTCTCAAAAAAAAAAAAAAAAGGAGACAGAGTCTCCCTCTGTTGCCCAGGCTGGAGTGCAGTGACACGATCTCGGCCCACTGCAACCTCTGCCTCCTGGGTTCAAGCAATTCTCCTGCCTCAGCCTCCCGAGTAGCTGGGATTACAGGCACCTGCTACTATACTCGGCTGATTTTTGTATTTTTACTAGAGATGGAGTTTTACCATGTTGGCCAGGCTGGCTTTTTTTTTTTTTTTTTTTTTTCTTTGAGGTGAAGGCTTGCTCTGTCACCCAGGCTGGAGTGCAGTGGCACAATCTTGGCTCACTGCAACCTCTGCCTCCTGGGTTCAAGTGATTCTCCTGCCTCAGCCTCCCGAGTAGCTGGGACTACAGGCACCAGCTACCATGCCTGGCTAATTTTTGTATTTTTAGTAGAGACAGGGTTTCACCATGTTGGTCAGGCTGGTCTCGAACTCTGACCTTGTGACCCACCTGCCTCAGCCTCCCAAAGTGCTGGGATTATAGGCATGAACCACCCCGCCCGACTTTTTTTTTTTTTTTTTTTTTGAGACAGGGTCTTGCTCTGTCACCCAGGATGGAATGCAGTGGCACAATCTCGGCTCACTACAACCTGTCTCCTAGGTTCAAGCAATTCTCCTGCCTCAGCCTCCTGAGTAGGTAGGACTACAGGTGTGTGCCACCACACCAGAGTAATTTTTTTTTTTTTTTTTTTTTTTTTTGAGACGGAGTCTTGCTTTGTTGCCCAGACTGGAGTGCAGTGGTGCCATCTTGGCTCACTGCAAGCTCTGCCTTCTGGGTTCACGCCATTCTCCTGCCTCAGCCTCCTGAGTAGCTGGGACTACAGGCATGCACCACCACGCCTGGCTAATTTTTTTTTTTTTTTTTTTTTGTATTTTTAGTAGAGATGGGGTTTCACCGTGTTAGCCAGGATGGTCTCGATCTCCTGACCTGGTGATCCGCCCGCCTCAGCCTCCCAAAATGCCGGGATTACAGGTGTAAGCCAACGTGCCCGGCCGATTTTTTGTATTTTTTAGTAGAGACAGGGTTTCACTATGTTAGCCAGGCTGGCTTTTCTTTGTTTTTTGAGACAGGGTCTTGCTCTGCTGTCCAGGCTAAAGTGCAGTAGTGCAGTCATGGCTCACTGCAGCCTCAACCTCCTAGGCTCAAGCAATTCTCCCACCTCGGCTTCCCAAAGTACCGGAATTACAGGCATGAGCTACCATTCTTTTTTTTTTTTTTTTTTTTTTTTTTTTTTTGAGACAGAGTCTTGCTCTGTTGCCCAGGCTGGAGTGCAGTGGCACAACTTTGGCTCACTGCAACCTCTGCCTCCTGGGTCAAGCAATTCTCCTGCCTCAGTGTCCTGAGTAGCTGGGATTACAGGCGTGTGCCACCATGCCTGGCTAATTTTTGTATTTTTAGTAGAGACAGGGTTTCAGCATGTTCGCCAGACTAGTCTTAAACTCTTGACCTCAAATGATCTGTCCACCTCGGCCTCCCAAAGTGCTGGAATTACAGGCATGAGCCACTGCGCCCGGCCACCATTCTTATTTTCACTTACAGATGAGGGAACCAAAGCCCTGAGAGGTAAAGTCATTTGCCTTTGATGACACAGGAAGTCAGCCAGGGGCTGGGATTCGTGCGGAGACAGGCCTGTGCTCTCACGTTTTTCTTTTCTTTTCTTTTTTTGTTTTTTTGAGATGGAGTTTCACTCTTCCTGCCCAGGCTGGAGTGCAATGGTACGATCCCAGCTCACTGCAACCTCCACCTCCTGGGTTCAAGTGATTCTCCTGCCTCAGCCTCCCAAGTAGCTGGGACTACAGGTGCGTGCCACCACGCCCGGCTAATTTTTGTAGTTTTAGTAAAGATGGGGTTTCGCCATGTTGGCTGGGATGGGCTCAAACTCCTGACCTCAGGTGATCCGCCCGCCTTGGCCTCCCAAAGTGCTAGGATTATAGGCGTGAGCCACCGCACCCAGCCACTCTCACATTTTTCTACACATTTTTGTGTAGCACATCCTTCCCTAGCACATTTTTCTACACCTTATTCCCAAGAAGAAAAAGAACACAGCGATCCACAAGGCAGTAGTGTCTATTGAAAGAATGACCTCAAAGGCTTTCTGAACTAGTGGCATGTGAACAGGTGAGTGCTGAGACTAAGACAGGTAGGCCGGGAGTGGTGGCTCATGCCTGTAATCCCAGCACTTTGGGAGGCTGAGGTGGGCAGATCACCTGAGTTTGGGAGTTCAAGACCAACCTGACCAACATGGAGAAACCCCGTCTCTACTAAAAATACTAAATTAGCCGGGTGTGGTGGCACACGCCTGTAATCCCAGCTACTCGGGAGGCTGAGGCAGGAGAACCGCTTGAACCCCAGGAGGTGCAGGTTGCAGTGAGACAAGATTGCACCATTGAACTCCAGCTTGGGCAACAAGAGTGAAACTCCGCCTAAAAAAAAAAAAAAGACAGGTAAGCCTCAGAGGCCCTGCCACCAACTCACAAGGACAAAGACAAATGTAGTTTGCTGAAACACAGACTCCCAGTGCTCTCATACAAAAGCTGCCAGTCTAAAAGATGATTCAAAAGCTCTCTTCAAAGTTATGAAAAAGGGGAAGGATATTTCAAGATGAAGACACCAGTGGAAAGTTTTGAGATTTAACTTCTAATCATCTTGTCATTTCCCCAACGGACGTCACAAAGCCAGAGACAGTGTTTCAGCCACTGGAAAAATCTGCCCAGAAATATTTCTATTACTCAATAATGATACCATCATTACTCTTTGCTTTTACGTTTCCTCTTTAAAACACAAAAAGAACAAATAATAGTATTTCATTTTCAATGTGTCACAAATATTTTGTTTCTTTTTTTTTTTTTTTTTTTTTTTTTGAGACGGAGTCTCGCTCTGTCACCCAGGCTGGAGTGCAGTGGCGCGATCTCAGCTCACTGCAAGCTCCGCCTCCCGGGTTTATACCATTCTCCTGCCTCAGCCTCCTGAGTAGCTGGGACTACAGGCACTCGCCACCGCACCCGGCTAACTTTTTGTATTTTTAGTAGAGACGGGTTTCACCGTGGTCTCGATCTCCTGACCTTGTGATCCACCCGCCTCGGCCTCCCAAAGTGCTGGGATTACAGGCGTGAGCCACTACACCCGGCTTTTGTTTCTTTTTTTAAGGCTCCTCAAGTGAAGCAGTGAGAGTGGAGAAGGAACAAAGCAATTTGTAATTGGTTGTGATCAATTACTTGTAAACACAATTTTTTTTTCATTTTAGTGTGCCATTTAGTTTTTTTTTAAATTTATTATTATTTTTTGAGATGGAGTCTTGCTCTGTTGCCATGCTGGAGTGCAATGGCACAATCTCGGCTCACTGCAAACTCCACCTCCTGGGGTTCAGTGATTCTCCTGCCTCAGCCACCCAAGGAGCTGGGACTACAGGCGTGCACCACCATGCCCAGCTAATTTTTATATATATATATTTTTTGAGATGGAGTCTTGCTCTGTCTGTCGCCCAGGCTAAAGTGCAGCGATCTCTGCTTACCGCAACCTCCACCTCCTGGGTTCAAGCGATTCTCCTGCCTCAGACTCCTGAGTAACTGGGATTACGGGCGCTCGCCACTGCACCCGGCTAGTTTTTGTATTTTTAGTAGAGACGGGGTTTCTTCACCTTGGCCAGGCTGGTCTCAAACTCCTGACCTCATGATCCATGTGCCTCGGTCTCCCAAAGTGCTGGGATTACAGGCATGTGCCACCATGCCCAGCCTAATTTTTGTATTTTTAGTGGAGAAGGGGTTTCACCATTTTGGCCAGGATGGTCTTAATCTCTTGACCTGTGATCTGCCTGCCTCAGCCTCCCAAAGTGCTGGGATTATAGGCATGAGCCACTGCGCCCACTTAGGTTCGTTATTTTTAATTAATTATTTTATGCTAATTTATGGAATAAGATATGTTTCACATTTATGTGTGTATAAGTTCATGTTTTGATTAATGTTTTCTAGTGGATTTATAACTTTTGGTTTTCCAAATATATTGTTTCATCAGCTTTGAATATATATATATATATATAAAATACATATTATATATATAATTCTTTTTCTTTTCTTTTAAGACAGGGTCTCCCTCTGTTGCCCAGGCTGGAGTGCAGTGACATGATTGCTCACTGCAACTTCTGCCTCTCAGGATCAAGTGATCCTCCTGCCTTAGCCTCCTAAGTAGCTGGGACTACAGGCATACACCAGTACGCCTGGCTAATTTTTGTATTTTCTGTAGAGATGGGGTTTCACTATGTTGCCCAGGCTGGTGTTGAACTCCTAGACTCAAACGATCCACCCACCTCGGCCTCCCAAAGTGCTGGGATTACAGGTGTGAGCCACCATGCCTGACAGTTTTTAAAAATATTATGCTTTCTTGGCCGGGCACAGTGGCTTATGCCTGTAATCCCAGCATTTTGGGAGGCCGAGGCGGGTAGATCACAAGGTCAGGAGATCGAGACCATCCTGGCTAACACAGTGAAACCCTGTCTCTACTAAAAAAATACAAAAAAAATTAGCCGGGTGTGGTGATGGGTGCCTGTAGTCCCAGCTACTCAGGAGGCTGAGGCAGGAGAATGGTGTGAACCAGGGAGGCAGAACTTGCAGTGAGCCGAGATGGCGCCATTGCACTCCAGCCTGGGCAACCGAGTGAGACTCCATCTCAAAAAAAAAAAAAAGCAAAAAATTATGCTTTCTAAAGACTTAAAAGTTGAATACTGGATTTAATACTGTATTTTAATAAAATATGAAATACATATCTACATGTTCGAAATGACATTTTGTTCCAGGATTGTGATCACACACACAGACACACACACACACACACACACACACACAAAAGATAGAAAAGAAAAGAAAAAAGAAGCAAAGCTAGGCTTGGTGGCTCATGCAAGTAATCCCAGTATTTTGAGAGGAAGGAGGATCGCTTGATGCCATGAGTGTGAGACCAGCCTGGGCCACGTAGTGACACCTGGTCTCCAGAAAAAATAAAAATAAAGAAGCAGGATTGTGATCATTCCTGGAAATTCATGGGAGCAATGTGATACCCATCTGTGTGGTGTCAGGAAAGGCACTGGCACAACTGAGCTGCCAGCATTGCTGAGAATGAACCCGCCCCAGCCTCTTTACCCTGATGGGATGCATACTTGAACAATCGAATATGGTTTGCACACCTCTGTGTGTATACCAAAACCGCTCAACTGTACACTTTATATGGGTGAATTTTATCTTAATAAAGCTATTTTAAAAACAGCAGAATATCTTGAATTGCTGATACTGAATTCCTGCAAAATAATTTCTCATGGGTGCCCAGCCTGTGCTGTGGATGGGCGTGTGCTATGAGGGAAGCAGGCACCAATATTCTCCCATTTTGCAGATACAGCATAGAAGCTGCTGGGGGCTGGGTGTGGTGTCTCACACCTGTAATCCCAGCACTTTGGGAGGCTGAGGCAGGTGGATCACTTGAGGTCAGGAGTTCGAGACCAGCCTGGCCAACATGGTGAAATCCAGTCTCTACTAAAAATACAAAAATTAGCCGAGTGTGGTGACAGGCACCTGCAGTCCCAGCTACTTGGGAGGCTGAGGCAGGAGAATCACTTGAACCCAGGAGGTGGAGGTTGTTGTGAACCAAGATCGTGCCACTGCACTTCAACCTGGGTGACAGAGCAAGACTCTGTCCCACCTCCCCCCACCCCCACAAAAACAAAAGAAGAAGCAGCTGCTGGGGAGTGGCTGAGTCAGGAGCCCAGCGCACGTCATCCTGGTGCCAGAATGGGGCCTGCATTCCCTGGACCACATCCTCTCTCTCCACTGCACCTCTCTCCCAGATTGCCCTACGGTCCATTGCTGTGCGGCCCCACCTGCTTGTCCCCACCTGGAGGAAAGAACTGCAATGCTCACATGATGAAGAGACGGGCCCCCTGTATAGGCAGATGATGGCCAGGAGACAGCACAGCCTGTGGTGGATGAGGACATCCATCCGCCATCCCATGGTGACACCCACAGGCCGAGCGTGCTGCAGGAGCCAGAGTGCAGTCTGATGGCCAAGCCCTGAGTGGGGAGGAAGGAGCCCTGTGGCCATCCAGTCTTGCTGCTGCTCCGCCACTGTCCCTGTTCCTCTATGCCTCAGTTTCCTCATCTGTGAAATGGGGGTAGGACAGGGTTGGGAACCAAAACCAGGTGGGGCTATGGATAAAGGAAATGAAAAAAAGGGAAGTGCAGGTCACAGCCTGGTCATGCTGGGTGTGAGGGTGATGGGGAGGCCGAAACTTCGGGATGTTTGTCGGGACACTCAGTTCTCGTCCCAGAGCTCACGAACCAAAGCTACCACTCAGTTGTCACTAAGTCCTTCCCTGCAGACTTGAGGGCAGGTAGGAGGTGGGGGCCTTGAGTCCCATGGCAAGTGAGTAGTGGGGAAACTCGGGGGGCTGGAAAGCTGGGTGCTCAGGTTCTCTGAGCTGCAGGGCCAAGCTGAAAGTCAGCTGGTTACCAGAAAAACCCAGTCAGGGTTTCTACAGCAAACATTTCCCTCCCCACGGTCCTGACTCACTGCCATGGCCACTCACACGCACACCGACTACCCCCTTCTCTCCTGGCCAGGGGCCCCAGAGGCACAGAACGATGGCGCCAGCCTTGCCCCCAACCCCAAGCTCCTAGCCTTCCTCATGGGACCCTGGGAATTCCGCAGTCTGGCCAGCCCCTCACCCCCAGCCCAGCCAGCCTGCACCTACCCGGCCCTCTCCCTGAGCGGGTGGGCGGGAGACCTTGTTTCTATTTTTGTGCCAATGTCCCACAGATGCCATTGTTGCCCAGCAGTTGGTGGCGGGAAGGGGGGATTTCGGTGAGGAGGCCCTGAGTGCTAGTAGCCACTTATAGAAAGTCGCTTCCAGCAATTCTTCTAGGAGTGGAGCCTCAGGGCTGCCTGCAGCCCCCACCCTCCCAGGGCCTGACCGGAGGCGGTCAGATTGGAGCCAGCCATCCCTCTGTCCACCCCAGAAAATTCAGATGATCCTACAGGCAGGGTGGCAGGGGAAGGGATCAAAGCCAGACAGACCTGAATTCAGGTGGGAGCTCAGTCATTAGCCTATGACCTCAGACAGTCACTATGCCTCTCTAGGCCTCAGTTTCCTGATTTGGAAAATGGTATTCCCGCTTCATAGACTCAGGAGGTTTCAGTGCGATTCTGCCTGCAAAGTAGGTTGTCCAGTACCCAGCTAAACATGTGGGAGTAGTTTGGCTTTTTTTTTTTTTTTTTTTTTTTTTTTTGAGACAGAGTCTTGCTCTGTCAGCCAAGCTGGAGTGCAGTGGCACGATCTCGGTTCACTGCAACCTCCGCCTGCTGGGTTCAAGTAATTCTCCTGGTTTAGCCTCCTGAGTAGCTGGGACTACAGGCACCCGCCACCATGCCTGGCTAACTTTTGTATTTTTAGTAGAGACAGCCAGGCTGGTCTCGAACTCCCGACCTCAAATAATCCACCCATCTCGGCCTCCCAAAGTGCTGAGATTACAGGCGTGCATCACCACGCCTGGCCTGGTTGGCTTTTTAATCCCACTGATTCTCCCCTTGCACAGTCATCCATGGAGAGCCATCCATGGTGTAGGGGCTGGGAAGCATGGGTCCAGTTAGAGGTGGGCTGCAGCTAGTGAGAACTACAAATCTCTCAGCCATGCCTCACTGTGGCATCCCATCTCTGAGCCTCAGCCTCTCCATCTGTGCAGGGAGGAGTTGAGCTCAGTGATGTTCTAGAATTGTGTGGCCCCTAGATCCTAGGCCGCCTCCTGGGGGTCCCAGCACTTTACATCTAGAAGTCCTAGTCTCCAGCCAGATGGCCACAGAGTGGGTTTCCAGAATCCCCTGGAGAGATATGCTTCTTCCTCAGCTGAGGGGGCCCCTGGTACCTCCAGCCCTTCTGGTGGTCAGCCCACGTGTCCTCACCTCTTCAACTCATTTGCCTGTCTGAGAGGCCGGCACTGGGCCCAGCTTGGGGCTTCTGTGTTCTCAAAGCAGGACAGAAAAAGCATAACTCTGTCCTCAGGAGATTGGCAGAGAATAAACCAACACC
Source organism: Chlorocebus sabaeus (assembly GCF_047675955.1). NCBI lineage: Eukaryota > Metazoa > Chordata > Mammalia > Primates > Cercopithecidae > Chlorocebus > Chlorocebus sabaeus. The sequence goes on from NC_132915.1 coordinate 103,252,190, forward strand.
TCCAAACCACCAGACATAAACAGCAAGGGACACCATCAGCCCCCTTGGGAATAGCTAATCACCAAATGCTTATAAGAATGTACAGTTTTCCGGCCGGGCGCGGTGGCTCAAGCCTGTAATCCCAGCACTTTGGGAGGCTGAGACGGGCGGATCACAAGGTCAGGAGATGGAGACCATCCTGGCTAACACGGTGAAACCCCGTCTCTACTAAAAGATACAAAAAACTAGCCAGGCGAGGTGGCGGGCGCCTGTAGTCCCAGCTACTCGGGAGGCTGAGGCAGGAGAATGGCGTGAACCTGGGAGGCGAAGCTTGCAGTGAGCTGAGATCTGGCCACTGCACTCCAGCCTGGGTGACAGAGCAAGACTCCATCTCAAAAAAAAAAAAAAGAATGTACAGTTTTCCTTCCTTTCTTTCATCCTCTCTCCCTTCCTCCCTCCCTTCTCTTATCCATCCATCTTCTCATCCATCCACCCATCCATCCATCCATCCATCCATCCATCCATCCATCCATCCATCCATCCTCTTATCCATCCATCCATCCATCCTCTCACTCATCCATCCATCCTCTCATCCATCCATCCATCCATCCATCCATCCATCCATCCATCCATCCATCCTCTCATCCATCCATCCATCCATCCATCCATCCAACAGATATTGATTCTTGGGCTGACTCCGAGCTTAACACCAAGGATGCAGCAGTAAGAGGGCAGGCACAATCCCTGCTCAGCCCATCTGATCCCCTCAACCTGCAATCCTGCCCCTTCAGCAAGCCTGCCTCTAATATTTGCAAGGCCTGAGACAAGAATACAAATGGCAACCTCTGGTCCCAGTCCTTTCTCCTTCTCATCACTGTGGTTCTGACAGCCCAGCAAGGGTGGTCATGTGTCCACGTGTGGACATCTCAGCCCAGATACAGAAACTCCACCATGCCTGCCTCCCCAAGTAGCCAACTCAACCATCCTTCAGGTCTGGGGGAGCTCACATAGCCATGCAGTGCTCCCCTGGAGGATGGAACAGGAAAGATCCCTGCAGCCCTGAGAGGAGGCTCAAAGCCATTTGGGATTCTGGGGTCCTGGGTACCAAGAGCATCGTCTAGAAGGGAGGGGTACAGGTTTCAGGGGGGTACATCCCTTTGGCCCCACAGATTCCCCACCCTGGGAGAGGGCTGCCATTGGCAGAGGGCGAGAGGGAAACTGCTTCCCCCAAGCCCAGGCAGGGGTCCCCTTTGCCCAAGTCTGAGGGCTGTGCTGCCTTCCATGGCCTCCCACAGCCTCCCAGGACAGTCTGGGGGAGCTAAGGTCCCTCCCAGCTCTCTCTCTGCCTGAGTGGCCTTGCCTGCCCCTCTGGTCAACAGTGAGTCAGTGCTGGGGCCTGTGGGCTCTGTCTGTTCAGGGGTGGGTGGGGTCTCAGCTGCCCCAAGTTTGCCCAGGAGCCGGTGAATCAGTGCTGACCCAGCTCTGCCCTGGCCTGGCTGCCTGTGCGTTTGTTAGGAGGATAGCAGATCGGCCCAGACAGCCTGACGGGAATTGCTGAGACACCAGGCTGGTTTCCTGTCTCCGAGGGTCAGGATGTGACCCTGGGCCCCCTCCCGGAATCCAGGCTCCGGCCTGCCCTTCAGGGACCCAGCGAGATCCAGCCCCTGCCCAGCGGGGCTGTCTGCAGACCTGACCGGCACACGCACTGAGCGGCACTTCCCCAAGGCTCTCGGCTGCCACCGCCCATCTACCACCCACCCACAGGAAATCTGAGGATTCTGAGGGATGGACGGGAAAGCCACTTCTCTGTGCCAGGGATCGAAGAAGCCGGCCATAGGTCAGGAGGGATTGCGCTGGCTGCTAAGAGCCACCACCCCTACTACCACGGCCAGCCCCATGCCTCTAGGCCTTTGCTATGCACTGGCTTCTGCCTGGAATGCCCTCTACCCTGCTATTGGGCTAGACACCAGTGGCCTTTTCCCTAATGCCCCTCCCTCCTCTACCTTCACCCGCGCCCCATCACCCGAGGCCCCCTGAAGCTCCACTTGCTGATCCCACCACTCAGTACCAGAGCTGCTGATGCCACCTCTGCCTCCCTGGCTCTACCTTCTCTCTGCATCATCCACACAGGCTGGGCACAGAGTGGGCACCTGGTGAGGGCTGCACAAGGGGGACCGTGAGCTCTAGACCCCACTCTTAGGGGATGCCTGGGGAGGAAGGTGCCTCCCAGGGAAACCACAGGTTCCTCAGTGGTCACAGCAGTAGGGGCTGGCGGGATCATGGGCTCAACTCTCAGGGCAGGGAGACAAGAAGCACCAGGAGAAGGAAGGCCCAGCTCTGTGAGACTGGACCTCAGCTTGCCCTGCTGAAAATGAATTCACAGCCCTGTCCCATTGATCTTTTTTTTTTTTTTTTTTTTTTTTTTTTTTTTTTTTTTTTTGAGACAGGGTCTCGCTCTGTCGCTCAGGCTGGAGTGCAGTGGCGCAAACTCGGCTCACTGCAACCTCCGCCTCCCAGATTCAAGTGATTCTCTTGCCTCAGCCTCCCTAGTAGCTGGGATTAAAGGCACCTGCCACCATGCCTGGCTAATTTTTGTATTTTTGGTAGAGATGGGGTTTCACCATGTTGGCCAGGCTAGTCTCAGACTCCTAACCTCAAGTGATCTGCCTGCCTCAGCCTCCCAAAGTGCTGGGATGGGATTACAGGCATGAGCCACCATGCCTGGCCTGCCCCATTGATCTTGTAGCAATAACCATTGAGGTTTAAATTATTCAACTGATGCAAAGACGTTCTGTAAACAGTAACAGCCCTGGCAAAATGAGAATGTTTGCAGGTGAGAAATGGAGCCCAGAGAGAAATAATAATAACAATAACCGTAGCCACCATACATTGAGCAGTTGCTCCGGGCAGGTCCTGCGCTCGGTGTTTTGCTTGCACCATCCCGCTGGATTCTTACAACACCCCTGGGAGGTAGGTGCTGTTAATGAATGGTTCCAGGTTTCCCATGGGAAAATCAAAGCTTAGAGGTGGCCCAAGGTAATGTGGCTCTCAGAGGTGGAGTCACAGTTCAATTGGAGGGCTGTCTGGCTCCAGAATCTGTGTTCTCAGTCCCTGCATCAACGTCACACAGCAGTGCACATATTTGTGCACGCATGCGTGCATTCAGTCACACACTATTTGGGGCCGGACGCAGTGGCTCATGCCTGTAATCCCTGCCCTTTGGGAGGCTGAGGCGGGCGGATCATTTGAGGTCAGGAGCTCAAAACTAGCCTCTCCAACATGGTGAAACCCCATCTCTACTAAAAATACAAAAATTAGCTGGGTGTGGTGGAGGACGCCTGTAATCCCAGCTACTTGGGAGTCTGAGGCAAAAAAGCAAACAAACAAAAACAACAAAAAACCAACAAACAAAAAGAGTGATGTTGTGTAAGCCAGGTCCCTGGACCAGATTCTACTACTCTATGTTCTCGGGTGAGCTCCTGAGTCCAAGAAAGGTGTATCTACCAGCGAGTGGGGAGAAGGACCACCCTCGGCACAGCAGATGCTATGCGAGGTGCTGGCCAGGGACAGATCCAGGACTGAACCCTGGGTTTCCTGGACCCCAGATGTCTCTACCACTTCCTGAAATGAACATCCCTCAAAGCCCTGAAGCTTGTAGCCTGGCTCCTTGAATTAAAAGGTGGAAGCTCACTGGAGCGAGTTCCCTAGAAGACGCAGAGGCTGACGGGAAGATTTTGTTGTCATGAACTGAGGGATTCTTGGAATATGGCATGAGTCACAGTGGCCCCCTGCCGTGCCCCTAAAATCCCTCCAAGAACTGTCATTGCTCACAGGATAAAGATAAACTTCTTAATATGGCGACAAGCCGTTGCCATCTCCCCTGTCCTGCTGGGGAACCTCTAGCTCCTGCCACCTGATGACCCCAGACAGGGCCTGCTCCCTCTGCCTCTGCATTCACTCTATTCTGTGCTCTTCCACACCACCTCCTTCCTTGGTGAGCTCCTGGACATCCATGATGTTGCTTCCTCCAGGCCCAAGTCTCCTCAGCTTCTAAGATCAGATGAGATCGGGTGTGTTCAGGATGGTGTGGCCGTAACAAGCCCTGCCTAATCCTGTAGCAGCTGGGGTGCCCTGGCCCCGTGCCCCTGAGAATGCAGCAGTCCCCTGGATCCTGGCTGGCTATCTACACACCTGTCTACACGCCTGTCTCCCATAGACCTGGACACCTGCCTAGGGGCCCTCCCCTCACCCTGGCCCAGTATTGAGCAATTACGGTTGGGGGATCCCAGTCACCCAGAGGAGGCACAGGGACCTGAACATTAAAACAAACAACGTGAACTAACAGAGGCAGTCCCATTTTGAATATCATTACCAAATTTGAAGAAAAATGACAATGCCTATGAAAACCACACAAAGTGTGTTTGGCACTATCTATGATTTGGAAATTATCAAAGCCCACAGTCCTCATGGAGGGCAGGGCGGTGGGGAGCAGGGTCCCCCGATATTGGTGGTCTGAGCACTTTCTTATCACTGCACAAATGCAGGGCAACTTAACAGTTTTGGGGGCAGATTGGCCATAAGTTTGCCCGGAGCTGACACAGCGAAGTTGTTATCAAGACCTAAGGCCACATCAACCAGGTGTAACCTCCAGTCCAACCAGGCCAGAAGCCACGTGAATACTGAGATCCACCTGGGGAACCAAGTGGCAGGCTGGCTCTGGCATCCCCAGGGATCTGGTGTGAACTCTGGCCCTGGGCATGTCACTCCACTGCTCTCAGCCAGCCTCAGTTTCCTTCTCCAAGAAGTAGGGATAATAACAGACCCTGGCAGATGAGCCTCGGGAGGCTTAATACATGTGAGATGCTTAATTCCTGGCATAGAGTTGGCCCTAGCACCGTCTCTAGCATATAGCGCTTAACAAAGATGTTATTATCATTAAGGACAAATATATCAGACAAACTGACGGTGGGCTGGGAGGGGGATCTCCTGGGGAGAATCGTCTCCAGGCCGCGGCAGCCTTTGGATCTCTGAGGGTCACAGATGTTCAATAGAGGACATTCCAGGGAGAAAGATCTGGGCTCAACTGAGAAGCACTTTTCTTTTTTTTTTTTTTGAGACAAGGTCTTACTCTGTCGCCCAGGCTTGAGTGCAGTGGTGCAATGTCGGCTCACTGCAACCTCCGCCTCTTGGGTTCAAGTGATTCTCCTGCCTCAACCTCCCAAGTAGAGCTGGGATTACAGGCACATGCCACCACGCCTAGCTAATTTTGGTATTTTTATTTATTTATTTTATTTTATTTTATTTTTTATTTTTTTTGAGACGGAGTCTCACTCTGTCACCAGGCTGGAGTGCAGTGGCACAATCTCAGCTCACTGTAACCTCCAACTCCCTGGTTCTAGCAATTCTCCTGCCTCAGCCTCCCAAGTAGCTGGGATTACAGGCATACACCACCACGCCCAGCTAATTTTTGTACTTTTAGTAGAGACGGGGTTTCACCATGTTGGCCAGAATGGTCTCGATCTCCTGACATCATGATCCACCTGCCTCGGCCTCCCAAAGTGCTGGGATTACAGGCGTGAGCCACCATGGCTGGCCCAAGAAGCACTTTTCAAAGTCCGAGCTCCCTAGAGAGAAGCTGCGTGCGTCGTCTGAGATTCCGTGAGGTCTCCACCATCAGAGGTGCATAAACAAGACTCACCTGGTGCCCCCACCCACCCGGCTCTTCTCTACTCAGCTCTTCCCACCTGAGTCTTGTGGTGGCACCCACAAGATTGCCCTGATCCAGACCCTGCCTCTAGAAATGGCACCTCTGATGGGCCCTGTGAGATGCCCACATCACTCTTTTGGCAGGGGGCCTAATGAGGACTCAGCCACTGCCCCGGGGACGCCACAAGGAAGGCACCCCTCACCCCTTCTGCCTTGGAGCTTCCTCTGAGCCCGCACCCGACCCTGCCATGGGACACTCACCCTTGGGAACTCCAGGAAGAGGACATGGACTTCAAGGATGGCATTGGGGGCCTGAGCCACGCAGCCCTTCGAGACCTGGCTAGTGGTATATGTCACCTTGCCCCTCTCGGGGTCCACAGGCTGAAGGTCACAATGGACTGTTTCTGCAAGACCTGTTGGAGAAATCCGGAAAGAGGCTAGGTGAGAATAAGGTGATGGCAATGACTCCTACTTTCCAAACTTCTCCTAGGGACTTGACATGAGCTAAGGGCTTTCCTGCACCGTCACAGCCACCTTACGAGGTGGATATCAGTATATTTGTTCCATGGATTGAAAAACCAAGGCTTGGAGAGGAAACATCTCCTGCCCAAGGTCACAGTGTTACTACGTAAAGGACTGATGAATAAAAGGACACCCAGCTAAATTCAAATTTCAGATAAACAATGAGTAAATTTTTTGAAGTATTAGTATATTGCAAATATTGCACAGAACATACTTATACTAAATTTTCATTGTTTATCTGAAATTCAGATTTCACTGGGCCTCATATATATGTGTATATATACACACATATATACATATATATATACATATATACATATATAGATATACATATATAGATATACATATATACAAAGATATACACATATACAGATATACACATATACAGATATACATATATACATATATAGATATACATATATACATATACAGATATATATACACATATACAGATATACATATATACATATATACATATACATATATAAATACATACATATATATTTTTTGAGATGGAGTTTTGCTCTTGTTGCCCAGGCTGGAGTGCAATGGTGTGATCTCAGCTCACCGCAGCCTCCGCCTCCTGGGTTCAAACGATTCTCCTGCCTCAGCCTCCCAAGTAGCTGGGGTTACAGGTATGCACCACCACACCCGGCTAATTTTGTATTTTTAGTAGAGACAGGGTTTCTCCATGTTGGTCAGGCTGGTCTCGAACTCCTGACCTCAGGTGATCCGCCCACTTCGGCCTCCCAAAGTGCTGGGATTACAGGCGTGAGCCACCACACCCAGCCAGTCTCCTATATTTTTATTATTTATGTTTTAAAATTATTTTTCATTTTTTATTTTTATTTTTTTTAGACGGAGTTTTGCTCTTGTTGCCCAGGCTGGAGTGCAATGGCGTGGTCTCAGCTCACTGCAACCTCTGCCTCCCAGGTTCAAGCAATTCTCCAGCCTCAGCCTCCTGAGTAGCTGGGATTACAGGCGTGCGCCACCACGCCCGGCTAATTTTTTGTATTTTTAGTAGAGATGGGACTTCTCCATGTTGGTCAGGCTCATCTCGAACTGCCGACCTCAGGTGATCCGCCTGTCTTGGCCTCCTAAAGTGCTGGGATTACAGGCATGAGCCACTGCACCCGGCCTATTTTTTATTTTTTTGACAGACTCTGCTCTGTTGCTCAGGCTGGAGTGCAGTGGCGAAATCATAGCTCACTGCAGCCTCGACCTCCCAGGCTCAAGTAATTCTCCCACCTCAGCCTCCTGAGTAACTGGAACTACAGGCATGCACCACCACACCCAGCTAATTTTTTTATTTTTGTAGAGATGAGGTTTTACCACGTTGCTCAGGCTGTATTGAACTCCTGGACTCAAAGGATCCTCCCACCTTGGCCTCCCAAAGTGTTGGGATTACAGGCATGAGCCACCATACACAGCTTATTTTTATTTGATGTATCTGGCAACCCTATGGTAAGGCAGGAGCTGAGATCAGGAGACAAAGCTTCCTCTCTTGTGCCTCAAGGTGGTGGGGGGAATGGTCTGAAGGGGTTGAGAGTTCCCTAGCCCCAAGGGACAGGGCGAGTTGAGAAGGCGGCCCAGGTTTGGAGGGAGGCTGCCGGAGCAGGCCGCAGAGCCCGGAAACACAGGTCCTGAGGGAAAGGAATGGAATTTCACCCGGACTCAGCAGGGTCGGAAAAGGAAATGAGGTTCCTACACCTCGTCCTGAGGAATGTGCCGGGGGAAGGGGGCTCCGGAGGAGGGAAGGAGGACAGAAGGGGAGACTGTTTGGAAGTTTGTGTCTCCATCTTGTCGCGCTCACTTCCTGTTTTCTTGGAGATCAAAGATGGGCATGGAGAGACTGGCCTCATGTCCAGCCAAGGCCGGCTCAGAGGAGGGGGCAGGGAGGCTTCTTCTGAATCCTGAGCTGTCTGGAGCCTCACCAGCCTCCTTCCTCACCTTCCCACAGCACGCTGGGCTCTGGGCCCCAGAAGTCAGCAAAGGACGTGAGATAGCTGCCCCTTGCCATGGCAATGCCATTCCCAGCTCTGTCTTGGGAAGGAGAAGATCTGGATGAGGACCTCTGATGGCCACGGGGGCCCAGGCCTTATATGTCCTCTCTCTGGCCCTATCCTACATGTCCCAGGGACTCTGGAGTGCCTGGACATAGTGGCATTTTGGTTTAAAACAAGCTCCCTGGAGCCAGGCTGACCTGGTCTGCCTCTCAGGCCCAGTGCTTACCAGCTATGTGGCTTTGGTGGGTCATTCCACCCCGTGGGGCTTCAATTCCTGGTCTGTAAAATGACAACAAATAGAACTTACATGATCCACAGAGATGGTTGGGAGGACTCCCTGAGACTGTGTACATGGCAATTCTTTCTGAAATTTCTATTTATTTTTCAGACAAGGTTGCACTCTGTCTCCTAGGCCAGAGTGCAGTGGTGTGACCACAGCTCACTACAGCCTTGAGCTCCTGGGTTCCAGCGATCCTCCTGCCTCAGCCTCCCTAGTCGTTGGGACTACAGTTGTGCGCCACCACGCCTAATTTTTTTAATTTTTAGTAGAGACTGGGTCTCACTATGTTGCTCAGGCTGGTGTCAAACTCCCGAGCTCAAGCAATCCTCTCACCTTAGCCTCCCAAAGTGCTAGGATTACAGGTGTGAGCCACCACGTGTGAGCCAGCGTGCCTGGCTGGCAGTTCTCTTAATTACAATTATTTTACTGACTTCAGTCACTGTAGAATTGACTGGTCTAAGGGGTGGGGTGTAGTGGCGGGATGGGGTGGCCTCCAGGTGACGGTCCTTCTGGATGGAGAGGTCACTGGGGTCTCTCTCACCCCAACAAAATCAAGGGCCGGTACCATCTCCTGTCTCCAGCCCCTCTGACCCACCAGCCCTCATGTTCTCCCCACCCTCTCCTTTTGTCATCAGTGAGCACAGGTTCCTTGGCTCTTACCTAGTTTAAGCCCCTCCTACTCAGGTGGGGAGACTGAGGCCTGGAGGGGCGGGACAGGTCAAGTCTCACAGGACGTGGCTGACCAGGCCGGGCCGGGGACCCACGTCTCCCGACATGACCCAGTGTCTGGCCTGCAGATTATCGCAGTGGCTCCCTCCTTCCCTTTGGGACTTTCCCTGCCCCCTCCCCAGACTTCCAGGAACCCCAGTTCCTCCCGGATTGCTGGGGCCGCCTGGGGCCGCCTCCTCCATGCCGTCAGCCAGCGGGAGAGGCCACAGGCATGGCCATTATGTAATGATCAGATAACAGGCCTGGCGGGGAGATCAGATAAGAGGCCCATTTATTTTGGGGCCTTTTCGAATCCTGGCCGCCCCCACCCCGCAGACGAGAATGGGGAGACAGGAGGGAGTGTGACGCCTGGGCCTGTCTCCCGGAGCCTGAGGCGGGCCCAGACCAAGTTGAAAACAATCTCCTGGCACCAAGGGAAACGCCAGGGCCTCCCGGGACTGGGTCAGAGGAGGAGCCGCTGGGGGCCTGGGTGACTGGAGCCCCAAGTGAGAGACCCAGGAGCCACCTTCCACCACTGTCCCCTCTCCACCCTCGCCACCCACGTGCACACAGCACCTCCCAGACTTTCCAAACGGCTACCTCCAGCACCTTGGAGGATGATCAAGAAAAACAGCTCTGGAGCCAGATGGCCTGGGTCAAATCCCAGCTCTGCCTCTTAAAATGCTGGTCACCTTGAGCAGAAGCCTAACCTCTCTGAGCCTCAGTTTCCCCATTTGCAGGCCACCAATAATCACTGCAGATGCTCCCATCATGCTTACTGGAAGCCTAGGTAGCATTTCAAGGCTTTATACAAGTGAACTCATTTGATCTTCACAGCAGCCTTATGAGGTGGGCGACTGCTATTATTACACCCATGCACACTCAAGGAAACTGAAGACCAGGGCGGTTCAAGAATGTGCCCGAGGTGACCCGGCTACTAAATGTCAGAGCCTGGATTTAAACCCAGACAGTCTGGCTCCAGCAAGCAGCAGGTATTCACAGGCTGAGGGTGTCAGTTTGATGGGGTAACCCCTGTCAAGTGCCTGGTACTGAGTAGGTGCCCCAGACACAGAAGCTGTTAATATTATTTCATCACCCCAGGACAGATACTTTTCTTCCCCCCACGCACCGCCACCGCCCCCGCTTTTTTTTTTTTTCCCTGAAATAGAGTCTCGCTCTGTCACCCAGGCCAGAGTACAGTGTCTCGATCTCATCTCAATATAACCTCTCCGTCCCAGGTTCAAGCAATTCTCATGCCTCAGCCTCCTGAGTAACTACAGGTGGACCACCACACTCAGCTAATTTTTATATTTTTTGTAGAGACGGGTTTCACCACATTGCCCAGGCTGGTCTCAAACTCCTGGGCTCAAGTGATCCGCCCGTCTCGGCCTCCCAAGGAAGATACTTTTCAACAAGGGTCTTTTTTGCTGCAAGGCCTGCCCCATCTTATTCAGTACCTCCTGGCCACTCTTCACCCTTTTTAGGTCTGATTACAGCCTCCCAGGTTTTCCAGCATCCAGCCCAGCCACTGCCCCCAGCCACCAGGAGGTCTCAGCACGCCTTGGCCCCGGACTCCCCCCTGGTTCCACCATGCCTGCGGGGTCCAGTTCCTGCACTGTAGCCTACAGTAGAGATGAAAAGCACAGCAATTTGACAGATGCCAAAGGTTCAGGTCCCGATTCTTCCACCCGCCCACTGCCTTTCCATCCTCAGTATTCTCATCTGTAACATGGGGATGAAGGTCATCATAACAGCTGCCTATGGAGTCGGCAAGCAGGCCAGTAAATTACCCCTGCACAGCGCTAGGCCGGCTCCTGAGAAGTGGGGGTTGCTCAGGAACTGGTGACTACCGTCACAATTATTTATGCCCAGTCAGGGGAGATGTGGGCTCTTCCCCTAAACACACCTCGCTTCCTACCCCTGCCATGCCCTTTCCCAGATCAACGCTCATCCTTTGTTTGACCATCTGGCCTTTTTTTTTTTTTTTTTTTGGAGAGTGGGGGTCTTGTTCTGTTGCCCAGGCTGGAGTGCAGTGGTGCAATCATAGCTCACTGTAGCCTCCACCTCTTGGCCTCAAGCAATCCTCTGCCTCAGCCTCCCGAGCAGCTACCGGTATGAGTCATTATGCCCAACTAAGTTTTAAAAATGTTTGTGGAGAAAGAGTCTCAAGTCTCACTATGTTGCCCAGGCTGGTCTTGAACGCCTGGCTTCAAGTGATCCTCCCACCTTAGCCTCCCAAAACGTTGGGATTATGGGCATGAGCCACTGTGCCCAGCCCCCAGCTAACTTCTATTCATCCTTTAAAACCCTGTCCTGAAAATCTTGTTGAAGCCAGTCCCTCCTTTCTTAGGTGCATCTGTCCTTGGATGTCCTTGGAGACCCATACATGCCCAGGTGTGCTGTTTTGATTTGCCAGTGTGTCTACAATCCCAGCAGACAGTGAGTTTTTCCAGGACAAGGAGAGTCCACACCATTCCATGTCCCAATCACTTAGTCCAGGGCTCAGAGCAAACATCCATTTCCACTGCTGGATACAGTGAGTTCTAGATTTCTCTTCAAAGAATCAGTATGTCAGTATGTTCAGTTCTTTGTCCCCCATTTTAAAGTTTAACTTCCTCGTAGTTTCAGTAAACAACCTTTTCCACCAGTTTTAATCAGTAGTTCACATCTGTTCCCCTGGTCACCTGCTCCATCCTGACTCATCCTGGTCATCTGCTTTGACCTCACCCCTGGTCACCTGCTTTGACCTAAGTCACCTTTAGTTACCTGTTCCAAACCATCCTTCCTGCCAAACTACTCACCCCGCCACTCTGGCTCATACCCTTGCTCTCTCTAAAATAGCCAATTGGAATTAGCTTAGACTGTGAGGTCCAACCTTAGCCAATAGGGGAATGACGCAGCAGTAGGGGCTACCTGCATCAGGAATAAGAACCCCTTTCCCCCTCCCTTGTTCAGGTGTACTCTCGCCATTACTCCATTCTTGAGTCGCACCTTTCTATAGAAGTAAAAATTGCCTTGCTGAGAAATGAAATTTATGTTTGAGTGCTATTTCTTTGTGGCACTGAGGAACAAGCATTTTGTTTCTAACATGACAAACATCCATTTGTGGAACTGGCTGGTCAGGGCTGCCTCTGACCTGCTGGGTGACCCACATCAAGTCCCCCCACCATTCTGGGACTCTGCTTCCCCATGGCTAGTGGGTAGGGAAGAGGGAGGGGTGGATAGGATATATTCTAAGTTCTACTGGGGGTCTGACAGTCTGAGGTTTCACCTAAGGATGAACGCAGGAAGAGACGGCAGGGCATAGATGGGGCTGCTGAAGGTAAAGGCAGGGTCCCAGGGGTTGTGCCCCAGATGGGAGGGCTGTTATGGGGACCAAGGAGAAGGTTCAGTGCCTGCGGGGAGAAGATCAGGCAACAGGAAGATCCTCATCCTCTCCACTGTGGCAGCACACTGCAGTGATTAGGCCCAGGGCTCATGCCCCAGCGGCTCATTTCAGGGCAGTGTTACTTGGGTAAATTCTGTCACCTGACTGAGTTATACGAGTGCCTCAGTCTCCCCATCTGTCAAATAGGGGCAGAAAGGGTGTCTCCTTTGTAGGGCTTTTGCAAGCGTTAAGTCTGATAGTACACATACTTAAAGCAATGTCTAGCATACTGTAAGTGCTGAATAAATGTCAGTTGTTATACCATCTCTTTACCCCATCTCCACCGCTGCCACAGGGGTTGAAGCCAGCTGAACCCTAGATGAGGGTCCCCTTCAGCCTCCAAGGCTGGTGCCCCAAAGCCTGGGCTGGAACTAGGAAGCGGGGTCCCAGAGCCAGGGTAAACAGTTCTCCAGGTCTCCAGCATCCAGGCCACAAAAGTTGTGGGGAAAAGAAGCTGAATTTGGAAGCAGACAGCCTGGAGTTGAAATTTGCACCTGTCATTTGTCCCAAGCCTCAATTTTCTCATCTGTAAACTGGGGATACAGGCCAGGAGGAGCTGGCCCTCTGCCTGACACGCTGGGGACAGAGGGGAGGTGGCCGCCTCACTCTTGCTCAGATCCACCTCCAGCCCTGGGGCAAACGAATGGGTCTGTCACCAGAGGGCCCAGCACCAACCCATCTGTGACCACAAGCAAGTCACTCTGTTCCTCTGGGTCACATCTGTCTGGCTGAGGTGAGGGAGAATCCTAATAGTCACGTTCCCCATGTCTCGGGGAGCCCACCCTCTCCTGGTTCACATGGCTCCTGCTCCAGCCTCCTTTTCGTCCCAGCAAATGTGAACACAGCCTCTAAGAGACGGGCGTTTGCGGTCTCAGCCTTGCACCACTGACCCTTCTCCACCGAGTCCCAGACCCCGACACAGACAGCCAGCAGCATGGAGACTTCAAGTCCTCCAGCAAAGGATCCTCCACACCCACGAACACTCTTCAATCCCAGTCGCCCAGCACGGGCCACGAGCCCCTGCAACCCTGTTGCCGGGATGCAACCCACATGAAATAATCTAAAATACAGGAAAAGGCGCACGTACCAAAACTGTGCATGGTGGTGGTATTTATAACTAGAACAAAGGGGAAACCACCTAAATATTTAACAATAAGGGATCTGCTAAGCAAACAGTGACAGGTTGATGGGACAGAATATTCCAGAACTGCAAGAGGATGGTCATGGAGTTCACAGGACAACATGGAGACCGGGTACGAAAGAAGTAGACCAAAGACTCCCGAAATGTGGACCCCCCCTGGATTAAAAGTAGCTTAAAAAGTCAGAAAAAAAAACTAGTAAGCCATCTGCCACCACACTAACAGTACCTGTATCAATAAAGGAGTCCCGAGGTAATTTTTCCCCTTTTCTTTCTTTATTTTTTTTTTTAGGAGCAGGCTGAGGCAGCTATATGGTTAATTTTAATTGCTTTAAAAAAATCTCTACATGCTTGTTCTTTTCTTTTCCTTTTTTTTTTTTTGGATACAAAGTCTCACTCTATCATCCAGGCTGGAGTGCAGTGGCTTGATCTCAGCTCACTGCAAACTCCACCTCCCAGGGTTAAGCAATTCTCCTGCCTCAGCCCCCCAAGTAGCTGGGATTACAGGCGCCCACCATCATGCCTGGCTAATTTTTGTATTTTAAGTAGAGACAGGGTTTTGCCATGTTGGTCAGGCTGGTCTTGAACTCCTGACCTCAGGTGATCCACCCTCCTCAGCCTCCCAAAGTGCTGGGGTTACAGGCGTGAGCCACTGCACCTGGCCGGCTTGTTCTTAAAACAAAAGAAAACCAAAAAAACCCAACATGACAGGAAACTGTGTCTTAGAAAGTCAAAGTCTCAGCCAGACACAGTGGCTCACACCTGTAATCCCAGCACTTTGGGAGGCTGAGGTGGGTGGATCACGAGGTCAGGAGTTCGAGACCAGCCTGGCCAACACGGCAAAACCCCGTGTCTACTAAAAATACAAAAATTAGCCGGGTGTGGTGGCCAGCACTTGTAATCCCAGTTACTCAGGAGGATGAGGCAGGAGAATCGCTTGAACCCGGGAGGCGGAGGTTGCAGTGAGCCTAGATTGTGCCATTGTACTGCAGCCTGGGTGACAAGAGCAAGACTCCATCTCAAAAAAATGTTAAAAAGAAAGTGAAAGTCCCATAGAGAAAACCCCAGGCCAGAGAACAGTAATAGCGGGTTAAATAGAAAATTCTATTCCAGAATTTTCTCTCTTGCATATTGTACATTATTACTATTTTAATGTTGCTGAAATGGAATTATTGTTGTTTGGGCACCTAACTGTGTGTCCCTGACATCCATCCATGGCAGTGTTCATATAGCTCTGTCTTCTTGGTGCCTATTGCATGATACTCCATGGTAATTTATTAAGAGTCTCTGCTCATGGACATTTAGATCATTTCCAGTTACTGGATTTTTGTTACAGGTACCCATGGACCACACATCTTTACAGAGTTGGACGAGTAACTCTAGAAGGCTGACTTCTGAAGGTTGATTTGTGAGGGTAACAAGTTACATGCAAGGTACAGTTTTAGGAGATTCTTCCAAGTGGTGGCCCCAAATTCTAGACCCATTTCTAGGATGTCGGGGTCACTCCTACCCTCAGCCCCGGCATGGAGATCTGGGTTCCAGGCCCTGGCCCCAGGCTCCCCTCTGCCTTCCATGGGCCTCAGCTTCCCAGACCATAAATGAGTTGGGTTGATGGTCTGTTGTACCTTTGAGCCTGTGACCCCTGGTGCACTGGGACCAGCTCCTACCTGTTCACAGAAGCAGACTGATACATTTCCAGGAGTTTTTCCAACTGGCTGTTACATAGCTATTACTGTATATTTTTAAAAGAGCATGAATGTCCAAACGCATTTCTTCCTAATTGTTTTACACCCCTGACTGTCATCTCTGCTCTCGATGTGATCTGCGCCTGCAGAGACTCTGGAGAACCAGCTGCCAGGTGCACTGGGCACTGATTCCCAGCCACAAGCTTGGTGAGTTGGTGGCTTGAAGTCAGCCAGGTGGGAGTACTTAAACACTGTGGAAATCCACAAATGCTACAGACCGAGCCCCCCCGCCCCGTTGTTAATTATTTACCAGCACACCACTGCCTTTGATCCTTAAAAACCAGGCCCTAAATGTCTGCATGCACCTTTCTGTAATGACCAAGAGGAAGAGAGTGTTATTGCAGCGAGCAATGCGTGGGAGGGAGATCTTGGAGCTTAGGTAGGGGCTTCGTCTTAGCCGTGTGAACTTGGCCGGTTCGAGCCTCCATTTTCTTTTCTGTAAAATGGGGACGATGCCGGCAGCCATCTTGCAGGGTCGTTGTGAGCCGCATTAAGAAGGTTCGCCTTATCATACCTTGCTAGGAGCAAGCATTTAGGGAGCCTCAGGCCAGGAGTCAAATCCCTGCTAAGTCACTTAATATGTCTGAGACTCAGTTTCCTATCAGTCAGGTGGTGGGCAGAGCTTTTAGAGACCTAGAATGAGGGACTCTAAAATGCCGTCAGGTGGGGAGATGGGGAGACGGTGGCTGCCCCACCACTGTTTTCCTTCCCCTTCCTCCCCACACTCGCAGCTCGCTTCTGCCCCTCTTCCCCCAGATCCATCAGAAAGCCCCTGGATGCGCAGGTGGGTCAAAGGATTGTCCGCAGGACCGGCCAGTGGCTTGAGGTGGCTGAGGGATAGGGAGTAGGACGTGGGGCTGGGGGTCCCTGGCTCCTCACGGCCCCTCCTCTTGTCAGTTTCAGAAAGCAGCACAGGCCATGACCCCTTGGAAGAGCCCCCCAGGCTGAGGAGCCCCACAGAATCCCTAACCTGGCCGGCACCCACTCCTGCACCCTTCCTGAAGATCAGGGAGGTGGGAGGGAGGCAGAGCAGGGCCCTGCAGCCTTGGCCTGTTCGGTTTTAGGAGCTACTCAAAGGCCCTGGGGAAGGTGAGCTGGAGGAACTTAAAAATAAAACAACACAGAAGTGGCCAGTCTGTCAGAGCCCTCTCTGCAATGATCCCTCACCACCAACCTTCTCAGCAGCTGAGAGGGAAGTCTGTTGTCATCCCCACTTTGCTCAGAGGCCCGAAGGCAGTCCCCCAAGATCACACCACAAGGAAGTGCCTATGTGACATTTGAACCCAGAGCCAGTGCTCAGAGCCCAGGCTGTGGGCCCTCCTTCCCATCCATTCCTCATGGGGAAACTCAAGGCTCAGAGAGGGCAGGAAACTCTCCTGTGGCTGCACAGCATTCTAGGACATAGGCTTCCCGGGGAGTAATGGAACACAGCTGGGTGAGCAGACGTCAGAGACCAGGGTTGAAGTGAAAGAGTCAGCCCAGTTTGCCCGAGGCTTTCCAACACTGAAAGTCCTGTATAATCGTTTAGTTCCAGCAAACTGGGAGGGTCGGTGACCCTCGAAAGCCCCATGGATGACTCCGCTGGGCGTGAGCTCAGGATACAGGAAGGAGGCTGGGAATACTTGGGGCCTGGTCTGTGCACCAGAGGCCGAGTCTCCCCACCCCGGGTCCCTGGACACCTACTTGTGGGGCTGAGGCTGCAGCCAGCCAGCAGCAGGGCAACAGCCAGAGGGAGCGCGCCGCGGTCCATGCCGTCCACGCGGGGTCCTGTGCGCTGGGCCTTATCCAGTGTCCAGAGGCAGGGCTGCGGGTGGGCGCCGGGGCCGGCGTGGGCTTGCGCGGGGACCCGAGGGGAGCAGGCGGCCGGAGCGACGGCGTCCCTGCTCCAGCCTTATGGGGTGGCGGCCGAGGGGTCAGGAGAAGTGGACACAGGGACGCGGGGCTGGGCTGGGGTTGCTGTCCGAAGGATGGGCGGGGAGGGGTGCTGGGCTCCAGTGGATGGCAGTGACGGCAGCAGTCCTGGCCCCAGGGCGCAGATGAAGGCTGTGGTCTGACCGGCAGCAGGGAGCTCCCGGCTCATCCAGCCCGGCCCAGGGAGGCAGGAAATGCGCTTCCTTAGAGAAGGGGCTGGGCCAGGCCGCCTGCCAACCGGGTAGAGGAAGTGCCACGGGCTTTGTCACTGGGTGGGGGGCCCTGGGATGGGGGGAGGCAGTGGGGTGGGAGGGCCCAGGCTCTAGGCTTGTCTCCCCAAGCACCCCACCCTCCCATCCCACCCTCTCCAAGGCTGGCGGGTGGGGACGCATCAGGCAGCCCCACAGATGAAAACAATCACCCTAACAGCCCACCGAGCGGGCCCTTCAGGGGGCTGGGCTTGGCTAAAGTAGTTCCTGTGGAATTTGTGACCCCCTGAGCTCAATGATCCCATTTTGCAGATGAGGAAACAGAGATCCGATGTGTTGAGATCACCGGTTCAAGAAGAGGGTAGCGCTGGGATCCTACCCACCTCCACCACCTCATGTCTTGTTAGGCACCAAACCGGGCCTACTAAGTGCAATTGACATGGGGCTGCCTAGCAGGAGGCAAAACTGTGGCACAGCAAGGTGGCTATGGCTGGGGTCTCTGGGCTCAGAGTAGCTGCCCAGGGCCACACACTTCATGTCTGACCCCTTCCTGGGTGGAAAATCCTTCATGGACAACACACAGCTCCAGGCCAGGTGCAATGGCTCAAGCCTATAATCCCAGCACTTTGAGAGGCCAAGGCAGGTGGATCACTTGAGGTCAGGAGTTCAAGACCAGCCTGATCAACATGGTGAAAACCTATCTCTACTAAAAATACAAAAATTAGCCGGGCATGGTGACATGAGCCTGTAGTCCCAGCTACTTGGGAGGCTGAGGCTAGAGAATCACTTGAACCTAGGAGGCAGAGGTTGCAGTGAGCCAAGATCAGGCCACTGCACTCCTGCCTGGATGATGGAGTGAGACTCGGTCTCAAAAAAAGAAAAGAAAAGAAAAGAAAAGAAAAGAAAAGAAAAGAAAAGAAAAGACAGCTCCAAATGATGGGGACTTTAATGGCACTTCTGAAGTCACATGGCCCTGGGTTCAAATCCTGCTCTGCTTGCTCAAGCCATGAGACCTTGGACAAGGCCCCTCAATTCTCAGCACCCCCTGCTTGCAACGTGGGGCACGATGCCTTCCTGGCCAAGTCATTAGGAGATTTCTGAGGGTGAGGACACTACAGCACTGAGCCCTGGGACATACGGGAGATGCTTCCCCATCAGTGCTCCCTGAGCTGGGTGACAGTCCCCAAACTGTCCCATGTTCATTCTGCAAACAGTTAGCGCACCTACTATGTGCCCACCATGGTGCTACTCAGAGGTAGCACCCAGGGCCAGGCCCATGGAAACTCAGAGAAGGAAGCCTGGGCCACCTGGAGGGGCTGGCATTTAGGCCTACCGTTTGAAAGAAGGGGTGAGTTGGGGGTGGGGAGAAGAAGGGATGAGGAGGGCATGCCAGGCAGGGGTGCCAGACTAAGCAAAGGCACAGAAGCAGGAAACAGTCGGACCACCGTGGGACCAGCAGGGGTGTGGTGGGGACAGGAAGCTGGAGAGGCAGAGTCTGGCCCTGCATTGGGAGGGCCTCGAATGCCACGACTTTGTCCTTAGGGCCACTGGGAGTCATGGAGAGTTCTTGAGCAGAAGGACGCTGGCAGAGCTGGGGTTTGAGAGAGCAAATCTTTGTGTGCGCTGGCAGGACCCACGGTGAGATGGAACCAGAAGGTTCTTCTCCCTGGATCTACCTGTCCTGGGTCACAGGTGGAGAAATTGAGGCCCAGGGAGGGAAGAGAAGACTGGAGCCCTGGGTGCCTCCGGAGGGAGGATGTCAGTCCAGGGTCTGAGGCCTGGCCTCTCCGTGCTTATTGGCCAGCCCTGGTGACAAGAGTAGGTTGTGCGTATGTCTCTGCAGGAGCTGTCACAGGGGCTGGGAGGGTTGGTGTGGCTCTTTGGGTGGGGATTAGGGATAGTTTTGCTCACCCAGTCTTGTGGCTGCCTGGCCAGTTTGCAGCCAAGCTGGCTGTGAGGTCAAGGGAGCGCATCCTCTCCCAGGGGGCCACCCTGAGAGGGGCATCTCCTCTGCTTTTTCCTGTAACTCTGGAGACGAGGCCATGGGCACCGTGACGCAAAGGGTGGCTCGGTGGGGTTTCGGGGTAGCTCTGAGGTTTCCCCAGGCCCCAGACCAACATCTGTGCTCCAGGGACAGTTAATCCAGCCCTAGGGGCTGAGCACTCTCTCTGCACCAGGGCCCGCCCTAGGCGTTCACCTTATCAGCTCTGAACCCCCACAGCCACCCCGGGAGGTGGGTACGGTTATACCCCCACTTTACAGAGGAGGAACCCCAGCTGGAGGGTGGTGACCCCAGGGCTGCCTGGCTCCAAGCTCACCTCCTTCCCTGCCACCACCCCCTGAGCTGAGTTTGGAGTGAGGGGCAGATGTGGCAGGGGCTGTGGGTATCTCAGGGTGTTGGGGGCATCTGGGGCAGTGACAGGGACCCCGCAGGAGGCTCTTCCCAAACCTCCCTCCCTCCCCTTCCCTCCATGCTGCACAGTCTATCCCCATCCACGTTGTAAACAAGACCCAATGGATTCTCTAGAAAGCAGGAGAGACTCCAGGTAGACTCCAGGAAGAACTGGGGCCCTGATTCCAGACACCTCATGGAGGAAGGAAGAGATTGGGACCACCGTGGGTCAGGGGTGAAGCGGAGATCACCTCTGGCTCCCACAGCACCCTGACCTTCCCCGTCACACCCAAGCCTGTGTGCAGCCATTTGCACGTGTCTCTCTACTCGACTAGAAGCCGCACGAGGAAAGAGACTTTGACACCCTTTGCACTGCTGTGTCTGCAGCACAGAGCCCAGGGCCTTTTGGTTCTTGAAATAGATTTGCTGAAAGCATGAGGGACCCTAGAAGACAAGGCAGGGGTAGGAGTCGTGGAGGCCCAGAGAGGTGGTCCTTGTCGTTGGTTCCCAGGAGAAAAGGCCAGTCCTGGACTGGGTCTCCTGCCCCAGGAAGCCTGATGGCCACATGGCCTCACAGCTGGGCACAGGCCTTGGGGTAGCTGTCTTCCATGTCTGCCAGCTGCACTCTCCCTCCTGTGGGACACATCCACTTCCCCACCCCCACTCCACCCCTGCAGAGATCAGAGGAGGCAGGAGGAGGAGGGTCCTTCTTCCAGCCCCTTCCCTGCAGGGCCAATGCATACTGGTGGCCTCCCTCCACTGAAGGCTATGGTCCTGTTGGGGACCCCCTCCACACAGTCCTGTCCAGCTGTGGACTCGGCTCCTCCCCTGGCCTCTTCAGGCTGAGGCTGAGGGTGGTCACAGCCCACGCCGCTGCCAGCCCTGGGGTTCTGCACCCTCCCTTGGGGCTTCCCTACACCCCAACCACACCTGTGTAAACAGACCCTTCATCAAACTCTCCTCTAATGATCCTACTGGAACGTGCCATCTGTTTCCTGCCGGGATTCTGGCTGATACGGATGTGTTCAGGTACCGTCTGTCCACACGCCCGAGAGACGCATGGCTGATGGCCAGGTCCCTGTGCCTGGACCCCACAGAGGGCAGATGCACACTTTCTGCTCCTTCTTCCTCCTGGCTGGCCAGGAAGGCCAGGACTGCAGGAAAGGACGGAGCACGTCCACCCTGGCCACTGGCCACTGAAGGAATTTCAGGCGGCCCCCAGGGACCCACCAGGCGGCTGACCGTCTCCAGCACCGGCCCAGAGCCAGGGGCTGTTGATAACAGCAGGGCCAGACCCACAGGACGGAGCAGGGTGCCCAGGCTCTGCCCCACACTGGCCAGGTGGCCTCAGGCAAGATCTTTGTTTGTTTGTTTGTTTGAGACAGAGTCTCGCTCTGTCACCCCGGCTGGAGTACAGTGGCATGATCTTGGCTCACTGCAACCTCTGCTTCCTGGGTTCAAGCGATTTTCCTGTCTCAGCCTCCCGAGTAGCTGGGAACATGTACCATCACACCCGGCTAATTTTTGTACTTTTAGTAGAAATGGGATTTCACCATGTTGCCCAGGCTGGTCTTGAACTCCTGAACTCAAGTGATCCACCTGCCTTACCCTCCCAAAGTGCTGGGATTATAGGCGTGAGCCACCGCACCTGGCCAGATCTTTCCACTTTCTGAGCCTCTGTTTCTTCATCTGCACAAGGGGAGGGCAGTCTGCTGGTCTGGAGGAGTTCAAAGGGCAAGACAAGAATTGGAATCGCGCCACTATCCACGAGCTTGCCTGGCCCTGTGCCAAGTGCCACTTGACAGCCACTTCAGTGGCTGAGGCTGTCATGTTGGCATTTTACAATGGAAGTAACTGAGGCTCAGGTTTGCAAGTCCACAGGGCTGGGAAGAGGCAGAGGATAATTGAAATCCAGGCCTCTTTCCCTTGGCTTCCAGAACATTCTGTCCTGGCTTTCCTCCCACCTCCCTGGTCACCTTATCTGTCTCCTCCCTGGTTCCTCCTTGTTCCCCCAGGGTTGGTCCCTGGCCCCTTCCTTCTCTGTTTACCCTCACTCCCAAGCCAGGTTTTCTCAAACCTTTGTGACCCTGGCGTCACGTCCCGGCACAGACCCTGGGACTCAGACTCAAATAATGGAAACAAGCGTTCTGTGGTCCTGTAGATAGATTTGCAGCTATGATGCCCTCCCATAACCCCTAGCCTGTTGAATTTTCTTTCACTACTCGTCACAAGCTTATCTGTTGGTTTCATTACCCACCGACCATGGCCCAGTCTTGGCCATAAAATATAATGCCCTAGACTGTTGCTACTCAAAGTGTAGTCTTAGTTTCTTCTGGAAGCTTCTTATAAATGCAGATTTGAGCCAGGCTTAGTGGTTCAAGCCTATAGTCCCAGCTACTCAGGAGGCTGAGGCAGGAGAATTGCTTGAGCCCAGGAGTTCAAGGCTGTAGTGAGCTGTGATCACTGCGTTCCGCCCTGGGTGACAGAGCAAGACCTTGTCTCTAAAAAATAAAAAATGAAGGGCCGGGTGTGGTGGCTCACGCCTGTAATCCCAGCACTTTGGGAGACCGAGGTGGGTGGATCACATGAGGTCAGGAGTTTGAGACCAGACTGGCTAACATGGTGAAACCCCATCTCAACTAAAAATGCAAAAATTAGCCAGGTGTGGTGGTAGGCACCTGTAATCCCAGCTACTTGGGAAGCTGAGATAGGAGAATCTCGCGAATCCAGGAGGTGGAGGTTGCAGTGAACTGAGATTGCACCTCTCTACTCCAACCTGGGTGACAGAACAAGACTCCGTCTCAAATAAATAATAAAAATAAAAAATAAAAAAATTTAATAAAAAGAAATGCAAGGGTTGGGCACGGTGGCTCACGCCTGTAATCCAGCACTTTGGGAAGCCGAGGTGGGTGGATCACATGAGGTCAGGAGTTTGAGACCAGACTGGCCAACATAGCGAAACCCTGTCTCAACTAAAAATGCAAAAATTAGCCGGGTGTGGTGGTGTGCACCTGTAATCCCATCTACTTGGGAAGCTGAGACAGGAGAATCTCTTGAATCCAGGAGGTGGAGGTTGCAGTGAACTGATATTGCACCACTGTACTCCAACCTGGGCGACAGAGCGAGACTGTCTCAAATAAATAATAAAAATAAAAATGAAAAAAAAAAATTTTTTTTTTGGGAGGGGGGACGGAGTCTCGCTCTGTCACCCAGACTGGAGTGCAGAGGCGCAATCTCGGCTCACTGCAAGCTCCGCCTCCTGGGTTCACACCATTCTCCTGCCTCAGCCTCCCAAGTAGCTGGGACTACAGGCGCCCGCCACCACACCCGGCTAATTTTTTGTATTTTTAGTAGAGACGGGGTTTCACCGTGTTAGCCAGGGTGGTCTCGATCTCCTGACCTCGTGATCCGCCCGTCTCGGCCTCCCAAAGTGCTGGGATTACAGGCGTGAGCCACTGCACCCGGCCGAAAAAGTTTTAATAAAAAGAAATGCAAGGATTGAGCACAGTGACTCACACCTGTAATCCAGCACTTTGGGAGGCCGAGGCAGGTGGATCACCTGAGGTCAGGAGTTCGAGACCAACATGGCCAACATGGTGAAACCCTGTCTCTACTAAAAATACAAAAATTAGGTGTGGTGGTGCACGCCTGTAATCCCAGCTACTCATGAGGCTGAGGCAGGAGAATCACTTGAACCCAGGAGGCGGAGGTTGATCTCAGTGAGCCTAGATCACGCCACTGCACTCCAGCCTGGGCAACAGAGCAAAACTCCATCTCAAAAAAAAAAAAAAAAAAGAAAAAGAAATGCAAACTCTTAGGTCCTGTCCCAGACCTGCTGGATCCGAACCTGCATTTTCACAAGATCCCCATGGGAATTGTGTGCACGTCAACGTTTGAGAAGGCCTGTTCCAGGCAACCTTGTCCAGACAACAGCTTTAAATACCATCTAGATATCAAGGGCTCCCGACTGTATGTCTCCAGCCAGAACTGCCCCTGGCTCCAGGGCCCTGGATGTCTAACTCGTATCTCAGACTCCACACATTGAAAACTGGGCTCTGTTCTTTCTCTGCAAACTGCTCCTGCCTCAGTCTTTCCATCTCAGACCTTGACCTCCTCCCACGGCACAAGCTTTGGGGTTGACCTTGGTTCTTTCTCTCATGCCCTTGTCCAAGTCACAGCAAATCTGGCAGGCCCTCCCTCAGATTCCCAGGGACTGTGGAATATGGCTGCTTCTCACCACCCACAGCCACCTCCCTCTTGGAATGTCACAGTCCCCAGTCCCTGCACTGAGCCCACCTTGCTTCCAGCTTGCCCCCAGCCTTTTCCCCGCTATCAAGGGAGCTTGAGTCCAATTCCATGCTGGCTCTGCTCAGCACCCTCCATTGGCCATCGTCTCCCTCAGAGTCAAAGTCGAAGACCCTCCGGCCAATGAGGTTTTCTCCCTGTCCCCTCTTCAGCCTCCCCTTCGGCTCACCTCCACCCCACTCCACTCCAGCTCCTTGCTCTTTCTCAAATGTGCCAAGCACACGCCCACCCCAGGGCCTTTGCACCTGCTGTTACTGCTCCCTGAAACACTCTTCCCTTAGGTCACCACAGGGCTCGCTCCCTCATCCCTGATCAAATGTCACATGGCCAGCAAGGTCTTCCCTGAGCAGCACATTTAAAACAGCCCTCTCCTCCCACTAGCAATGGGCCCCTGTGCACCATCTGACACTAGATATTATTTTTTTGTTTGTTTGTTTGTTTTGAGACGGAGTCTTGCTCTTTTGCCCAGGCTGGAGTGCAGTGGCGTGATCTCGGCTCACTGCAACCTCTGCCTCCCAGCAGATTCTCGTGCCTCAGCCTCCTGAGTAGCGGGGATTACAGACGCTCGCCACCACACCTGGCTAATTTTTGTATTTTTAGTAGAGACGGGGTTTCACCATGTTGACCAGGCTGGTCTCGAACTCTTGAGCTCAAATGATGCACCAGCCTCGGCCTCCCAAAGTGCTGGAATTACAGGCGTGAGCCACCACACCCGGCTGACACACTATATATTGTTGATTGATTTGTCTTCCTTTCCAGAACAGAAGTTCTACGAGGACTGGGGTTCTGCCTTGTTTGCTGCTGAATCTCCATCACTAGGAATAGTGCCTGGCCTGGTAGGTGCTGAAGAAGCCTGTGAATCAATGAGTGGGTTGGGCCACTGAACTACACGGCTCAAGGTCTCATGGGCGATGATTTGAGTCCCCAGGGTATGGGTGTTGGGGGCATTCTGAGCCCAGGGACAGGGTCTCTGAAGAGGAGGAATGACTCCCCAAGAGCAGGGTCTGGTCACATCCCGCCAGACCCTACCCTTTTCTAGAAGAGCAGAGTCCCTTAAAGTCACCCTCTCTTTCCCCAAGGAAGGGGCCCTGGGAGCTAGAGCCTCCAAATCCTAGGTGAAATTGGCCTTCCTGATGAAAGCCCCCCACCCCCAGAGCTAAAGAACCCATAAAAACTCCCTAGGAGACAGAGGATTCTACCAGGCCAGGATTCTAGAACCTCTGAGTTGTAAGGGCTCTGAGCTCATAGAAAGAGAAACTGAGGCCCAAGAGGGAAAGAGACTCACCCAGCACTCCCAGTGTTGCGTTTACAGGTGTGAGCCACTGAGCCTGGCTTATTGTTATTTCAGTGTGTATTCCCCCCATGGCAACCCAGGCAGGAGCCCACGCAATAGAACCCCTGGGCATAGGGAGAAGGTCTTGACCTCTGTCCCTGCTGCTGTGTTACCTGGGGCCAACCGCACAGCCTCTCTGGGGCCACTTCCCTAGCGAGGGAGCCCTGTGCGCACAGGCTGCACGTGTCCAGTAGGGCTCCTGGCCCCCACTCCTCTAAAGCCCCCCCTCGCGGAGTCGCCAGGCCTTCCTGTTTACTCGAGGCCCCTAGAGCGGCTGGGAGGCGACAGCCTTGGCCTCCTCTGCTCCCCACTTCCTTCCTCTCCCACTTCAGCGCCTCCGGCCCAAGCCCTCAGGGCCCTCGAGGCCAAGACCTGGGGGCTCAGTCTTTGTGGGGGCAGTGGGGGGCATCTGAGGCTACTACCCAGCGAGTCCCGCCCAGGAGCACCCAGGTTATAGAGGCTCTAATCCCACTGGCTGTCAGAATGTTCCAGCACCTTGGGACAAGCCACTGCCTGGAGTGTCCCTAGAGATAAGAAGAGTGTGACAGCATTGACGTTATCCAACCCAACACCACACCCAACTCTCAGTCCACCAGTGGGGGTGAGCACTCACTGACCCTGCAGGGTCCTCTCCTCCTCCACACTCCTCCCTGAGCTGCCTCCACAGGACCCCGTCTGGCCCTGCCTCCACCAAGCAGGATCTCCCGAAGCTGCTCACGGTGTCGGCCGTAGACAGGCAGCCTGTGAGTCACCACCCAACCTGGACCTGCTGAATCAGAATCAGCTTTTTCACGAGACCCCCACCCCAGGATATTCATGCATGCACCAGAGCTGGAAGCGCTGCAGATCTGACCTTCCTGTCCGGTTTTAAAACCCTTCACGAGCCTCACCTATTATGTATTTTTGTCCCAAGGGTTTAACCTGAATCTACGAAGACTTTACAATTAACTTCCAGTTCACAGAAATGTTGAAGGATAAAGGAGCAAGTTAAATAACACCATAAGGTGTTGTAGAAGGAGGAATTCTCTGCAGAACAACTGGTTCCTTCACAGCAAGACGGGAGAGTGGTCCTAGATTAAAAGAGATCTTGGCTGAGCTCAATGACTCATGCCTGTAATCCCAGCACTTTGGGAGGCCGAGGCAGGCAGATCACCTGAGGCCAGGAGTCTGAGAGCAGCCTGGACAACATGATGAAACGCCGTCTCTACTGAAAATACAAAAATTAGTCAGGCGTGGTGGCGCCTGTCTGTAATCCCAGCTACTTGGGATGCTGAGGTACAAGAATCACTTGAGCCTGGTAGGTGGAGCTTGCAGTGAGCCGAAATTACACCACTGCACTCCAGCCTGGGCAACAAAGCGAGACTGTCTTAACAGAAATATAAATAAATAATAAATAAATAAATGAGATCTGATGAACATCACAACCAAATGCGATGTGCAGTCCTGGATTGCATGCAAGTTTCAACAAACCAGCTATAAGACACATTTTGGAGACACTGGGGAACATTGCACACGGGCTGAGTGTTAGCTATTATGACAGTGTGTGTGAGAGTGGCGGGAGTGTGAATTTAGTGTTATTGAAACTCTGAGTTGTGGTTATTTAGGAAAATGTTCTTATTCTTGGTCATACTTTATTTATTTTATTTTTATTTATTTATTTTTTGAGATAGCATCTCACTCTGTTGCCCAGGCTGGAGTGCAGTGGAGTGCCTGGCCTTTGGTCATACTTTAGGGGTAAATTTTTCTCATATTTGTAATTTACTTAAAATATTTTGGCAAGGTCAGGCATGGTGGCTCACGCCTGTAATCCCAGCACTTTGGGAGGCTGAGGCAGGGAGATCACCTGAGGTCAGGAGTTGGAAACCAGGCTGGCCAACATGGTGAAACCCTGTCTCCACCACAAATACAACTATGACGACAACAATTGGCTGGACATGGTGGTGTGTGCCTGTGGTCTCAGCTACTCGGGAGGCTG
Organism: Chlorocebus sabaeus; assembly: GCF_047675955.1. Taxonomy (NCBI): domain Eukaryota; kingdom Metazoa; phylum Chordata; class Mammalia; order Primates; family Cercopithecidae; genus Chlorocebus; species Chlorocebus sabaeus. Next base: position 103,279,826 of record NC_132915.1, read on the forward strand.
AGGTGGGAGGATCGATTGAGCCCGAGAGGCGGAGGTTGCAGTGAGCTGAGATCACCTGAGGTCAGGAGTTTGAGACCAGCCTGGCCAACATGGTGAAACCCTGCTTAGCTGGGCATGGCAGTTCACACTTATAATCCCAGCTACTCGGGAGGCTGAGGTGGGAGGATTGTTCGAACCCAGGAGGCAGAGGTTGCAGTGAACCGAGATTGCACCACTGCACTACAGCCTGGGTGACAGAGTAAGACTCTGTTGCAAAAAACAAACCAACCAACCAAAAAACACCTCTTTCTTAGCCTCTCATTGCCCTTGTGAGAAAAGCCTGATGCGTGTGTCGGCATTTGAAGCCTCGTGAGTCTGGTAGCCTTGTCTCTTGCTACCTCGACCCCGCTAGCCTGCGTTACAGCCCCCCTCTGTGGTCTCAGCTCTCCCCACACCCACAGGTCCTATCCACCTCTGTGGCTCTGCAGAGCTATTCCTCTGCCCTTCCTTGCCCTCTGTCTTGTGGTGAACTCCCAGGTGTCTTCAGGGCCCTGCCCCAGAACTCTGGCTCAAGGAACCTCCCACCGCTAGGTCTCCTCTGAGCTTGGTGCACTCAGCTGCTCAGAACTGGTCTTGGTTGAGTGCGTCTGATGGGATGTTGCGAACAGAGGCCTCTCCTCGTGCTGGGAGCCATATCGCAGCAGGCCAGGGGCCTCTGAGCCTCTGTCTTGCTGGCACGGCAGGTGCTGCAGCAATGTTTGCAGAACGAGCAAACATGCATGAAAGAAATTCCCAAAGGAAGGTTTACGGTGGCAAGGACGGTGTGGCGGTTCCCAGGGCTTTAAAGCTTTTTGTGGTTCCAAGTTTTCAGCAAAGAGGACATCTGCATCTAGACAGACAGATGAGAGAGGGAGAGAGATGATAGGTAGGTATTGTTTACGTGGATAAAGTGATTCTGTGGTGAATCGTTTGACAATTTGAATCAGCTTAGGTTTCACAAACTGGGACTCACCCGGATGAATGAAGCTGTGATCAAAATAAAGATTAGGTAGATCGTAAAGAACTAGGACCCACCCACCAAACCGCCTCCTTATCTTTATTACTTTGTCTTCATCCTGTGACAGAATGGATGTCTGAGACAGTGTGTGTGCGTGTAAGAGTGAATGTGAGTGGTTTATGTGTGCACGTGTGTGTGTGCACTGCGTGACTGAGTGTGCAAATGTGTGTGTGAATGTGAGTAGTTTGTGTGTGCACGTGTGTGAATGTAGGCATGTAAATGTGTGTGAATGTGTTTGTGTGTGGGAGTGGGAGTGCAAATGTGTGGGTCAGTGTGTGAGTGCGAGTGGGTGACTGTGAGTGTGTAAATGTGTGTGGATGTGTGTATGAGTGGTTTGCGTGCACATGCGTGTAAATGTGTGTGAATGTGAGTGTGCATACATGTGTGCATGTGTGTGAGTGGGAGTCCAAATGTGTGGGTCAGTGTGTATGTGTGAGTGCGTGTGTGTGCGTGTGAGTGTGAGTGCGTGAACCCGGTTTGACAGATGCAGGACCCAGGACCTGGAACCTGCTGCAGCCCTGTGTGCCCCACGCTGCCAATGCAGAAAACTGAGGACCAGCAGCAGAGGCCTCCACACGGCCCCTGCCACCCAGAACCCCCTTGGGACAGGATGGCTTCCCCTACATGCCTGTCTTCTGCTACCTCTGCTGAACTCCTGTTTCTTTCTTTCATGTTCTTCTTTCAATAGATTCACCTTTTATAACTTAAAATCGTTTATTTTAAGGGAAACTTTAAATAACCAATGGAAATGAAAAACCAGCCCCACTTGCCATGACCAGCCCCAACTGTTCGGATTTCATTCGGGCAGGCGTGGCCCACAGAGGCTATCTTGGCTTTAAAGGGAGCCCAGCTTGGGCCACATCAGGTGTTAAGGACACATGAGCACCAAATTGAGCCTTTCTCAGTGATGAGGTCAAAAAATGAAAGAGCGCAGGAAGGGTTCTCCCCAGGGGATTCTGGGGTGTCCCCAAGTCATCTGGGGTCCTGCACGCTTCGGGCCGGGCTGCTCTGGTCGGTCCATGGCCGTGGCAATGGACAGCATACACGCCTCACTCAGTGTGTTCTCATCTTGACCTTGAGGTGGAGGTGAGGGGGACATTGAGTCCGTTTTAGAATTGCAAACGCTCAGAGAGGGTGGGCTGTGTCCAGGGCAACACAGGGGGAAGTCCTTCAGGTCTCACCCTGACCATGATTCCCCTAATTTCTTTTTTTTTTTTTTGAGATGGAGTCTCGCTCTGTCACCCAGGTTGGAGTGCAGTGGTGCAATCTTGGCTCACTGCAACCTCCACCTCTCGGGTTCAAGCAATTCTCCTGCCTCAGCCTCACGAGTAGCTGGGACTACAGGCATGCGCCACCATGCCCAGCTAATTTTTTATTTTTAGTAGATAAGGGGTTTCGCCATGTTGGCCAGGCTGCTCTCGAACTCCTGACCTCAGGTGATCCTCCTGCCTCAGCTGCCCAAAGTGCTGGGATTACAGGCGTGAGCCACCTCGTCGGGCCTCCCCCATTCAATTTCAGTAACATGACTCCCCACCCACCCATGCCATTGAGATGCCCTTTTCAGACCCTCCGAGCCTCTTGCACCAAGGAAGCCAATGCACTGCCCACTGGGCCGGCTGGCGTGGGCTGCCCCCACTGCCCAGGAAGCCCCACTCAGCCTATGACCTTGCTGCCTGTGCAGTCCAGGCCCCGGCAAGGGCCAGGCATGGAACATATGCTCAGAGCGATGGGGGTCAGGGCCAAGGCCACAGAGCAAGATGCAGAGGAGCCCAGGCTGGCACCGGCTGTGCCTGAACATGAGCCCCTCAGAGCAGGGGCCCTGCCACTCAGCGCCAGGTCCTCAGGCCAGAAATGTCCTGTGCGAGGAAGGGCCTTGGGCCTCCCACCAGAGCTAGAGGAGGGGTGGCTGGCAAAGGGAGGCTGAGGAGGAACGGAGGGTGAGGGGCTGGGGACTCCCGGCCAGGTGGGCACAAGTACATGAATCAACTCCGACTGGAAGCAGAGAAAAGCAGTAAAACCAAATGTCCTTAGAAATTCCTTTAGTGCTCAGCTGTCCATGAAAACAGGATAAGTGGCTTCCTCCGTCTGTGCTCAGCCGGGCAGGGTGGAGTCGCTGTGCTCAGGCCAGGAGGACCTCGAATCAGGACAGGGGTGGGGTGGGGCTCTGAGCTGGGGAAGTGGCTCCAGCGTTGCTACTTCAGGGCGTCCAGGTGGGTGCAGACCTGGGAGAAGACACTGTCCACGGAGCCCTCGGCGTTGACCTGTGGGGAGATGAGCCGTGAGGGCTGAGTCACCAGGTGGAGCCGGGTGGGCCTCACCGCGGCAGGTCCCAGAGGTCAGGCCTGCCTCCCTGAGCCCAACCTAATTGACGGCAGCCTCTCATTGAACCAGTGGGGAAACCAAGGCTCAGAGAGAGGGGCTGGCCTAAGGCCACACAGCGAGCTGAGGCTGAACTACATAGGAACCCGTTTTTCCCGGAGCTCCCCCTGGGCCCACGGGGCCCACCTTGCGCACAATGCCACGTTTCTCATAGAAGGCGATGACGGGTTCTGTGGCCTTGTAATAGGTCTCCAGCCGCTTTTTGATGGTCTCTTCATTGTCATCCACGCGCCCGCTGGTCTCTCCACGTTTCAGGAGCCGCTGGGTCATGGTCTCGGGGCCTGCGTCCACATACAGCAGCAGTGTGGGCTGTCCAATCTGCAGGCGGGCACCATGTGACAGGGACCCCATTCCCGCCCCCAGGGTCATCTCCTCCCATCTTCCTATCTATGAGGCCCCAACAGATACCCCCTCAGACCCTCAATCCCTTCCCCAAGGCAGCCTGAAAGACCTTCCTAAAACCAATCTTTCCTGCCACTCCCCTGCTCAAACCTCTACCATGGCTCCCCAGTGCCCTCAGGAGAAAGTCCACACTCCTTGCCAGACTCAGAAAGCCTGACTCTCTCTGTTCTAGGCTCTCATCCACCTCCTTCTGTGCCAGACCTGTGCCCATGCTGTCCTCTGCTGGCAGCCCTCTCCCGCAAGCCTGATCCTAACTCGCCTTCACCTCAGTACCAAGCGTCAGGTTTCAGCTCAAAGCTCACTTCTTCAGGTCAGTCTTTCTGATGCCACCCCCTGCCCCCCAGTACTCCCAGCCTCCTGGAACAGCCTCTTCCAGTGCCTTTATCTTTCCTTAAGCAGGTCTCCTAAGGGCCCCTGAGGGCAGGGAGGCACCTGTCTCACAATTTTGGGGTCCTTTGACAAGGGAACAAGGGATGAGGGAAGGGGTGAGCGGCTGCTGAGTTCTGGGGGGTTCTGAGCAATCTCACTGTCATTGGAACATCATGTCATCCATGTCATCCATGGGACGCCTTAGAAAGGCAAGAGGAATAAGGCTCTGCAGCCCCTGCCTCGCTCAATCCGACCACCACAGCTGCCTGGCTGGGAGGGCAGAGCCACCCCAGAGTCACCCGTGACTGCCACAGCTTTAGGAATGGGATTGGGACCTTCAAGCCCTGCCTCCTGCTTCCAACTGCCTGGGCCAGCCCCCAAGGCCTTCTGCGAACCTTTGGCCCTGGGCCCCTGTCAAGGCCTTGGGGCACTGCCTCTCAGGTCAGGCTGTTTCATGCCTCTTTCCAGCTGTGTGACCAAGAGGCTTGCCCAAGGCCACACAGCTGGACAGAGGCGAGAAGCAGCCTGACCTCCGGCGTCAGACTGACCTGGACCCAGGCTCACCCCTGCCTTCGTCCAGCTGTGTGACCTGGAGCAAGCCCTTTGTCCTCGCCTGTGGTACCCATCCTGACGCTCATCCCTAGCTCCTGCGTAGTTAAGGATGCGGGGTGACAGCGTCAGCTGCCTTCAGGGAGGACAGCTCCTCCTGTCCAGTGACCCTGCACCACCCAGCAGCTGCTTCTGTCTTACAGATTCCCATGGGGGCAAGGGCGGGCCTGGACCCAGCAGTCTGACCTCGACTTCAAGGCCACCTGCCCCTCATCATCATCCATCAGCTACTGAGCTCCTCCAGGGCACAGGCTCACATCTCTGGTTCATCTGGGTCTCCAGAACCAAGCACAGTAGGCTCTTTCTACACCCCCGGCAGAGGTGGCAAATCTGGGAGAGCCAGCTCAGCCTCTGGGCTTGAGATTCTGGCTGTGGGGCCTCAGTCTTCCAGTCAGGACAATGGGCATTTAGCCCGAGGAGCCCACACAGGGCACTGCCAGTCTCCAGAAAAGCTCTGGGTGTGAACCAGCTACACTTCCAGGCTGATTCTCCCTCCTTTGGTGAAGCCCTGACGCCCCCTGGTGTCCAGAGCCAAGAAGACCATCTGCCTGGACCCCTGGAGGCCACAGCAGGCCTGGGCCCAGGGCTGAGCCTGAGCCTGCCGCCCTCAGCGGCACCTACAACAGCTCCTGGGAGGGTGGAGACTTTTTTTTTTTTTTTTTTTGAGACGGAGTCGTTCAGGCTTGAGTGCAGTGGCGTGATGTTGGCCCACTGCAACCTCCGTCAGCCAGGTTCAAGCGATTCTCGTGTCTCAGCTTCCTGAGTAGCTGGGATTACAGACACCTGCCACCACACCTAGCTAATTTTTGTATTTTTAGTACATGAGGTTTCACCATGTTGGCCAGGCTGGTGTTGAACTCCTGACCTCAAGTGATCTGCCCTCCTTGGCCCCCCAAAGTGCTAGGATTTCAGGCGTGAGCCACCGAGCCCGGCCGACTTTCATGAACTCTATTTTCTAGATGTGGCCCTGAGGGTCACAGGTGATACCACACAGCTGGTACGTGTGAGCCAGGCCAGGACACCCTGCAGAACTGTGGCACCTGACACAGCGTCGGGGTGAAGTCTGAAGGAATCCAGCTAACCCCCATTTCAGATAGGGAAGGTGAGGGGCAGAGTGGGGTAGACACTTTCCTGAGGTCATGCAGCCATTCAGAGGTCAGAAAATATGGCCTCCTACCCCCAGATGAGACTGGAAGCTACGGAAGCCCAGAGGGCCCCACGGAGACGGGGCATGGGAATGGGGCATGGGGATGGGAGTCTTATCCTGCCCTAGCCCACTGGGATGCTGGTTAGGCTCCCCGCAGCCCTTGCCGACCTCTCCCTCCTAGGCCCTTGCAGTCCCATCTGTTTCTCCCATACAGCCTTGTGACACCGAGGTAAAGGTGTATGTGTGTGCACAGGGCCATGTGTGCGAGCACGTGTGCATCCCTGCATATGTGTGCTGTATCTGTGTCATGCATGTAGAGGAGCGCAGTATCCACTGCCGTGTGTGTGCACGCGTGCACATGCCTGGCCTTGTGTGTATGAACTTGTGGGCTTTGTGCACGTGTGTGTGCAAATGTCCACGTGTGTGTGTGTGAGGTGTCTCGCCCTGGGAAAGGTGTGTCTGCAGGATGCCCGTGCTAGGAAGCTCAGGGCTATCATTTTCCAGGCCTGCTCTTTCTAGCCAGGCTCCTTATGTCCCCTGGAAGGAGACCGAGGTCCCTCTATGGCATTTGCAGCCTCCAGCCAGGCTGGAACATCCCTTGTCGCCCTGCCCACGTATTCTGTTCTCCCCACACTGGCCTTGCCTTTCCAGCCCTGCCAATGCTGTTCCCTGCCCTTCTGTGTGTTTATGGGGAGCCAAGCCCCACACTTGGAGGGCACATCCTGTCCAGTCCCCACACTGCCCCTTAAGGCAGCTGTGACCTGGTCCCCCCATTCCCTGCATTTTGCAGATGGGAAAACTAAGGTTCAGGAGGCAGAATGACTGGCCCAAGATCTCAAGCCATTGATCTGGAATCTGAGCCCAGGTTTGGGAACTCCCCTGCCTGGCGCTTCCCCTTCTACACATTTTCTTCTACACTTCCAGGAAGTCTTCCTGGTTTTCCTCCTCACCCACACTCCACGAATCAGCCTCTGCTCAGAACTCTGACCTGTATCGCAGTCCCCGCAGGCCCGCCCATGGGGATGGGAATCTTATCCTGGCCCAGCCCACCAGGATCCCCACTTGGGTCAGTGCCTTACCCGTCGCTCAAACTCTTCTCCTTGCTGTACCTCCCGTGGGTAGCCATCGATCAGGAAGCCTTTGGAGGTATCGACTTTGGCCACCATGGCATCCCGGAGCATGTCCAACACTGTTTCCTGGGGCACAGCAAATGAGGAGGGGGCCATGAGCCTCTCCTTCCCGTCCCTTCTCCCGGCCTCTGCTCCAGCTGGTCCTGCCACCTGAAATGCCCTCTCCCCTACACAAATGTCCCAAACAAGCCTCCCCCTCCAGGAAGCCTCCTCAGAATTGTGGAGACCTGGACTGAGTGAATGAATGATGCATTCACTAGACAGTATTCACTGAGCCCCTCCTTCCAGCCAGGTGCTGTCCTGGGTCCCGAGGACATGGCCATGGGACAATCAGACCTTCCCTGCCCTGGGAAGCTCAGGGGCTGGTGAGGAGACACACACATTCCACAGATGATTTCTCCATGTCCAAGCATGGCACAGGTTGTACGGGAAGAGAAGTGGGGCTTCTGGAGTAGAAAATTGGGGGGGTCTTAGGCCAAATCTGGGGAGTTAGGGAAGTCTGAAAGCTGAAGAAGAAAGAATATTCCAGGCAAGGAGTATGGCTGGTTTGAGGGGACAGAGGCCAGGGTGGCTGGAGGACGGAGGGCAGGGGGAGAGTGGGGGGCAGGGCAGAGTCTGCAAGGTCTTGGGAGCTTCTGGAAGGAACTTTCTGTCCAGGGCAATGGGGAACCACAGAAGGGTTTGGAGCCGGGGGCGGTTACGATCAGCTTTGCCTGTGTGTCGTGGGCTTTGCTGCTGGTGGGACACCCAGTCAGGGCTACTGTCATCCCCTGCCCTCTCCCCACCAGGGCCCACTCACCAGCGGAACCAGCTGTCCCTTCTCCATGATTTCCGACAGCTTCTTGCCCCTGGCCGAGCCTGAGCTGACCTCGGCCCGCAGGAGGTCCCCGGTGGAGAGGTGGGTGTAGCCATACTTCTTCACGATCTTCTCACACTGGGTGCCCTTCCCTGAGCCAGGCCCGCCTGCAAACGCCCGCCCATTCACAAACCCCAAGACACAGGGTCCCAGGAGGGACAGGGGCTGCCAGGGTCTCCTGGCGAGGGAGGGGCAGAGCCCAGGGTGCAGCCCCAGGCCCAGGCTCCCTCCAGCGCCTCCCTCCAGCAAGAAGACCCTTGCTGCACCCCCCGCCTGCCCGCAACTCACCCACCACAAAGATGATCTTGGTTTTCTTCAGCTTCTCTGTGGGAGAGAAAAGGGGAGCAGGGCTCAGTCACTCGCTGGACCCACAGCCAGAGCCACCTCTGGAGTCCCAGGCCTGTGCTGGGCCCCAGGCGGAGGGACAGACACCGCTGGCGCTCCTGTCAGGGAGGCAGACAAGTCACAGCCCAGAGTGAGCAGGGATGTGAGTAAGCTCGGAGCCTGGGAGAGGTCTGGGAAGGGAGGGCGCCCCAGGCAGCCAGACAGGCGGCGGCAAAGGCCTAGAGGCTAAGTTCTCTCCGCGCAGCCAGTGGGCTGGGCCGCCAACCCTCATGGCGCCTCCCTGTGGGTGGCTGGACCCCAGGGGCTGGTCACCTCTGGCCCTCAGATCGTCTTCTCTGCGGGGGTCACTCGAGGAGCAGCAGCCCATGGTCCCGTCCTGCCGTGTCTCCCGTGTCCCCTGCCCTTCCCCTCTCAGGCCCTGGGCTGGCCCATCACCCACCTCCCCTGGCAGTGCCAACGTGGGCTTAGCAACCACAACATATGTTGCCATGGAGATGGTTGCTGGGGTGGAGGGCTGTGGTGGGCACGTAGAACTCTTGCCCAGAGAGGGTGGTGAGCTTGGCTCCAACCTCTGTCTCATCCCGCCTGCTGTTAGATCCCAGCAAGGCCACAGCCCCACTGGGCAGAGGGAAACTGAGCTTGAGAGAGGCAGGGCCTGCTCAAGGGATGCCAGAACCCAAACCGGAACCCAGGCTCCTCCCCTGGGCTCTCAGGCTCCCCGCTTCCCAGGGAAATAGAAGACCAGGCTGTATCCCACCCTGCTGTGTGACTTAGGAAAGGCCTGTCCCTCTCTGGTTCTCTGCCCCTTCCAGTGAGGGTGGGCCTTGAGGCTGGAGGGAGGAGGTGGGCTGGGTGGCTCCCAGGGGCCCTCCCAGCCACAAGGCTGGAGCCTATAGGAGCTGTCAAGAACGGCTCCTCCCGCGGGCTCCTGTCCCAGGGGTGGGGAGGCCGCAGCCCTGTGGCTGTTGATGTTTGGAGCTCAGGCAGCAGCAGCAACAGGCCCGCTGAGCGTCTTTAAGAGCTGCCCAGGCCAAGGCACAGTGCCAGGGACTGGACGGATGGTGCTGCCAGCAGCTGCGGGCGGGCCCGTTCTGGACTCTCTGCCCGCCCGTGTCTCCCTCTAAGTCCCAGCCCATAGGAGCCAGGAGGGTCCAAGACTTCCTCAAGGCCCACCCTCACTGGATGATAGGGAAACTGAGTCCCCGAGAGGTATAGGGACTTGCCTTGTCCTCATTAGACCTGCTGTTTTGTGTATCTGTGGCCTCTCCACGGGGCAGGGTCTCAGCTCTATAAGTCCAGCATAGAGGGTGTGTGCTGGGGCCCTCAGGAGCCTTGGGGAGGCCTCATCACTTCTAAAATTAATATTGGAGCTGGCACCAGAGGAAGATACTGGAGGCTTCCAGCCAGGCCCCCTCTGGCAGCCCCAGAACTTTCTCCAATCCCTCCCAGATTGTCTCCCTGAGAGTGCACCCCTTAACATTCAGGCACACTGAGGCCCAGGCAATGGGCAAAAGGAGAGGAGGCTCATACCTTCCATCCTGCCGAGGTCCCGGGAGCCGTGTCAACGCTCTGCAAGACAAGGGCACAGGCTGGGGAGGGATTTTCCTCCTCACCCTGACTCACCTTCTGCTAAGCCACACCCAAGGCAACCGGTGCGTGCCAGGCCCGACACGCAGTCTGAGGGCAGAGGGGGCTGCCGGTGGCAGGGAAGGCCCAAGGACCTTCCCTGAGAAAGTCACCTTGGGAAAGTGACCTTGGAAAAATCACCTTTCCTCTCCGGCCTCCCTGGCTTCACCTGTCACAGAAGGGCAGTAGCCCCCTCCCCTCTACCTGGGTTCCCACTGGAGGGGCTGGGACGGTAAGGATGGCACCAAGGGACATAAACAGCGGCCACACAACTGCAGAGCTGCTCCCCTCTAAACTCTCAGAAAACAGGGCGCGAGGCCAGCGTCTGCTCAGATGCCTTGACAACGCTCCCCAGGGCTGGAGGGAAGCTGCCAGGAGGCGAGAGGTGGCCAGAAACTATGTGTGTCTGGAATGAGGTTTGGATGGGGATCCTCTAACGGACACAGAGGCCTGAGGTGGAGGAATCGACAGGAGCCACTCGCATGAACACAGCTGTCAAAATGAGGCGGTCCCAGGCCCTTCACGTCTACAGGTCCAGCACCCAGCCCCATGCATGGCCCCTGCACCCCCATCCTTTGAGGCTTTACTGCCCCCACCTTGGTCTCAGCCTGCCCATGAGCCCAATCACATCTGCGACCCCACCCTGTGCTGCCACAACCCCAGGACCTCCCCCACCTCACCCCCCCATCTCAGAATCGCCCCCTGGACACCTTTGGCCTCCACTTCTTCACTCCCCCCCACCAGCCCTCCCCAAGGCCACTCACGACCACCACAGCCACACTTCCCTCCAGCCTTGACCTCCAGCCAGCAACCCCACCCACACTGGGACCTCCACCCCAGGCACCCACACCACCCTCTCTACTTGGCTTCAGGCTCTAAGGACTCCCATCCCTGTGCAGGCAGCCCAGGCCTCTCTCCCCAGCCCCAGACATCCAAGCCCCCCAGACAGGCCCCAGAAGCCCCACAGGCTTCCCAGGCTCTGAACAGCCCTCCCCGAGTCCCAGTTCCAGGCCCCTTTGGCCAAGCCATAGGCCAAGTCAGTGTGAAGGCTCCCCTCTCCTCTCCACAGCCCTGCACAGCCACTGCCCAACCCTCCGCTCCCCAGGCTCTCTCCGTCTGTCTCCTCACCACTATGTCCTGTGCTAAGCAAGAGGCCGGGCCACTGCCCCCGCCTCCACGTGGGTCTCGAAGCCTCCACACCCTGCCAGGCCATTTGCAGGATTTTCTCTGGCAGGCATCAAGACCGCATCACACACCCGCTTACAACTTTGCATATGTTGCCCTCTCGGCTCCCAGACAAAGCCTTGACATAGTGGACAGGTCTCGGTGAGCTGACCTCTGCTCCCTCTGCAACCCTATCAGTTGCCACTGGCAGATGTACCCAATGCCTGGATGCCTTTCCCCACCTCGCTATTGTGTGGGACTCAGTTCAGGTGCCACCTCCTTCAGGAAGCCTTCCTGGACTCTGCCCTCCACTCCCACACTGGCAGGTGCCTCCTGGAAACCTGCCCTGCACCGCACAACCACGCTGTACTGGACCCCTCTTCTGTGCTGTGGGCGTAGGGTCCCACTGACTGGGCCTGGCACAGGCCGAGCACAGGGCTGGGGAGCCTCGTTTCATCCTCACTGCCTTGGGAGGAAACTGAGGCATGGGGAGGAGGATAGACTGGTTCGAGGGCCGGCTAGGGTCCATCTCGGCCCTGGGTTTCTGCTACTCTGGGCCTGGCACCCAGTAGGAGCTGAAGCAGCTTTGCTGATGTCCCTGCTGCCCCAGGCAGGAGTGGCAGCCACTTTTCCTGCTGAGTGTGCTTCAGTGGGGGTAGGAGCTGCCAGGTGCCCCTCAGCAGCTGCCCATGGGAGGGGGAGTGTCCTGGGCCAGGAACAACCACAGTGAAGCCCTGAGAAGTGGCCTCGACCCTGCCCTGCCCTGCCCCCTCCTGGTAATCTAAGCCCCTCCGCCCTGTTGGCACCTGCCAATTCCTTGATCTAAAATAACTTGGGTCGTGAGGAGGCCTCACAGAGGACAGGGGTCTAGGATGGAGTTGGGTTACGGGCTAAGCACCCAGGCCTTATAAGGCCCCTGGGTTGAGGCCTCAGCGACTCCTAATATGACTGGATGGTCTGCTAAGGGGTCTGTGGGGCTGAGGCCCAGAGGGACGGTGACTTAACCCCAATCACAAGGCAAGGCCAAAGCAAGCCCAGGTCTCCCAGCTTCTGACCCAACCTAGTCGTTTCCCAGTGGGTAGCAACTGACTAGGGTTCGAATCCCAGCTCCGTCACTCAGCTGTGTGACCTTGGGCAGCTGGCGCCCCTCTCTGGGCCTGTCTGGCTGCTGTTGAGGAGTACCAGGTGGCCACTGAGCAGTGCTGCCGGGAGGCCCCAAGCACTGGCCCTGGGGCTCTGGTCAGGAGGCTAGGACAAGCTCTGAGCATCCAGGGGGCGATGCACCCAGCACTAGAAGTGGTGTGACAGTATAGCCCCACCAAGCACAGAGGCTGCCCCTGTCCAGGTCCTCTGGGGCAGGGAGCCAGGCCACAGCTCCCCATCTCTGGGCCCCAGCTGGGACATACCAAGGGCAGTGAGCTGGAGCCCCAGGAGTGCCAGCCAGAACAAAGGGGTGACTATATGGGAGGCTGGAAGGGGCTGCAACACACACACACACGCACACGCACACACACACGCAGGGATCCACAAAGGCACAGGCAGCGAGGCACAGATCCCCAGCGTCCGGGGAACACAGCCACGCAAACACACACGAATCACAACCACGGATACACAGCCTCACAGACCCCAGAGAGCCCCGCACCAGCACGCCCCCGCCCTCCCCCAGTGCCGCTGCCCCTCCCCGCGGAGGCGCCCCCCAGACACTCTCGGGCACGCACTGACCTGGGGAGGGGTGCGGGTGGGCGCCGGGGCCAGTGCGTGCCCTGCCCGTCCTCGCGGCCGCCGGCAAAGGCGACTATTTATAAGGCTGTCAGCGCGCGGCATGCCGGGAGCCGGCGTTCCCGAAGGCAGGGAGGGCGGGAAGGAGGGAGGGAGAGCGGACCAGGGACCGGGAAGCGGGGCGGTACCGAACCCGAGCCCGGGTGTGCGGCGACACCGCGCCCGGCACCATGTGCCCCGCACCGTGCACCCCCAGGTGGCTGTGCCCACACATGCCAACTACACTTTACAGTTTGCCAGGAGTTTTCCATTGCGGTACCCCCACTGTGCCTAAGGTACACTCCGGGGTACAAGGCCAGGCTTTCCCTATGATAGCTGGAGAAACCGAGGCTCAGAGAGTAGTGGCACTTTGCGCAAAATCCGCAATGGTGGCAGAGAGACGCCAGACCAGGGAGCAAGGGGACTGAGGCATGCACTCAGGAGCTTTGCTGGCCACAGTACCCAAGCCCGCCCTCAGAGCCTGCCCAGAGGCCCTGGCCGAGACCCACCTGGAACTCCTCCCCTGTTGGGAGGGACCCTTGGAGCTTCTCTGGGGCTGGAACCCCCCCAGAACCCCAAAAACCACCCAGTAAGGTAGAAGATGATAGAAAACCAGCTCTGCTCCCCTGGAGCTGCCGGGCAGCTCACTCATCCCAGTGAGTGGGCGCTAGGATGTGGGACATTCAGAAGGCTGTGGATAGCCAGAGAGGGGATTTGTGGTCTTGATAAAAAGAATAGCTCCCAGTAATGAGCACTCACTGTGCTAAGCAGCAGGCTCCAGCCGCATCTGCGAATCCTTAGACACCGCAGAGGAACCGGAGGCGAGCATGTCAACTACCTTGCCTGAGGTTCCCTAGTAGAAAGCCACGTGTTTATCCAGCGTTTTGCAGGGGGACTGGCGCATAGTAGTAGGTGCTCAGTGATGTAGCCAGGCAGGGATGGGAGCCCAGGCAGCAGCCCCAGATGGTGAGGTGGGTTGAATTTGGAATTTGTATTATAGGCCCTAGGGAGCCATAGAAGGTATTTGAGCAAGAGAGTGAGACTACCAGGAAATTGAGAACACCTTCAGTGGTGGTGCCTTAGCAACCACAACAGCCGGGAGACCAGGAGGCCTGGGTCTCTGCTACCTGTAATGTCAGATAAATCCTTACTTCTTGGGACCTTAGTTTCCCCATCTGTGGGGGGGCAGGTGCAGTGGGGTCAGAGTTCTGCATTAGAAGCTGTTTGAAAGACCCTCTCAAGGGTGTGTGCATTGGCACCTTTGGGGAAAGCTATTGACAAAGTAAATCAAACTTTCAAATGGTCTGGGCATGACGGTCACTCCTGTAACCCCAGCATTTTGGGAGGACGAGGTGGGAGGATCACTTGAGCTCACTTGAAGCCAGGAATTCTGAGACCAGCCTGGGAAACATAATGAGATCCCGTCTCTAAAAATAACACACACAGACACACACACACACACACTTCAAATGCACCCTTCTACTTTAAGAAATTTGTTTCAAGGAAACATGTGGGCACAAATTTGCATAGGAAGGTTTTAAAGTGCCAGCAGGGACTCACTGGGATGATGGCACAGCCAGGGTGGGTGAGGAGTTGGCAACTTTCCCATAGGGTCTGAGTGAGAAAGGAAGCCCAAGTTGTTTGTGGTTAATGGGACAAGAGGCTTCAGACACACATAGCATTGGTAAGAAATAGGCAAAAAGGCCGAGCGCGGTGGCTCATGCCTGTAATCCCAGGACTTTGGGAGCCTGAGGCGGGTGGATCACCTGAGGTCAGGAGTTCGAGACTAGCCTGGTCAACATGGTGAAACCCCATCTCTACTAAAAATACAAAAATTAACCGGGCGTGGTGGCGCAGGCCTGTAATCCCAGCTACTAGGAAGGCTGAGGCAGGAGAATAGCTTGAACCCAGGAGGCGGAGGTTGCGGTGAGCCAAGATCACGCCATTGCACTTCCAGACTGGGCAACAGGGCAACAAGAGTGAAACTCCGTCTCAAAAAAAGAAAAAAAAAAGGAAAGAAACAGGCCAAAAACCCCACTGCATTCTTCTGATCCCACTTGCATAAAAATGACTTGAGGTCATGTGTGGTGACTCATGCCTGTAATCCCAGCACTTTGGGAGGCTGACACAGAAGGATCACTTGAGGCCAGGAGTTCAAGACCAGCCTGGGCAACATAGTGAGACACTGTCTCTACTTTTTCTTTTTCTTTCTTTTTTTTTTTTTTTTTTTTTGAGATGGAGTCTCACCCTGTCGCCCAGGCTAAAGTGCAATGGCGTGATCTCGGGTCACTGCAACCTCCGCCTCCCAGGTTCAAGCGATTCTCCTGCCTCAGCCTCCCGAGTAGCTAGGATTACAGCCATGAGCCACCACACCTGGCTAACTTTTTGTATCTTTAGCAAAGACGGAGTTTCACCATGTTGGCCAGGCTGGTCTCAAACTCCTGACCTCGTGATCCACCGTGTCAGCCTCCCAAAGTGCTGGGATTACAAGCATGAGCCCCCACGCCCGGCCTCTCTTTTTTTATTATTATTAAAAGTAGTAAATTTAAAAAAGACTCCAAACATGCAAGTATATTTGTGTGTGTGTGTGTGTGTGTGTGTAAAATCTATTCTCAGACTTTTCTCTTTTTTTTTGCACCTTAACTCTACAAAGTTAAAATTACATTGTCTTACAATCAAATTGAAAACATCTTAGAGTGGGTGAAATGAAACAGGACAGAGAGGAGAGGTGTGTGCCTACGACCGCCTGGCTAGAGGTGACACTTCCACTTCCTACTTAAAGGCTTCTCCAGGCTTTTTTTTTTTTTTTGAGACGGAGTTTCACTCTTGTGGCCAAGGCTAGAGTGTAATGGCATGATCTCAATTCACTGCAACCTCTGCCTCCCAGGTTCAAGCGATTCTCCTGCCTCAGCCTTCCTGAGTAGCTGGGATTACAGGCATGCGCTACCACACCCAGCTAATTTTTATTTTTAGTAGAGACGGGGTTTCTCCATGTTGGTCAGGCTGGTCTCGAACTCCTGACCTCAGATGATCTGCCTGCCTTGGCCTCCCAAAGAGCTGGGATTACACAGCACTTTGGGAGGCCGAGACGGGCGGATCACGAAGTCAGGAGATCGAGACCATCCTGCCTAACCAGGTGAAACCCCGTCTCTACTAAAAAATACAAAAAAAAAAAAAAACGAGCCAGGCGTGGTGGTGGCACCTGTACTCCCAGCTACTCAGGAGGCTGAGGCAGGAGAATGGCGTAAACCTGGGAGGTGGAGCTTGCAGTGAGCTGAGATCCTGCCACCGCACTCCAGCCTGGGGGACAGAGCGAGACTCCGTCTCAAAAAAAAAAAAAAGAGCTGGGATTACAGCGTAAGCCACCACGCCCAGCTGGCATTTTATTATTTTATTTATTTGTTTATTTATTTATTTATTTATGAGACGGAGACTCACTCTGTTGCCTAGGCTGGAGTGCAGTGGCATAATTTTGGCTCACTGCGACCTCTGCCTCCCAGGCTCAAGAGATTCTCCTGCCTCAAGTCCCCCAGTAGCTGGGACTACAGGCACGTGCCACCATGCCTGGCTAATTTTTGTATTTTTAGTAGAGGCAGGGTTTCACCATATTTGCCAGGTTGGTCTCGACCTCCTGACCTCAAGTGATCCACCTGCCTTGGCCTCGGCCTCCCAAAGTGCTGGGATTACAAGCGTGAGCCACTGCGCCCAGTCCCCCAGGCTTTCTTTCTTTTTTTTTTTTTTTTTTTTTAAGAGACAGGGTCTCACTTTGTTGCCCAGGCTGCAGTGCTATGTCAAAATTATAGCTCACTGCAGCCTCAAATTCCTGGGCTCCAGCAATCCTCCTGCCTTGGCCTCCCAAAGTGCTGAGATTACAGGTGTGTGCCACAGTGCCCAGCCACCCAAGCATTTTTGTTTTTCCATACAACGAGCATATATATATATGCTTTACATTGAAGTATCTAAAGGAGTCAAACTCATAGAAAAAAGAGTAGAATGGTGTTTGCCAGGAGCCAGGGAGGATGAGGAAGGGAAGATTGCTGTTTAATGGGTACAGAGTCTCAGATCTGCAAAATGACGAAGTTTTGGAGCCCTGCTATCCAACAGTGTGAAAACTGTTAAGATGATTAATTTTCTGTTATATGTTTTTTGCTGCAAGTTTTAAAATAAAATAAGTAATTTTTTTAAATTAAAAAATCAGTTTTAAGTATCTGTTTTATTTTATTTGCATGTGAACTATGGATTTTCTACCAATTCTGGAATATTAACGTTTCAGAATTTTATTTCCCAGGTATAACCTAAGAAAAGAAAAAAATAGAGGGACAGAAAAACTGGAAGAGGGAAAGAAAAAAGAATTGCTTGGAGCCTGGGCGCCGTGGCTCACATCTGTAATCCCAGCACTTTGGGAGACTGAGGCAGGAGGATCGCTTGAGCCCAGGAGTTTGAGACCAGCCTGGGCAACATAGCAAGACCTTGTCTCTAAAAAAAAAAAAAAATGTTTTAATTATCCAAGTGTGATGGTGCCTGCCTATAGTCCCAGCTACTCGGAAGGCTGAGGCGGGAGGATTGCTCAAGTCCAGGAAGTCAAGGCTACAGTAAACTGTGATCACACCAGTGTACTCCAGCCTGAGACACAGAGCATGATGTTGTCTCAGAAAAAGAAAAAATTGCATGGAGGAAAGATCTGGAAGATTATACCCTAATAGGACTCGGCAATACCCTCCCTTTCTATCTTCTATCATTTGTATTGTTTTATGATCAAAAAATCTAAAAACAGAAACATAAAAATGAAACCAATTTTTAAAAAATATTTTAAAATATTTTGTAGCTTGTGACATTTAGGAACAAAATTAAAATGAAAATATTTTGGTTAAAGAAAAAATTCCAGCCAGGCGCGGTGGCTCATGTTTGTAATCCCAGCACTTTGCGAGGGCAGAACACTTGAGGCCAGGAGTGTGAGATCACGCTGGCCATCAAAGTAAAACCCTACTTCTACTAAAAATATAAAAATTAGCTGGGTGTAGTAGTGCACGCTTGTAATCCTAGTTGCTTGAACCTGGGGGGCAGAGGTTACAGTGAGCTAAGATCGCACCACTGCACTCCAGTCTGGGCAACAGAGCAAGACTCTGTCTAAAAAGGAAAGGAAAGAAGGGAAAGGAAGGGAAGAGGGGAAGGGAAGAGGGGAAGGGAAGAAGGGAAAAAGGGAAGAAGGGAAGAAGGGAAAAAGGGAAGAAGGGAAGGAAGAGGGGAAGGGAAGAAGGGAAGAGGGGAAGGGAAGAGGGGAAGGGAAGAAGGGAAGGGAAGGGAAGAGGGGAAGGGAAGAAAGGGAAGAAGGGAAGGGAAGGAAAGGAAGAAGGGAAGGGAAGAAGAGAAGGGAGGGGAGGGGAGGAGAGGGGAGGGGAGGGGAGGAGAGGGGAGGGGAGGGGAGGGGAGGGGAGGGAAGGGAAGGGGAGGGAAGGGAAGAGAAGGGAAAGGAAAAAAATTCCAGGACTTGAAAACAAGCTGGCATGGGGGTTGCAGGGGATGTACCAGGGCCTGCTCACTCTGAAGTTCACATGTGGACCCACCAGTCAGCACGTAGTGGGATCGGGGATTGCCCCAGGGGGCCTGGCTGGTGGGGCATCCGCAGGAAACAAATGGATGCAGGAAACAGCTGGACGGGAAGCCCAGAGAGGAGCGGCTGCCATTCATAGGTTTGCAGCTGGTGGGAGGCGCCCCCTCCCAAGGAGGGGTGGGGGTAGGGCCCTCTGCACAGAGGTGAGGAAGCACTAGCCTCACTGAGGTACCCAGGAGAGGGGTGCAGGTGCAGATGGAGGTGCAGGAAGGCCTCAAACACCAGACAAGGCTGTAAGTTTGGAGCTGGCCAGTGAACAGAGAGCCAGTGAAGGTTTCGGGGCAAAGAGGGCTGTGATGAGGGAGGCTTCAGAAAGCTCACTTTAGCAATGAGTGGGCCAGTCTCCACTGGGTCCCACTGAGGGGGTGAGAGATTGAGGAGTTGGGGAGTAGGCCCACCAGAGTCCCACCTCCTGATGCTCCACTGAACTTCCCCCTGGGGAACCAACCCCCTCTTGACACCCTTCCTACTGACCTCTCCCTCCCCCAGGGACAGAGAGAAAAGCCACAGCATTCTGGGAGGAATTCTACGTCGAAACCTCTGCCAGGGCTGGGTGCGGTGGCTCGCGCCTGTAATCCCAGCACTTTGGGAGGCCGAGCAGGCGGATAATTTGAGGCCAGGAGTTCAAGACCAACCTGGGCAACATGCTGAAACCCCGTCTCTACTAAAAATACAAAAATTAGCCAGGCATGGTGGCAAGCGCCTGTAGTCCCAGCTACTTGGGAGGCTGAGGCACGAGAATCACTTGAACCCAGGAGGCAGGGGTTGCAACAAGCCGAGATTGCACCACTGCACTCCAGCCTGGGTGACAGAGTGAGACTCCATCTCAAAAAAAAAAAAAAAAAAAAAAAAAAAGAGGAAGGACGGATGTGGTGGCTCACACCTGAAATCCCAGCACTTTGTGAGGCCGAGGTGGGTGGATCATGAGGTCAGGAGTTCAAGACCAGCCTGACCAACATGGTGAAACCCTGTCTCTACTAAAAATACAAAAATTAGCTGGACGTGGTGGCATGTGCCTGTAATCCCAGCTACTTAGGAGGCTGAGGCAGGAGAATCACTTGAACCTGGGAGGTGGAGGTTGCAGTGAGTCTAGATTGTGCCACTGCACTGCAGCCTGGGTGACAGAGCGAGTCTCTGTCTCAAAAAAAAACCTCTTCTTGGACCCAGGTTCCCAGAAGCCTTTGCATGGGGTTGGATGGGTGCCATATTCCCATATCCCCATGCCCATGCACGGCTTTCTGTTCCCCATGTAGACTTTACAGGGAGTCCCAGTCTCTCTAGCACCCCCGGCCCCACTGCCACTGTTACTGTGTCTGGTCGGCCCCTGGGCCCTGGGCCATGCTACCTGTCAGCCTCCTGCCCATTCTGCTGTGGTCCCATTTGACTTCTCTAAGCAAGACAAGAAAGATCAAGGCTCTTGCCCCCCTCAGACTGACATTTACGGCCTTGCCTTGTGCCATCTGGCCCCAGGCAGTCTCATCTCTCACTGCTCCCTCCTGCTGTAGCCTCACTGCCTACTGGGTGAAGCTGGGGATCCCACCATGAGGCTTCTCTGTGGGCCACTCCTCCCACCAGACACTCCTGCCCTCATCAACTGTGCCTAATACAGTGCACAGCATGCGGCTGCTTATTGGCTACGTGAATTGAGAGGCAGATGCAAGGTGCCATTCATGCCTCCCAGCCTCAATCACCACCATCCTGGCTGGCCCAGTGCCCAGAAGGGTTCTCTTTCCTGTCCCCAGCAGCTCAGGGGCCCTGGGAGATCCCAGCAGGCTGCCTGCCCGTGTCTTACACAGTCACTCTTTGTTAGACCTCGCCCCTGAGGGCATCTTATCTGCCCAAACAGTTTGTAATCTCTGGAGTCACAGACCCCTGCCTCCTGCCAACCTGGAGTACACAGCCCTTTTGCAGAGAGGCTGGTGGCAACTCGGAGACCACCACTCACCACACCCCTGCCAGTGTTACAGCCCGCCAGGCTCCCTCCTGCTGGGTTTGGCAGGAAATCGCAGCTCCCAGTCATCAGGTCCCCAGACCCTTAAGGAGCTGAGAGACCTCTGGCTCTGTGGCCTGGGCTGTCTTTCCCCCACCCCTTCTGCACTCACTGCTCAAACTCTTCTCCCAGCTTCTGTGCGAATTCTTCCTAGTGTACCATGGGGCTCCTCCCTCCCTGGAACCTGAGCTCCTTGAGGGCAGTGTCTGGTCTCCTTTTGCCCTTGAAGGAATTGGGGCTCTCAGACGCGAAATGACTTGCCCAAGGTCACACAGGCAGGGTGAGGTGGGGACAGGAAAAGCCAGATGGGCCTGGCTCCACACACCCCCACCATCCCCAGAGTCCCCAGGCCTCCACTCAAGATGCAAAATACACACCTCACTGGCCACTGGCTCTGAAAAAGCTGAGGATCGCTTTACTGGAATCCCCTAACCGGAAGACGCAGTCCTGAGGCCGCATGCAGCGCTGGGCCAGAAGGCTGTGCTCGACCCAGGAGACACAGGACACGAAGCCGGAGCGTACGTGTGTTTATTCCTGTACAAATCATTACAAAACCAAGTCTGAGGCAGTCGCCGCCCCCACCCATCACCCCAGTGTGCAATGGCTAGCCGCTGGCCTCCTCCATCTGGTCCCCCCGGCCTCACAGCCTCCTCCTGAAGCCCTTCCCTTCCAGGCTCCAGAAGAACAAGAGACAAACACAACCCACTGAGGCCCAGCTTTAATAAAGTGCCTGATAACAGAGCCAGGGGACAGAACCCAGGCGACACAGCTCCCGGCAGTCATCCCAGGATGACAGGGGGTCAGGGGAGACCCTCAGAAACCCCCAGTGGCTCCAGACAAAGGAGCAGCCCCAAAGGCACCTCCAACAGTTGGAAAACCTCCCTGCTAGAGGGCAGAAAAGCAGTCCCGGCCCTTAAAGAGCCAAGCTAATGGCAGCTGGCTGAGGGGCTAAGAAAACAGCTTAAGGTTTGTCCCATTCCCTTCAGAGTCCCCTAACCCTAGAGGAGTTTGCGCAAAAATACCCTAAAGTTTTCCAGGAGGTGGGGAGGTCACCCCAGACCCCCCCAAAGAGCTGAGCCTCCCAGCAAGGGATAGTGGCTGGGGGGGTCCAGTCGGGGAGGGCAGACCCGAGGGCACTTGTAGGGGAGGTGGCAAGGGTCTCAGACTCCGCACTGGAAACTGGCGTGGGCAGAAGGGTGCCCACAGAGGGGGAAGGGTTTGTCCAAGGTCGCTCAGGGCAGAGCCAAGACCTGGATGCCAGCCTCCCACCTCTGGGACCTCCCCACTGCCCCCACAACCTCCACAACCCCAAAAATTCTCTGGCCAGGCCTCCAGACAGCTTCTACCCCCACACAATCTCTCTTTCTGGTGCTAGAAATTGAGGGGACACCACCAAGTTCCCAGCTCCTTGGGACCGGACCTCATTATCCCAGCAGAGTGGGGAGTGACTGGGGGGTCCATTCCCGGGATTCTGAACCAAGGCCTCATGGGGAAGGATATGTCCTTAGCCTCAGATTGACTCAGAAATACCCCTCTACCCTGATTGACTGTGCGCAGACCCTGACTGCACAAGAAAGACACCCCTGATTAATCACATAGACTTCCAAATCCCTGATTGGCCAACAGATTCCCCAGGTCCTGATTGGCTGGAGGATACATCCTCCTCAAGGCCCTGATTGGCTGAGAGACACTCCGGCGAGCTTTGATTGACCAGAAGGTGGTCCCTATCCCAGCGGCTGGGCGGAGGCTGCTTCTCCTCTGACCCTCCTGAGGTCCCACAGGCTGGGTGGCTTAGGTCCAGGAGGGGTGGGAGAAGGTGATGCCATACAGCTGGGCCCACGACGAGAAGACCCTTTTCTCGGTGATAAAGCGGTGGTGGTTGCCCTTGCGGCTGTGCTCATTCTGGATGTAGGTGACACATTCGTCCGGCCCCTTGGGCTCGTAGTAGTGGTAGGGCATGCGCTGGAGGCGGGGCCGCTGGCTGGGACAGAACAGATGGGTGTCATTAGGGCAGGGTGGGCGCTGGCAGGGTCCTTGCCCTTTCAGCCCCTTGCCTGCCATAGGACCTCAATAAGAGAAATCCCCACACCTCCTGGGGCCTCGGTTTCCCCATCCGTAAAATGGGTGCAGGGTGGACTAGGTTTGTAACCACCAAACTTTTTTTTTTTTTTTTTTTTTTAAATGCAGTGGCACTTTTTCCTTTCCCCAAGAGGGCGGCAGTGTAGAGCAGTGGTGAGGGCTGTGGGCACTGGAGCCTGGTCCCTCTTCCTGCTGTTTGGAGGACCTCTGGCTACTCATAAAACACACTCCTCAGTTTTTCTCATTTAATAAATGGGAAGAATAACAGTTCTTATCCCATAAGGTTGCTGTGAGGAGTAAGTGAGAGACTACATGTAGCCATGCTTGGCACCTGGTCAGTACTCAGTAAAGTATAGCTGTCCCCTAGTGGGCTTTTCGTATATAATGCTACTACTAATAGTTATTATTAATAAGTAAACTCTGGCTGAACTTGGAGTGGAGGCCCCTGAGGAAGCAGAAGAAGTCTAGATCTCTGCAGAACAGTTTGAAAACAATGAAGCAGAGGCCCTCAAAGGCACCTTCAGCCAAGGTTTCCAGCCCTCCCAGCTCCAGCCTGCGGCCAGTGCCTGAGTGTTGTCCTGGGAGGGCACTGGCAAGGAGGGCTCACCTGCAGTAGTTCGGGGGGACCATGCCATATACATGCACGTGGTCACACAACTCCACTGCAATCACCATGGTAAACCAGCCTGTGCTCAACCACGAATGAGACTTCTCCCTGGGGATGAATAGGGGTCACGATGAGGGTGCATGCAGGCAGAGATGGGAGCAGGTGATCCAGGGTCACCCACGTGGAGTTCCCTGGAACTCCTCCCATCCACCCATTGGGGCCCCACCCCCACTTTGGTTACCCCAAGTCCAGCCTCGTGTGCGAGCATGGCATGTGGCAGAGGGCTGTCCAGGCAGAGGTGAGGGGTGTGGAGGGAGCTCCTTTGAGGGGAAGAACAGGAACAGGGCATGCTGAAAATGAACTCTCCTGGGGAGCTGGGTCACAGTTGGGCAGGCTGAGTGACTATGATGATACAGCATGCTGAAAACAGCTGTGCCCATGCTAGAAGCAGACTCCTAAGGGGAGACTAATCAGATACGTTCATGCTGGAGTGACTGCAGTTCAGAGCTAGGCCTGAAGGAGTAGCCCAGAACCAAGAGCTGTGCTCACACTACAGTGGCCACTAGCCATGTGTGATTGAGATGGGCTGTCTGTATAAATACACACTGCATTTCTCAGGTAGTATGGAAAAAAGAAGGGAGGCCAGGCGTGATGGCTCATACTTGTGATCCCAGGACTTTAAGACCAGCCTGGAGAACATAGTGAGACCTCATCTCTACAGAAAATTAAAACTCAGCCAGGTGCTGTGGCTCATGCCTGTACTCCTAGCACTTTGGGAGGCTGAGGTGGGCGGATCGCCTGAGGTCAGTAATTCGAGATCAGCCTGGCCAACATGGCGAAACCCTGTCTCTACTAAAAATACAAAAATTAGCCAGGCATGGTGGCACATGCTTGTAGTTACAGCTACACGGGAGACTGAGGCAGGAGAATTGCTTGAATCCAGGAGGTGGAGGTTGCAGTGAGCCGAGACTGCACCACTACACTCTAGTCTGGGCAACAGAGTGAGACTCCATCTAAAAAAAAAAAAAAAGGCTGGGCGCAGTGGCTCACGCCTGTAATTCCAGCACTTTGGGAGGCCGAGGAGGGTGGATTACAAGGTCAGGAGTTCAAGACCAGCCTGACCAACATGGTGAAATCCTGTCTCTACCAAAAATACAAAATTAGCAGGGTATGGTGGCACATGCCTGTAATCCCAGCTACACAGGAGGCTGAGGCAGGAGAATTGCTTGAACCTGGAAGGCAAAGGTTGCAGTGAACCGAGATTGTGCCATTGCACTCAAGCCTGGGCAAAAGAGTGAGACTCCGTCTCAAAAAAAAAAAAAAAAAAATTTATATATGTAAAATTAGCCAGGTGTAGTGCCATGTGCCTGTGGTCTCAGCTACCTGGGAGGCTGAGGTGGGAGGATTGTTTGAGCCTAGAAGGTTGAGGCTGCAGTGATCTGTGATCATACCACTGCACTCCAGCCTGGGTGAGAGAGTGAGACTTTATCTCAAAAACAAAAACAAAATCCTCTGGCAAAACTGACAAAGAAAAAGAGGACATAAATCACCAATATCAGAAATAAAAGAGAGAAAATCACCACCGTAGACCCTATAGACATTAAAAGGATAATAAGAAAATTCCACAACCACATACAGACATTTGACAACTTAGATAGAATGAGCCAATTCCCTAAAACCCATAAATGACCATAATTTACTGAAGATGAAATAGATAACCTGAATATCCTATAATAAAGAAATTGAATTCACAGTTTAAAATCTTCTGAAAAAGAACTCTCCAGGCCAAGATACTGTCGCTGGCAAATTCTACCAAACACTTAAAGAGAAGCACAATTCTACACAGTGTCTTCCAGAAAATAGAAGAAGGAACATTTCCCAATTCATTTTCTGAGGCCAGCATGACCCTGATACCAAAATCAAGCAAAAACAGCACCAAAAAAACCTACAGACCAATACCTCTCATGAACACGAACACAAAAATCTCTGATGGATATGATTTGCTAATATTTTGTATATATAAATACATCCCTTGGCCAGGTGTAGTGGCTCACGCCTGTAATCCCAACACTTTGGGAAGCTGAGGCAGGTGAATCACCTGAGGTCAGGAGTACGAGACCAGCCTGGCCAACATAGTGAAATCCCGTCTCTACTAAAAAAATACAAAAATTAGCCAGGCGTGGTGGGCGCGTACCTGCAGTCCCAGCTACTTGGGAGGCTGAGGCAGGAGAATCGCTTGAACCCAGGAGGCGGAGGTTACAGTGAGCCGAGATCACGCCACTGCACTCTAGCCTGGGCCACAGAATAAGACTTTGTCTCAAAAAATAAATAAAATAAAAAATAAATACATACATCCCAAAGAAGTCATGTTTATTTCAGAAGTGCAGAGCTGATTCAATATTCAAAAATCTTAGCCTGAGCAACACAGCAAAACTCCGTCTCTACTAAAAATACAAAAATTACAGGCATAGTGTTGCATGCCTGTACTCCCAGCTACTAGGGAGGCTGATGTGGGAGGATCACTTGAGTCTGATAGGTGGAGGCTGCAGTGAGCCATGATCATGCCACTGCATTCCAGCCTGGGCCTCAGAGGGATACCCTGTCTCAAATAAAACAAAAACAAAAATAAAAACAAAACAGTCAATATAATCCACCATATTAATAGTCTTAAAAAAATACATGATCATATAAATTGCTGCAGAAAAACATTTCATAAAATTCAGTATCTTGTAATAATAAAAATTCTCAGGAAACTAGTAAGAGAAGGGAATTTCGTCAGCCTGATAAAGGGTAGCTACAAAAAACGTACAGCTACCCCGATCAAAGTAGCTACAAAAAACCTACGGAATCGCTTGAACCCGGGAGGTGGAGGTGCAGTGAGCCAATCAATTTCTCTTTTTTTTTCTTTTTTGAGACAGAGTCTCGCCTTGTTGCTCAGGCTGGAGTGCAATGGCGCGATCTCAGCTCACTGAAACCTCCACTCCCGGATTCAAGCAATTCTCTTGCCTCAGCCTTCCGAGTAGCTGGGATTACAGGCACGCGCCACCACGCCCAGCCACAAAAATCAATTTCTTTTTTTTTTTTTTTCTGAGATGGAGTCTCGCTCTGTCGCCCAGGCTGGAGTGCAGTGGTGCGATCTCGGCTCATGCCATTCTCCTGCCTCAGCCTCCTGAGTAGCTGGGACTACAGGCGCCCGCCACCTCGCCTGGCTAATTTTTTGTATTTTTAGTAGAGACAGGGTTTCACCGTGTTAGCCAGGATGGTCTCGATCTCCTGACCTTGTGATCCGCCCGCCCTGGCCTCCCAAAGTGTTGGAATTATAGGCGTGAGCCACCGCGCCCGGCTGCACAAAAATCAATTTCTATATGCCATTTCTATATATTAACAATTAATATTTGGGAACAAAAAATATTAATACCATTTATAATGGCTCCAAAATTGTTTTAATATCTAGGTATACATCTAACAAAATATGTACAGGAGCTATATGTTGAACATATTGGGTTAAAAGAATATATGAAAGTTGCTTGTACTACTTTTTCTTAAAGAGATGTAAGATGTAGTCTCATTCTGTCACCCAGGCTGGAGTACAGTGGCACCATCATGGCTCACTGCAGCCTCGACCTCCTGGGCTCAAGTGATCCTCCTGCCTCAGCCTCCTGATTAGCTAGGACTACAGGTACAAGCCACTGTACACAGCTATTCACTAATTTTTCACTGTGATTACTATGAAAATAAATTACGTATGTGACTCACATAGATTTCTATTGGGCAGCACTGGCCTAGCTTTCCTAGGGAGATTAGTCACAGCAGGGCATGCTGGGAGTGATACATACCTGGAACACAGCATGCCAGGAGCAACTGTGTGCTTAAGGCAAGACATGCCGGGAACAGTCAAGACTTTACATTGGGTATACTATGGGGAGCTTCTCTTAGAAAGATGCTAGGAGTGACTGTGCAACCTCAGAGCAGAGCATGCTGGGTGGGAGCCCTTGTGCCCTCAGAGCAAGGTATGCCACGAGGAAGCCCTCTTGGACAAACCAGGCCATGCAGAAGCATGTTGGAAAGGCCCCATGTGAACAGCTGGACATGAAGAGAACTCTCCTAGGAGGCCCAACCAGAGGACAGCAGGACTTGACTACCCCTCAGAGCAGTGCATGCTGGGAGCAACAGGCCCTCTGGATGGGCCATGCTGAGAAGGAGCACAGGGCTGGACAGAGCGGGCAGGCGGGAGGCTGGTACCTGTCCTTGCCCGTCTCACCCCGGAAGAGGTCGTCAAATTGCTGCATGCGGCCGGGAGAGACGGCATATGCTTCCATGTTAGGGAACACCAGGCCCGCCCGCTGGATCACACGCACGAGGCTGCCCTGGGGCTTCTGCATTTTGCTCGGGGGCCCCCAGAAGATGAATACGGTTTCAGGGGTCCGGTTGACAAACTCCTGGGGCCTCCTCAGCACGCGGAACACACTGGAATGGGCCACGACGCGGTAGGTGGTCTTGTTGCCCACATCAGCTGAGTAGCCAGTGGTGGGTGCATCGTTCATGCGGATTGTACACTCAGCCCGCTCGATCTCAGGGCCCAGCTTGGTGCCCAGCAGGTGGCTGGAGCTGCTGACAATCACACACTGGTGGCACCGAGAGGGCAGCGTCTGGGGGACAAGGAAAGTCAACATTATCATGGCCACTCTGTGCTGGGCCCTGTGCTCCATACATCCAGGCCTCCAGGACCCAGGAATTGTTATGCCCATTTTAAAGAAAGGGAAACGGAGGCCCATTCATTCAACATTCAACACACATTGATAGCAAGCTGGTTAATGGCCAAGTCCTGGGGCAGAGCAAGGAGCAAAACAGATCAGGCTTCTGCCTTCAAGAAACAGGTAGAGAGACAGATAAGAATGCACACAACACATGCCAGGAAAAAAAAAGAAAACAGTGGCAAATGGCTAGGCACGGTGGCTCACGCCTGTAATCCCAGCACTTTGGGAGGCCGAGGCAGGCAGATTACTTGAGGTCAGGAGTTTGAGACCAGCCTGGCCAATATGGTGAAACATCATCTCTACCAAAAAATACAAAAATTAGCCAGGCGTAGTGGCGTATGCCTGTAATCACAGCTACTCAGGAGGCTCAGGCACCAGAATTGCTTGAACCTGGAGGTAGAGGTTGCAGTGAGCCTAGATTGCACCACTGCATTTAAGCCTGGGTGACAGAGCAAGACTCTTGTTGAAAGAAAGAAAGGAAAGAAGAAAGAAAAAAAAAGAAAGGAAATGAAAGAGGGGAAAAGGAAAGGAAAGGAGAGGAGAGGACAGGGAGAAGGGGAGGGGGAGAGGGGAAGAGGGGAGGGACGGGGGAGTGGGAGGGGGAGAGGGAAAGGGGAGGGGGAGGGGGAAAGGAGAGGGGAAGGGGAGGGAGGGGAAGGGAAGGGAGGGGAAACAGGGGCAAGTGACCAAAGAGCGACTGCAGCCGGGGCTACTTTAGAAAGGTGGCCTGGAAGGCCAGGTGAGGTGGCTCATGCCTGTAATCCCAGCACTTTGGGAGGTCGAGGTGGGCAGATCACCTGAGCTCAGGAGTTCAAGACAAGCCTGACCAACATGGAGAAACCCCATCTCTACTAAAAATACAAAATTAGCAGGGCGTGGTGGCACATGCCTGTAATCCCAGCTACTAGGGAGGCTGAGGCAGGAGAATCGCTTGAACCTGGGAGGCAGACGTTGCGGTGAGTCAAGATCACGCCACTGCACTCCAGCCTGGGCAACAAGAGTGGAATTCGGTCTCAAAAAAAAAAAGAATCTAATTTGGGAGAGGAATCTAACATAACTGACTCCATCCTGTTTCTGACCTCACAATCTAACCACCCTTGCTCATTCCTATCCATAGACTAAACTGTGAGAGGAATTTATTTTATAGTTTAACTCTAAAGCAAAGATGATAACAGCCCCTTCTCAAAACTGAACTCCACCTTGTTTGGGAACTAAAAATGCCTTTGTAAAGTTAATAAAAGGCCACAAGGTAACAACTGAGATAGAGGCCTGGACTCTGCTAGGATACAGGTATAGTAAAAATCATTTGTTTTACTTATTTTCCTTTTCCTTTGTCCTATATGCATGATTGCCTGCATATAGTCAGTTCGATAGAAGGTGGTCAGTAATAATTGATTATCTCACCCCCCGCATATCTTTCTGTCAAGCTGTAGGCATAAACTATAACCAGTCATTATCTCTTAGCTTGCTTTTCTGCTAAGATGTAGTTATAGTTGAATTATAACCAGTCATTGTTTCTTAATTTGCTTTTTAAAATATAGATAACATCATTGTTGTTTTTAACATAGATAACATTGTTATTGTAAAACCTGAGTGTTTGAGATTTTTTTTTTTTTTTTGAGACGGAGTTTCACTCTTGTTGCCCAGGCTGGAGTGCAATGGCACAATCTCGGCTCACTGCAACCTCTGCCTCCTGGGTTCAAGCAAATCTCCTGTCTTAGCCTCCCGAGTAGCTGGGATTACAGGCATGTACCACCACACCCAGCTAATGTTGTATTTTTAGTAGAGACGGGTTTCTCCATGTTGGTCAGGCTGGTCTTGAACTCCTGACCTCAGGTGATCTGCCTGCCTCAGCCTCCCAAAGTGCTGGGATTACAGGCATGAGCCACTGAGCCCGGCTTGAGATATTTTTCAGACCTTTCAATCTGGTAGACCAATGGATGCCAACCAGACCAGTGACCCATGGCCCCCCACCCAGGAACTGACTCGGTGGGTGAAGACAGTTTCAACACCCCTATGATTTCATCCCCAACCATTCTCTAGTTCCCCTGCCTGCCAAACTATCCTTAAAAAAACCCTAGCTTCCAAATTCTGGGGGAGGCACATTTGAGAAATAATCCCTTGTCTCCTCACTTGGCTGGCCCTGCGATTGTTAAACTCTTTCTCTGCTGCAACACCTGCAGTCTCAGTGTATTGGTTTTTTCTGGGCAGCAGGCAAGAAGAATCTGTCAAGCTGCAACAGAAACGCCTCTCTGAGCTGAGATGTGAAGAATGAAGAAGGACCACCTAGGGAAACATATTCAAGGCAGGAGAAACAGCCAGCACAAAGGCTCCAATGTGGAAA
The DNA here is from genome assembly GCF_047675955.1 of Chlorocebus sabaeus. Lineage (NCBI taxonomy): Eukaryota > Metazoa > Chordata > Mammalia > Primates > Cercopithecidae > Chlorocebus > Chlorocebus sabaeus. Next base: position 103,310,035 of record NC_132915.1, read on the forward strand.
TAAAGGTGGTACGTTGAAAACCAAAAGAAGGCCATTCAATTGGGTCAGAGTCAACAAGTGGGAGAACAGAAGGTCACAAAGTGGAGAAGTGCAGTGCCAGGATTTGAACCCAAGTCTATGTTACCACAGATCCCCAGCTCTCCAAAGTGGACATCTTCCAAAAAGCACCCATGACATTTCCACCGCACCCAGAAACAAGAACCACCTTGTTATTAAGGAAGGTATGAAAGCCACTCTGGGGCTGTTTCTCCATGGCTGAAATGAATGGGTTGGAATCACATGCTCTCTGGGGCCTATTTTTTGCCCATGGAATTCCCATTCACCCTTTAAGGCTAAGCTCAAATGCCACCTCCCCCAAGGCAGCCTTCCCTGAGCCCTTACTCCAAGATCCAGCAACACATCCCACGTACCTCGACTGGCGCTTCCACTTTTCTGAGTGCTAGTTTTTTTTGGCTTCCCCTGTGATGCTGGAAGCACTGCAAGCCAGGCTCTGTCTCTCCTTTCCACATCACCCACACTCAAGCTGTCCCATTTTTATTCCTCTTTCAAGGGTTCTTAGGGTAGAGAAAGACTCACTTAGGTGTTAACCTCTCTCCAAACACCTGCTAATGTGCCCTTTCCTAGTGAGGGTGTGTCCAGAGCCTGGGCTCTACACTCTGCATGCAAAGGCCCTGAAGAAAATATAGGAGAGTCAGTGAGGAAGGAGAAAGAGGTACTACAGGGTGAACCCCAGAAATACAACCTGAATTTCATTGCTACCCAAGGCCAACAGAAGTCTCCAGGAATGACTTTGGCCTCTCTCTGCAGCTGCAACTTAGCAGGGGGTAGGAAAATACCATCTTCTTCCTTCCCTCACTCTGTAGCCTTAGACAAATGACTTCACCTCTCTGAGCCTTGGCTACTCCATCTCACCAAGGGAGATAATAATGCTGCCCTCGCAGGGTTTGTCTGAGGAAGATTACTGGTGATCAAAGTGCCTGGCACATACAGGCACTTGATAAAGGGCAGCTGGTATTATTAATGCTTTTGTGTTGTCAAATGTCCCAGTGTTCTGCTCCCAAGCCTGTGTGGGCTCCCCAGCAGAGACAGAGAGCAGTGAAAACAGAAACACATTTTCCAAAGGATTCTGATTCAGGAGATGGTAGGATATTAGCAATAAGGGTGGCGACTTGGAGAGAAGTGAGGCCCAGACAGGGGCAGTGCCCTTATCCAAGGTCACACAGCAAGCAGAGAGCTGAAATCACCAGAGGGAGGGCCTTGACTCCCAGGATCCACCTTTCCTTTAGGAAAGAAGAGGTGGAGGGAGTGGTGATGCTGGGCAGTGGAAAGGAGCTCCCAGGGAGCTCCCCAAAGTGGCTGAGCTACCTTGTTGCCGAGAATGGGGACATAGCCATCGGTGATGCTCCACTTCTTGAGGTTGACAGGTCGGCGGCTACGGCCCCGCAGGGAGCCATAATGGAAGACCTCATTGGCACTGTTGGAGCTGTAGAGGATGAGGATGGTGATGAGGGCAAAGAGGATCACGAACACTGCTGACCGCTGCTCCTGGAGAGAGGAGAGGCCAGTGAGGGCCCAGCTGCCGAGCAGGCTCAGCGCCCACCTCCTTGCCACCTGGAGGCCTGGTTAACTCCTGCTTTTTGTTGCAGACCAGTTCTGGCACTACTTCCTCCAGGAAGGCCTCCTTCAGCTGCCTCAGTCTCCCCATCACAACACTGATCACACTGCATTCAAACTCCCATCCCTCCAATTAGACCGTGAGCTCTGGGACTGGGTCAGCCTTGCTCCCCACTGTATCCCAGATCCTAGGGCAGGGCCTGGAAGATGGAAGGTTCTCAGGGAGGGTTTGCTGGACTGGATTGAATACGTCAGGATTCCCTACAGCTGCTGCTAAGAGGATGTCTAGAGACAGGTGGGACATCTGAGTGAGAGGGTCTAGGTCTTCCCCCAACAGTAACTCTCCAATGTACTGCCTCTAGCTCCAAGTTTATCCTTTTTGTCTGCTCTGTGGAAATGGATCTGAGCCCTTTAAATGTTTTCCCTTGTCAGCTAGCTGCATATTAAGCTTTGTGAGTAGAGGGTGCTGGACAGACACTGCAGGAGGAAAAGCATTTGCTTCTTGGTTCTGGTAGGCTTGCTAGGGAGGGTCCTTCAGTGCACACGGCCTCTCCAGTAAGGGCATCTTATCCACTGCCCAGAGGCCAGCAGTGCCAGCAAGTCAGGCACATTGCCTCTGGCTCGTGCTGTGATCACAGCTTCTCCAAAGTCCAGCTCCTACAGTGCACTCCACCACCTGCAGCACCTGGAGGCTGGCGGCTTCCCTTCCCCAGGCCAGTTCTGTACTGGAGCCATCCAGTAGGCCACAGCTGGGCCTTCTTCAGCAAGGCCCGGATCTCAGTCTTTATGGGGGCAGGGGTGCTCCTTATATTAATATCTGCTATTGCTGTATTCCTCAGAATTCTAATCCTTTGTGACTCCAGTGTCCTATTATAGCCAGTAATTTTTTGCATTAAACTTTCCTGTTTAATCACTGTGTAGTTTCTTTCTCCTGATTAGACTCAAATTAATACAACCACCCCATCCCATTTCCAAACCTCAGGCTCCACCAGGGCTGCAGTGGATCCTAAGGAAGGGGCATGCAGGGCCAGTCATGTAGTAAGTGCTTAGGAAAGCATGAATGAATGAAAGAACAATGGGGAACCCTGACATTCTCAGGGTCATGCTCGAGCTGTATCACCTTTGATCAGTGCACCCTCGCCCCATTTCCAGCTCACCTCCACCCGCCCACCCCTCTTTCCTGCACAGCACTCCACAGTCACCTCGGCTAGTCCTGACCATCACAGACAGACTGTCAGGCCTGGGAGGGCAAAACTGACCCTGGGTCCAGGAACAGGCAGGAGCTTGCCCTAAGCCACTTAGAAGATCAGTGGCCAAAGCAGGGCTTAAACCTGGGTCTCCCAGGCATGGATGGCTTCTTGAGGGGAAGAAGAGACTCACGGTAGCTGGGGTCTGGGACAGGTCCAAAGGAACCCGTTCCATGGAGGGAAGTGAGAGGCTCAATGGGGTTAAGAAATGAAGGGAGACTTACTTTGTTGCTACTCATTTCTCTCCGGCGTCTGCTGAAGGGTAGGTGTCGGCGTCCTGTAGGTGGCCCTGGGGGCAGGGATGTGGGTTCACACCTGCAAGCCACCAGAAAGGGTTATCATGGCTTCAGTGTCCTCCTTTGGGTCCAGCAAGCCAAAGGCTATACCTTCTCTGCCCCCCACTAGTTCTTCTATGCACCCAGAACTTTAAGGCTCAGGACTGTATCCATTTTGCAGATGGAGACACTGAGGGCCAGAAAGTCCAGGAATCTGCCTGAGGTCATACAGCCTGGTGGCAGCAGAGCCCTGCCCATTGTCCTCCTTGAGCAGGGGCCTTCCCACACCAAGGCAGCTGGCAGGGCCAAAGCTGGCTCCTCTGCTGGAGGACCTGACCTCCACGTGGGCAGCAGGATCCCCATTCACACCCTGCTCTAAATTCTGCCTTGGGCCCCTGTGGCGTCAGAATAAAACAATACCTCTTGCAGGCCCCCAAACTCCTCTGCTCTGACTGCCTCTCAGGTTGGCCTGGAACGCCCTCCCTCCTACGGCCTTCTGACTCCCACTCATCCTCCAAGTCTGGCATGGACCAGGAACTCCCCTAGGTCCTCCCGTCCCCCCAGGCTAAGAGCTGCCTGTGGGGTACAGCCCACCCAGGTCCTCACTCAGTTTCCCCTGTGCCTCCACGGCCACGGATAGGCAGGAATACTACTGAATGAACTAATGCATTCACAAGTAGGATCTCTCGGCGGCTAAGGGCACAGACTCAAGTCTGAGAGGCTCGGTTCTAGTCCAGGCTCAGCAGTCTCTGCCAGGGCTGACTCCTCATCTGTCAAATGGCTGTAATCACAGTCTCGGGGGGTGGCTGGGGGGCCTCTGGAAGACCTGGCAGTGAGGAGGCTGGCCCAGTTCTGCTCCGCACACCCCAATCGCTCCCTCTCCCACCACCCAAAACTCAGCTCCTTTCCAGACTTCCACTTCCCCACCTGTGAAAGGGAAAATGTACTGTGTCCAGCCTACCTCCAGCAGACAGGCCAGGGGGCAGGGCCGGCAGGAGTGCAGAGGGAGGAAACTGGGGCTTAGGGGACCTTCCTCAGTTCCGTCCCCTCCTCCAGGGGTCTCTCAGTTTCTGTCATTCTCTGAGCCCTTTGACCTAGCCGCTGTTTACTCCTACACGGCCACCAGGAAGAGCCAGAGAACCTCGTGCCAGAGGAGGCTTGGCACACACACCTCCCTCCTGAATGGTTAGATCCTGGCCCCGCCCCCTCCCCAACCCCGCCCCCTCCCCATGGGAGCCCCCCTCATCCCAAGCTCGGTATCAGGTTTCTCCAGCGCCGGCCCTTCACAGCCAGTCAGGGAGACCCAGACTCCCATCTAGTCCAGACCTCGCGGTACACAGCAGAAAATGGGGCCTCATCAGAAGCGAGGAGCGGCTTATTCTTGTCCTCACAGACCGTTAGAGCAAAAGACAGGAGTCCAGAATCCTGGGGTGGCCCCATCAGCCCTGAGACCTCGGCATTCAAGGCGCCCAGGGGTCCAGCCGCTTCTATCTTATTATGCGTGGCCACCCTTTCCTGCGGATGCCCTCTGCCCGCCCCCTACTTTCCCACCTTTGCCCGAGCTGTGCCCTCAGCCAGGACCAGCGTCCCCCTGGTCCGCCCCGTCACAGTCCTGCTCTGAGAAGGCCATGGTCAGTACAGCATGTCAGGTGCCCGTGCGAATTCCGGTTTCACCACTTACTGGCTGGGGGGCCTCGAGCAAGCCATGTGACCTCTCTGAGCCTCAGTTTCCTCATCTGTGAAATGGGAACAATAAGAGTCGGTAACTCAGGGGGTTGTTGGAAGGATTCAAGCAGATGTGGCAAGGGACACGCGGGGCTTGAAAGTGCTCCCACATTGGCCGGGCACCGTGGCTCACGCCTGTAATCCCAGCACTTTGGGAGGCTGAGGTGGGCAGATCACCAGGTGAAGAGATCGAGACCATCCTGGCCAACAGGGTGAAACCCCATCTCTACCAAAAATACAAAAATGAGCCGGGCATGGTGGCGGGTGCCTGTAGCCCCAGCTACTCCGGAGGCTGAGGCAGGAGAACCGCTTGAACCCGGGAGGCGGAGGTTGCAGTGAACCGAGATGGTGCCACTGCACTCCAGCCTGGCGAAAGAGCGAGACTCTGTCCCAAAAACAAAAACAAAAATAAATAAAATAACATAAAGAAAGAAAAGAAAGTGCGCCCACAATGCCAACAGCTGTTAGTCTTGCAGTTAATCACTGTTCAAGTCCCGCCTCTCCGTGTGTCAGTGAAGCACTCCTCCCCTGACCCCAGTGCGGCGACTTTCCCGGAATATCAAGGAATATGTGTGGGAACACGTTCTAAGCATCACCCACGCGCTGAATCAAGGCAATGCATGGTAAGAGCCCTTGTCGCCCATTTCACAGATAAGGAGACTGAGGTTCAGAGAGGCAAAGCGCCTTGCGGGGCTGCCCAGAGCCGGCTTGAGAGCCTTGTTTACAGGCTTGTTTACAGGGAGCAGCCCAGGGCTGAGCCTGACTTCGTCTCCCTGGAGGATCCCCCTCGGCTGGAACGGGTCAGAGGCCATGGAGTGTGTGCCCAGGACGTGGCTCGGCACCGGCAACGGGGCGGGGGTCTGGAGGCCTGTTGAGGAGCGGCTTGCTCAGGCTGGGGAGGCGGCAGCCTCGATCGCTGGCCCAGGAGCATAGACTCAGCCCAAGGCTGGACGTGCAGGCGAGCTAAGCAGGAGCCGAGGGTGGGGGCCACACCCTGCCCTCTGTTTGGGGGTTTTCCTTCTTCCAGCCCCGGGAGTCCTCCCGCAGATCGGGACGCCCCCACGAACCCGCGAGGGAGGAGGGCTCCAGGGAGAAGGGGGAGGGGGGCTCCTAATTCCGAGACGATGGGGGACGCCGAACCCATGGGTCCACCTGGTGGGGGGCTCACCCAGCGCGCCCCTCGCGCCAACCCCCTCCCCAACTCCTGCACTCCGGGGGTCCGGAGCCCTAACCCCAGCTGGGAAGAAAAGAGAGGCAGGACCGCTGACGGGGTAGTCGGTGGCAAGAGGCCCAGCGGACCCCGCAACAGCCCCTGGGCGCGAGGACCGGGACCTCGGGGCGCAGCTACCAAGGGGGAAGGGGTCTGGGGTGCCGCCGGGGGCCCCGCAGCCATCCCCATCGCCGGCGATTATCGATCTCCTCTCCGGGCGCCCTCCGCCCCAGCCCCCGCCCCCGCCCCCGCGACCAGCTCCCGTTCGGCGCCTGCTCACCTCCGGCGGGGAGCGCCCGGCCCCCCGCGGCCCCCGAACCCCCTCACATGGCGCCGGGAGCCGAGCGCCGGGGTCCGCGCTCCTCAGGCGGCCCAGGCCCCGCCGCACCCGCGGCCCGCCGGGTCCTAGCGCCGCCGTCACGGCCCGGCACGGGCCTGGGAGGTGGGCGGAGCCTCGGGGCCGCGGGTGGCTCCGCCCACGGGCGACGCGGGCGGGGAAGGGAAAAGGGAGGCGAACCCGGGAGCCGCCCCTGCGTGAGGGCCTCGGTCATCCCACTGGGCAGCCCAGGGTGACCACCAAAATACAACAGCCTTTCGGCTCCCTGTAGTGTGGATCAGGCCCACTTCTAGCTCCTTATTGCCACCATGACCCCGGATGGGGAAACTGAGTTCCGGAGCACGCTGTGCTTGGACTCAGTGGAGTTTCTCCCTGGGCTCCCCACCAAGGGCCTTCAGCTCCCTGCCTTGCACCCTGGGCAAGTAGTCACCTGGGCAAACACAGGGTTCACCCTCAGATTCAAGTTCCGCTCTGCCATTCGCCAGCTGCGCGGCCTTAGCACATAACTTTCCTTCTCCCTACCTCTGGAAAATAGGGAGAAGGACAACTTCACACAGCTGGAAAAACTTAAAATGTTCCTTCTTGTAATTACCAGGACATCCATGACATCACTGTACGTGATAGGGGAAAATAACTTAAGTGGCTATTGCTAGGGGACTGCTTAAGTTAAGGCACAGCCTGCCGAAGTGCACGAGGAGGCTGTTAAAATGAAGGATGCGGGCCAGGAGCGGTGGCTCACGCCTGTAATCTCAGCACTTTGGGAGGTCGAGGCAGGTGCATCACCTGAGGTCAGGAGTTTCAGACCAGCCTGGCCAACATGGAGAAACCCCGTCTCTACTAAAGATACAAAATTAGCCTGGCGTGGTGGAGCACGCCTGTAATCCCAGCTACTCCGGAGACTGAGGCAGGAGAATCGCTTGAACCTGGAAGACAGAGGTTGCGGTGAGCCGAGATTGCGCCATTGCACTTCAGCCTGGGCAACAAAAGCGAAACTCTGTCTCAAAACAAAAAAAAACAAAAAAAACAAAACAAAACCAAAAGGAAGGGTGCAGGTCAGTATGCCTTGGCAGGAAAGCATGGCCGGGATATTTACAGGATATTTACGTGAAGAAAGCAAGTTAAAGAACTGCCAGCCAGGCCCAGTGGCTGTAATCCCAGCACTTTGGGAGGCTGAGGCGGGTGGATCACCTGAGGTCACGAGTTAAGAGACCAGCCTGGCCCACATGATGAAACCACCACCACCCCCTTCCCCCGCCACCCCCGCCTCCCGTCTCTATTAAAAATACACAAATTAGCGAGGCGTTGTGGCGGGCCCTTGTAATCCCAGCTACCCCGGAGGCTGAGGCAGGAGAATCGCTTGAACCCAGGAGGCAGAGATAGCAGTGAGCCGAGATCATGCCATTGCACTCCAGCCTCCAGCCTGGGCAACAAGAACTAAATTCCCTCTCAAAAAAAAAAAAAAAAAAAAAAAAGAAGAAGAAGAAGAAGAAGAACTGTCTTGGAAACAAAGTCCTAAACATTTGCATTCCACAGCTGAGTAAACATGCCCTGGAGAAATTCTTGCAGATGTGCCCAAGGAGGTTCATAGCAGCATCGCTTGAAATAATACAAAACAGGTAAAAACCCCAAATATCCATCAACAAAAGAATGGAATTGTTTTACACAATGGAAGGTTCACACTGTGGAATAACACGTAACAGGGTAAAATGAATGATCTACAATTACACGGATGAATCTTAGAGACACAAGGAGTGAAAAAGGTCTGGGAAGATGAGTAAAAACTATACAATAGAGGCTGGGCACGGTAGCTCACGCCTGTAATCTCAGCAGTTTGGGAGGCGCAGGCGGGCAGATCACTTGAGGTCAGGAGTTCAAGACCAGCCTGGCCAATATGGTGAAACCCTGTCTCTATTAAAAATACAAATAAAGGGCCGGGCGCGGTGGCTCAAGCCTGTAATCCCAGCACTTTGGGAGGCCGGGACGGGTGGATCACGAGGTCAGGAGATCGAGACCATCCTGGCTAACACGGTGAAACCCCGTCTCTACTAAAAAATACAAAAAACTAGCCGGGCGAGGTGGCGGGCGCCTGTAGTCCCAGCTACTCGGGAGGCTGAGGCAGGAGAATGGTGTAAACCCAGGACACGGAGCTTGCAGTGAGCTGAGATCTGGCCACTGCACTCCAGCCTGGGCGACAGAGCGAGACTCCCTCTCAAAAAATATATATATATATTTTTTAATTTCTAAAAGCAAACTGCAATATATAGCATAATTTTTTTTGCTTGCTTTTTTTTTTTTTTTTGTGACAGTCTTGCTCTGTCACCCAGGCTGAAGTGCAGTGGCGCTATCTCAGCTTCCTGTAAGCTCCGCCTCCCGGGTTCATGCCATTCTCCTGCCTCAGCCTCCTGAGTAGCTGGGACTATAGCCGCGTACTACCAAGCCTGGCTAATTTTTTGTATTTTTAGTAGAGACGGGGTTTCACCATGTTAGCCAGGATGGTCTCGATCTCCTGACCTCGTGATCCGCCTGCCTCGGCCTCCCAAAGTGCTGGGATTACAGGCGTGAGCCACCATGCCTGGCCTTTGCTTGCTTTTTAAAATTATACAACTACGCATAGTATTTGTAAATGCACACAGAAGGTGTCTGGAAGGGCCCACTAGGACTCCACCTGCAGTTGATTCCCTGTTGAAGTGAAGGTGGGTCAGGACGGTTGGGAGCTGCCTTCACTTTTCCCTTTATAAACTTGTAGGTTGTTTGCATTGTACTTACATGGGAAGCCTTAATAACACTTTGTTTCCAATTAAAATGAAAGTCAGCAGTCCGCCAGGGGACAGCCTTTAGGCAGTACAGGCACCGCCCACCAGGCAGGGAGAGGGTGGCCCGCAAGGGTGGGTTTGAGGCTTCCTGTCCCTGGTGCCCACCTCCATCCGCTTCCTGAGCCTCAAACCAAGCCCTACCCATGGCCCTCCTAGGTCGCTGACCCCGCCCTACAAGCAACAGGATGGAAAACCACGGAGTGGGGGCAGGGTGATCAGGCAGGAGGCCTGATGAACCGACTTCTGAGGACTCAGAGGAACACCTCTAGCCCAAGGCCACCCAGGGGGTTGGGGGCTGAACCAGGGAAGGAAACATCCTGTCCCCAGCCCTTCTCACTAACCCAGGCCAGTGATCCAAATCAAACATCCAGAAGTGCGAGGGTGCTTTGGCCCTGCTCCTGGACGGCATCTGGACGTGGAGCTGCCCGTCCAACCTGCCACGTCTCTGGGCCCAGGCTCGCTCCAGCACAATTTGCTTCAGGCCTGGCTTCCCTTCTTGAGCCTCAAGAACGACAGCAACCATCTCAATAATAGTAATAACAAGGATGAGAAGCAGAACGGCTTACTCTGTGCCAGGCACTTTGCAAACACACCTCATTGAATCCTTAAGGTGGCCTATGAGTTGGGTATTGAGATTAACCCACTTTCCAGAGGGAGAAACAGGTTCAGAGAACACGCAGGTGGCAGGGCTGTTTCCACTAGGCCTGCCTGTTTAATAACCACAGACATGTTCTACACAGAAGCCTCGGGCCTGTGAGAGCCAGGCCAGGGCACACCAGGACGTTCCTGCACAGTGGCTGTGGCCAGTCCTCGTGGGCCTCCCCCACAGCCGTTCCCCCACGGTCTGGGAGAGCTGGCCTCTGCTCTGACCCTTCCTGCCCCAGGGGTAGGAGAGGCCTGTGTACCCCCCTTCGTCCTGACCCTTAGCAAACTTCTTTGAGCTGTTAGGATTTTTCCCTTCCATGGTATTCTGGAAAGAGCCCTAAGAGTCCCCCTCACCTGCCCCAGCTCCCAATTCAAAGAAACCAAGATCAAACACCAGAGAGAGAACAGAACTTGCCCAAGACTCCGCAGCGGGTCCTGGGCAGAGCCAGGCTACGAGCCAGACCTGAGGACTCTGGCCTCTCTCCCTCTGGGCTTTTGGCTAGGGGAGGGGCTTCTGGAGAGGAGAGGCCTGTGAGAGTGGCGGGCAGGTGGGGGCCTGCACACAGGGCCTGCTCCATAGCCTAGGACCTGGGCTTCCGGCCAGAGGGTCTGGAACAAGGAAGTACTGCCTCTTCCCCCACAGAGGCTGGAGAGGGCAGACGGGCCTAGATGAGCCTAGACGCTAGGGCCCACCAGTCCCCCAAAGCCAGATGCTCCTGTCCTCACCTGGGTGTGTGAGGTTTTTCATTTCATTTTTTCCTTACAAGGTGAAGGTGTGTGAACTGTGAGCTGAGCTCTGGGCCTAGCCCCATGGCCCTTCTAAGGAAAAGGCCCCTTAGGACGCCTCCGGGCTGTGAGGCTTACCTGGCTTCCCCTCTGGGTTTGGAGGAAGTAGCGTAGGTCCCTAGCCAGTCTGCAGAGGGGCAAAGGAACCAGGGTATGAACAGGAAGGACAACAAAGGCCCAAAGTGTGGCTGCAGACCCACGTGATCCCGGGGGCTGTGGGGAGGCTCCTGCCCTGGGCTCACCTCAAGGCAGCTGCAGGAACCGCTGTGGCAAAAGCAGAGTCTTCGGTTTCCTGGTCAAGACAGCTTTCAGCAGACCCCGAGCCAGCCACCAGACCTGTCAAGGATCATCTCCGTCTGCCTGGAGGAAGTGACTGACGCATCACTCCTGCCAGGTTACCACCCCTAGAAAGACACAGGATCTGGGCCAACCCAGCAGTAAATACCCCACCCAAGGGCAGAGCCAGATTAGAGGAGCCTGTGTGTCCTGGGCCCAAGGGCTGGGTCAGCCTCTTCCCAGGGGATGGAGGAGGAACAGAAGGCAGCCTCCCAGGAGTGAGTGGAATTCAAATCCCATCAGAACCAGTGGACCCTGGACCTTGGACACCCAGGAAGAGGCAGGGAGTAGGGAGACAACCTATGGGGCAGGGGCTTCCTGCCATCTGTCACCACGAAGGAAGGGCAGGGCCAGCCGAGGCAGACGAACCCCACGAAAAATGCTGGCTCCACATGTCAAGTGCCTGCTATATCATAAACCACAGGGACAGTCCACTATCTGAATCTGTGAGGCGGGGACTATTTTAACCTTTTACAGATGACAAAACAGGCCCAGAGAGGGGCACTAATCTGCCAGGACCCCAACAGCAGAAAGTGGGGCCAGAGAGAAGTCAGGCCTTGACTCCAGGGACCCCACCCTGAGCCCAGAAACCCCCTCCACCTCCGCCTACCAGGCTCCATCCCTCCCTTACCTCTGCCTGACACCTGTTCAGAGCCCCTCGCTCTGTGCTGTGGCTCCGCTGCCAGCCTGCTGCCTGCTTCGCCAGCTCAGGGCTCTCCTCCCCCCCTCCCATTCCTGCAGAAACTTCTGGGTCCATCTGGCACTGGGCAGGGGGAGGCAGGGCATAAAAGCAGTGCTGTGAACCAAGCGCCAGGTCTCAGGCCCCTCTGTGAAAGCCAAGGATGGGAGGGAGAGTGTGCCGGGTCACCCAGAGCACCCGGGACTACTGGCTACATAATTTCTGGGATCCAGTGCAAAATGAAAATGCAAGTCCTCTTGTAAAAAAAAAAAAAAGAAAAACCTAAGAATTTCAAGTTGGCAACAGCAGAGCATTAGCAGAGGGCCCTGACCCCTGGAACTGGCAGCTAGAACCCCAGGGCTGCATCCCAGCTGACAGCCCGAGGCCCTGGCCCAGTCCTCTGAGTCTTCCAGTCCCCAAATGAAGTAGTGATGCCTGGGAGGGGTGATGCTTGGGGGCTCTCTCCAGCCCAGGGGTGCAGGGCTGAGGTCCTCGGGCTCAGCTCTTGGACATGGTATTGCACCCTGGCCCAGCTGCTCCACAGTCATCCGGCTTCAGCTGAGTGGCCTCAGCTCATCTGTAAATCCGGCTAGCACCGGCCCTCCTCTGAGGATGGCAAGGTTCTGCTGGTGGGTCTTTTCTCCTCACTTTTTTTTTTTTTTTTTTGAGACGGAGTCTCGCTCTGTCGCCCAGGCTGGAGTATAGTGGCCAGATCTCAGCTCACTGCAAGCTCCGCCTCCTGGGTTCCCGCCATTCTCCTGCCTCAGCCTCCTGAGTAGCTGGGACTACAGGCGCCCGCCACCTCGCCCGGCTATATTTTTGTATCTTTTAGTAGAGACGGGGTTTCACCGTGTTAGCCAGGATGGTCTCGATCTCCTGACCTCGTGATCCGCCCGTCTAGGCCTCCCAAAGTGCTGGGATTACAGATGAGCCACCGCGCCCGGCCCTTCTCCTCACTTTATAGGTGAGGAAAATAAGGCCTGAGCCAGGCTAGACTCCCTCACAGCACCCACCCAGGGCTGCCCTCTGCCTTCCTGCTTTGCAGGGAGACTAAACCCACTTTCTTTCTTTTTTTTTTTTTTTTTTTGAGATGGAGTCTCACTCTGTCGCCCAGGCTGGAGTGCAGTGGCTCACAGCAACCTTCGCCTCCCGGGTTCAAGCAATTCTCCTGCCTCAGCCTCCCAAGTCGCTGGGATTACAGGCACCCGCCACCACATCCTGCTAATTTTTCATATTTTTAGTAGAGACAGGATTTCACCATGTTGGCCACGCTGGTGTCAAACTTCTGATCTCAAGTGATCTGTGATCTGCCCAGCTCGGCCTCCCAAAGTGCTAGGATCACAGGCGTGAGCCACTGTGCCTGGCCCACTTTTTTTTTTTTTGGTAGAGACTGGTTTTGTCATGTTGCCCAGGCTGGTCTCAAATTCCTGGTCTCAAGCAATACTCCCACCTTAGCCCCTACTGTGCCAGGCCCAACCCCAGATTTAACAGCTAATTTAACTTGCCATTGACCTAGAACCAGGGAAGCAATATGGGTGGAGGACTTTCCCTCCCACTCAGAGTCCTTCCTCCTGGCCCTGGCTCTCTTCTCACTGGGTACAGAACGGGGTTCCCAAAGAAGTCTCTGGCCTGGGGTCAGTTTCCTGGGCCAGAGCAGTGAAGGAACCAACCCCCTGGAGCAGCCCTGACCTACTGGGGAAGGGGTTGGGCTGGGGCCACCAGCAGGAGGTTGCTGGGGAAGAAACTGAAGCCCAGCCATTGTGGGCCCGGGTAGGGGCCTCAGGGATTCCAGTCAACAGCTTCTGGGACAGCTGGGCTCAGTGGATCACCACTGCAATCCCAGCACTTTGGGAGGCCGAGGCGGGTGGATCACCTGAGGTCAGGAGTTTGAGACCGGCCTGGCCAACATGATGAAACCCCATCTCTACTAAAAATACAAAAAATGAGCTGGGCGTGGTGGCACGCGCCTGTAATCCCAGCTACTTGGGAAGCTGAGGCAGGAGAATTGCTTGAACCCGGGAGGCGGAGGTTGCAGTGAGCCGAGATCACGCCACAGCACTCCAGGCTGGGCAACAAGAGCAAAACTGCGTCTCAAAAAAAAAAGGCTTTTGAGATTGTGACAGGGAAAGAAGCTCCAGTCTCCACATTAGACACATGACCACGCTAGAGACAGTGTCCAGAAAACACACGTTTACCCGTACGTTCCTGATACGGCCCCGGCAGTCACAACTCCAAGGCCCCTTCACCCAACGAACCCCAGGCTCTTGGCTGCCCCAACCAGGGCGGCCGGCCTGAGAAGTGTGGCACCAAAAGGTAGTAGGGGTGGCTGGGGAGGAAGGACCAGGACTGGCACAAGGTCATGATGCTGGTGAGTAGGGGGGCCATCAGCCCGAGGGACAAAGGCCACTTGACAGACCTGGAGGTGGGGTGAGCCCCCAAATGCCATGAATTACTCAGGGAGTAGAGGTGGAGACAGGGCTCCTCATTCCACTCCCCTTCAAGTCATGAGGCCTGAGATGGCTCCAAGTGTTGCCAGAGTGGGGGCACTCCACCCAGCACGTGGCAGGAGGCAGGATCCATAAATTAAATGTTTTTGTGGAGTGTGATGGCGGGACATCCCAGAGGCCTCCCAACAGCATGGCGGCTGGCAGGGCGACGGAGGCTACTCAGTCCTCCAGGACGGATGGGCGAACACGATGGGCCTCTTCTTGGCCCAGCGGGAGAACACTGCCTTCTCGGTGATGAAGCGGTGGGCGCTTCGGGGCGCCTGCTCGTGTGCCAGGTACATCTGACATTCATCCAGTCGGCCCTTCTCGAAGTAGTGGTAAGGCACTGAGGGGTGGCTCTTCTCCCTGTGGGGTGCGGAACAGGGCTGGTGTGGGACAGAACTCACTCACCTCCTGCCACACCCTGCTGCCTACCTTGACCACCCCTTGCCAGGCCCATGGGCTCATGGAGACCCATGCCTGATCCCTGGGAAGGCCAAGACACATAGGGGAGTAGCAAATCCCAAAGGCCAGGTCTCAAGTCCTGGCTCTGCCTCTTGCTAGCTGGATGACTCTGGGCCAGAGATGGACCCTTTGAGCCTCAATATCCCATGTGTAAAATGCAGATGGTCACATCCACCTTCTAGAACGAGCGCGTAGATCAAGACATGGAGACGGCAAGCACCCTGCTAGTGGTGCTGGGCTCCTGGTGAGGGAGGAGCCCCTCACTCTTATGTCACAGAGCCACCAGCCCTGCACGCCCACCTCCCCATCAGCATCACAGGGGCCAGCCGTGTGGCCAGGGCCATGGCTGGGGCACAGGGACACCTGTCACCTGGGTGACCTGTTCTGAACTCGTTAGTTTCCATGATATTGAAATATAATAATATAGGCCAGGTGCGGTGGCTCACACCTGTAATCCCTGATCCCTGGGGAGGCCAAGGTGGGTGGATCACCTGAGGTCAGGAGTTCTAGATCAGCCTGGCCAACATGATGAAACCCCGTTTCTACTAAAAATACAAAAAATTAGCTGGGCGTGGTAGCACGCGCCCGTAATCCCAGCTACTAGGGAGACTGAGGCAGGAGAACTGCTTGAACCCGGGAGGCAGAGGTTGCAGTGAGCCGAGACTGCGCTACTGCACTCCAGCCCCAACCTGGGCAACAAGAGCAAAACTCCGTCTCAAAAAAAAAAAAAAAAAGAAAGAAAAGAAATATAATAATATAACGATGGTACAAAATCATACCATAAACATCTGAACTTCATGTCATTATGGTATATAATATCAAATAGTATATAATATCAGAAATCATATATAATATCAAAAATTAAAACATATAAAATATATCACATATATATGTGTATGTGTGTATATATATCTATTTAGGCCCTATATATATAGGCCCTGACTGTGGTAAGCACTTTTGTGGATTATTCCTCCCCTAAATGTTTCAACAACCTTCCAAGGAAGATGTGGTTCTTTTCTCTATTTTCCACATAAGGAAACAGAGGGTCTGCAGGGTGGCATGACTGGCCCGTGACCAGCCTGTGGCCACAACGAGCAGCACTGGGGTTGTTGGTAAGGTAGCCTGTTTGACACTGAACTCTTTCCCAAGGCCCAGAGCCCAAGGGGTATCTGTGCTATGGTCACCCACCATGAAACCCACACACTCTGTGCCCCCACAACTCCCAAATCCTCTGGCTTAAGGCCTGGGAGGGCTCACAGTGCTCCCCGTGTCCCCGCGTGCCCGGCCCAGCCGGTCTGACCTGCAGTAGCTGTCGCTGACCATCCCATAGACCACGATCTCCTCACACAGCTCCAGCGCGAGGATCATGGTGAACCAGCCGGTGCTGAGGAAGGAGCCCGACTGCCTCCTGGGGGTGGGTTGGGGGGACAGGGGGACGTTATCAACATGGGGCCACGTGGTGGCTCCAGGCCCCAGTGGCACTTGGTACTTTCCCAGTCCAGGGCTACGCACCTCAACCTCTTGTGGGGGACCCTGGGGGAGGCTGGGGAGGGGGCAGAGCCAGCCCAAGGCTAGCAGTGGGTGACAGGCAGAACGGCACACAAACCCAGGCCTGATCACCTCCTCAGCACCCAGCGGGACTTGGGCCCAGTTACGCTTTGCAGGGTTTGAGCAAACCCCTGGATGATGGGTGTGGAGGCTCTGGCCATGTCCTCTCCTCATCTAAGGGACCAGGCCTGGGGAGACAGCAGGAAGCAGCAGGGTACTGCGGTTTGAAGTCGGGCAGGGTTGTCTAGAGTCCAAGGATCTTCCACTTGAACCTTGGCTCTGCTATGGGCATCACATTTGCTCGTGAACCTCTCTGAGCCTCACGACCGGTCTGTGAAGTGGAGATAATTCTAGGGGTTATAGGGAGGGAACACTGTCAGCCCAGCCCCTGCCCCCATGCTCCCATGCTCCACTTGGAGTAAGGGGCTAGGTGGTGGCCCCAGCCTCAGCTCTCTGGAGGCAGCAGCCCTGGGTACCCTCCCAGCCAAGGGCCACCGCCCTCGACCTCTACAGGGCAGATATGAACTGGTTCATTCATTCAAACTGAGCCCCACCCAGGCCCTGTGCTGGCCCTGAACCTGCTTCATCTGGTGCTAACATTCCCAAGGGAAGGAGACAAATAGATAAACAAGTAGCTAGGAGACAAATCTATAAGCAAGATGATGGCAGAGGATGACACCTGCTGCCAAGACAAGGAAACAAAGGAATGGATAAAGAATGCCAGGGCAGCCGAGCGCGGTGGCTCACGCCTGTAATCCCAGGACTTTGGGAGGCTGAGGCAGGTAGATCACAAGGTCAGGAGATCGAGACCATCCTGGCTAACACAGTGAAACCCCATCTCTACTAAAAATACAAAAAATTAGCCGGGCGCAGTGGCGGGCACCTGTAGTCCCAGCTACTCAGGAGGCTGAGGCAGGAGAATGGCGTGAACCCGGGGGACGGAGTTGCAGTGAGCCAAGATCTCGCCACTGCACTCCAGCCTGGGCGACAGAGCGAAACTCCGTCTCAAAAAAAAAAAAAAAAAAAGAATGCGAGGGCGGGAGGCACCCCTTCAGATGGGGTGGTAAGAGCGGGCTTCCCTGAGGAGGTGACCTGAGTAGCAAGAGGAGCCTGTCATGGGAAGATCTGGGAGAACATTCCAGGGAGACGGAACGGCAGGTGCAAAGGACTACAGGTAGAAATAGGCATGGATGTCTGAGCCCCAGATAGCCAGTATGGGTAGAACAGGGAGACTGAAGGAGACACAAGGTCACAGAGGCAGGCAGGGGCAGGATCACGCAGGGCAGGCAGGCCAGGAGTGGTGGGGGTGGGAAGCCTGCAGCTTAGGTCAAGGTGGCAGCCATGGGCCATTGTATGTGGCAGATGATGGTACAAGGGGAGTCAGAGGCACAGTCCAATTTTCTGGTGGATACACCAGCGGCTGACTGTTCTGTCTCCTGAGCACAGAGGCCGGTGGAGGAGCATGCGTGTGGAGGAGGGACCGGCAAGAGTCATGAGTGCGCTTTTGGGTATGACATAAAATGAAACCTTGAATGCAGAGTGCTTCACCCAGTGCCTGGTGAGCTAAGAGGGCTGTTATTGCTCTGTTTTGTTTTACTTTTTGCGACAGAGTCTCACTCTGTCACCCAGGCTGGAGTGCAGTGGCGTGATCTTGGCTCACTGCAACCTCTGCCTCCAGGTTCAAACGATTCTCCTGCCTCAGCTACTCTCCTGAGTAGCTAGAATTACAGGCATGCGCCATCACACCTGGCTAATTTTTATATTTTTAGTAGAGACGGGGTTTTACCATGTTGGCCAGGGTGGTCTTGATCTCTTGACTTTGTGATCCTCCCACCTGGGTCTCCCAAAGTGCTGGGATTACAGGTGTGAGCCACCACGCCTGGCCCTAATTTTTGTATTTTTAGTAGAGACGGGGTTTCACCATGTTGGACAGGCCAGCCTCAAACTCCTGACCTCAAGTGATCCTCCCGCCTTGGCCTCCCAAAATGCTGGGATTACAGGTGTGAGCCACCGCACCCGGCCTCTAACTTTTATTATCCAGAAAGGATATCAGAGACCAAGTTAGACAGACCATTCCCTCCAGAGAGAAGTGCTCCCTCATGCCCCTCCACACACTGCCCAGTGCTTCCCATCGGGTGCTCAAAAAGCCTGATAGCTCTCACCACCATTTGGGATTCTAGATCTGTGTGACAGTTTCCCGAGTGACATCCCCTCTGCCTCCTGCCCCCCATTAGAGGGCAGGACCATGTCTGCCTCCATGAGTGCTGACCTCGCGGGCGTGACAGAGCAGAGCCCTGATGGACAAGAGACTCGCAGAGAATGAAGGTCCCCAGCTGCCAGGGAGACCCCAGCAGGCACGCCCCAGGCTCACCGGTTCTTGCCTGTCTCGTCCTGGAAGATTTGGTCGCAGTAGGCCATCATGCGCTCAGTGAAGGTGTACACCTGCAGGCCGGGGTACATCCTGGTGAGCTGCAGCAGCGTGCGGTAGGTGCGGCCTCCGAGCACCCGGTCCATGTGCCTGCCCTGGCCCCACACCACGTAGAGCGTGTCTCGGGCCTTCTGGAAGTAGTGTGAGTAGTTGCGCAGCAGCAGCGGCACGCTTGTGTGTGAGATGACACGCAGGGTACTGCGCTGGCCCACGTCTGCCTCAAAGCCCACGGTGGGCGCCTGGTTCATGCGGAACACGCACTCGGCACCGTCGATCTCAGCACCCAGGCCTGAGCCCAGCATCTGGCCGGAGCTGGACACCACAGCACAGCTGCGGCAAGGCTCGCGGACCAGCGGCTGCAGGGCAGGCAGGGAGAAAGAGACAGAGAGGCGTGAGCATGCAGCTTACACCCCCTGCGCCTCCCCCAGGTATATCCACCAACCTTACTTGATCAGGTATCGGCTCGAAGGACTGTTATTAACCCATTTTGCAGGCTGGGCAGCAGGGATGACTTTCCCAGATCACAGCGATATCCAGTGTCAGAGCTAAGGTTCTGCACTCAGCCGCCCCCCTCTTCCTCATCAGCCATATTTGTGGTCCTCATTCCTGTGGCTGCCTCTGAGGCCCTAACTATTTCTACATAATAAGTTCTTATGAAGTTTCCTTGAGCAAATATTTATAAAACACTTAGAACAGTGGCTGGCACAGACTGGAGGTCATATAAGTATTTGTGAAGTAAACATGAACCTCAGTTCTTCAGAGTCACTCTCAGGCCACCCCCTCCCCTGCACATGCCTCACCCACACTGTGCCCAGTTTCTAAGTAAAAGCAGGGTCGTCAGTGCCCAGGACAGCTGTGGGACTCCCTGGTCCTGAGCCTGAATCCTGGCTCTGCCCCTCCTAGCTATGTGGCCTGAGGCCAAGTCACTGGCCTCTGTGAGCCTCAGCTGTGGGACTCCCTGGTCCTGAGCCTGAATCCTGGCTCTGCCCCTCCTAGCTATGTGGCCTGAGGCCAAGTCACTGGCCTCTGTGAGCCTCAAGTCTCTCATCTGTAAAATGGGGAAGAAAACATCTGGGCCGGGAGCAGAGGCTCACACCTGTAATCCCAGCACTTTGGGAGGCTGAGGTGGGTGAATCACCTGAGGTCAGGAGTTCGAGACCAGCCTGGCCAACATGACGAAACCCCATCTCTACCAAAAACACAAAAATTAGCTGGGGATGGTAGCACACTCCTGTAATCCCAGCTACTCAGGAGGCTGAGGCAGGAGAATCCCTTGAATCTGGCAGGCAGAGGTTGCAGTGAGCCGAGATTGTGCCACTGCACTCCAGCCTGTTGACAGAGTGAGATCCTGTCTAAAATAAATAAACAAATAAAAATATAAATGCAAAAAAAGAAAAAGAAAAAGAAAACAACATCTGGCCGGGCACGGTGGCTCACACCTGTAATTCCAGCACTCCGGGAGGCTGAGGTGGGTGGATCACTTGAGATCAGGAGCTCAAGACCTGCCTAGCCAACATGGTGAAACCCAATCTCTAAAAATTAGCCAGGTGTGGTGGCGCACGCCTGTAGTCCCAGGGCAGGGCTAGGGCAGGCACATGGACCCGGTGCTCGGCGGCCGCACCTACCGCACACTGCTGCAGCTCACCGGGATGTACCCCAGCCTGCAGGTGTACACCTTCACTGAGCGCATGAGGGCCTACTGTGACCAGATCTTCCAGGACGAGACGGGCAAGAACCGGTGAGCTATTCGGGAGGCTGAAGCATGAGAATCACTTGAAACCGAGACGTGGAGGTTGCAGTGAGCTGAGGTTGCAGTGAGCTGAGATCGCATTACTGCACTCCAGCCTGGGTGACAGAGTGAGACTCTCTCTCTTTCTCAAACAAACAAACAAACAAAAAACAATTTCTTGGCCGGGCACAGTGGCTCACGCCTGTAATCCCAGCACTTTGAAAGGCCAAGGCAGGCAGATCACCTGAGGTTGGGAGTTCGAGACCAGCCTGACCAACATGGAGAAACCCCATCTCTACTAAAAATACAAAATTAGCCAGGTGTGGTGGCGCATGCCTGTAATCCCAGCTACTCGGGAGGTTAAGGCAGGAAAATCACTTGAACCCGGAAGGCGGAGGTTGCAGTGAGCCGAGATCGCGCCATCTCAAAAAAAAAAAAAAAAAAAAAAAAAAATTCTTCTTAGAACCTAAGGCTCAGAGCCGAGATCACACCACTGCACTCCAGCCTGGGCAACAGAACAAGACTCTGTCTCAAAAAAAAAAAAAGAAAAAAAAAAAAAGAACCTAGGGCTCAGAGAGGTGACATGATTGGCCAGGATCACATGGCTGGTGAGCAGAGGGGCCAAGTTCAAGGTCCAGTTTGGGACAAGCCCAGCTATCACTACCCACCCCAGATGCATTGCCTGGCCCACTTACCTTCCCATCTGGCACACTGCTATATCCACTGAAGTGCAAGGGGCCTGGCACAGTAGGCCTGGAGTCTGTGGAAAAGTGGTGGTCCAGGCAGGTGGCCAGGCAGAGAGGCAGGCCAGCCCAGCAGCACAGGAGGAAGTAGATGGCAGAGAAGACCACAGAGCACAGGAGGATGAGCACGAGCCGACCCTGAGGGAGACAGTGGCCATGGGCGGGTGTATGTAGGGAGGGGCTCCCAGAAGCCCCTTCATCGCTGCACCTGGCCTCCTGGGTCTAGAGCAGCTCCTAGAACAGCAGCAGAATCCGGTCTCCACCCATTGGGCCTTACCCAGGGATGCCCAGCTCTGGGCACATAAGGCCCTGGAGATACCACTGTCATTATCCCCACCTTCTAGATAAGGAAAGCAGTTCAGGGTGAAGTGAGTAGTACAAGGCTATATAGCAAAGAAGCACCACAGTGGGGCCTTAAATACAGGCTGGAAAGCCCATATTCCTAACTGGAGGCTGGGGTGTGCTGTGTGACCTGTGGTTCTCCATCCCTCTGGGCCTGTTTCCTCCTCTACAAACTGGAGACTGATAACGCCTACCGTGTGAACTTACGGGAGGGGCAGTGAAAGCGTTCTGTATACTGTAAAGTGCTGTGCACATGACAACGGGAAAGTGGTGCCTCAGAAGGGTCACCAGCCCCTTTAGCCTAGGACCAGGGCTGCCTAGTATGGCCCTGCCTCCGCCCCACCCCCAGCTGACTCAGTGGCCGTCTGATGATCAGCAGGCCAGGTGGCACAAGGAGATTGGAGCAAATGTCATTCAAGAAATGGCTTTAATAATTGATAAGCTGGTGCCTGGAGGCTCCTGCCTCCAGAAACCATGTTCCAAAGGCTGGAACCAGGAAGCTCTTCTAGCCATCCGGGCTAGGCCCAGCCTGGGGCTGCCCTCCTGGCAGACTTAGTGAATGTCTCCACCACCATCAAGCCTCCCAGGAGGGGAGGGGCTTGGTGGCAGCAGAACTGTGGGCTAGTCACTGGGTAGTGGTCCACCCTGGTCACCACCTGTGTCTCTCTGGGCTCCAGTTTTCTAGACTCGACGCACAAGTCCCTAGGCCACCCTTCAGAAGCCACCGAGCCGTTGGCTGGTGCTCTCCAAAAATCAGAAGTGGGCAAGTCGCTGCCACCCCCCACCCCATCACCCCCACCCACCCCGGCGCATCCTGCCCGAGGCCCAGCATTTTCTGCCCACAAGCTATGTTAGCTTCTAAAAATAGGCCTTTTCTGTGTGGCCAGCTGTGCAGGGGAGGTAGTTCTGCCTGGCACCTGCTCCCCTGCCCATGAGGAACCAGAGACCTTGACTCAGGCAGTTGAGATGAACTGCCCCCCACATCCAGCTGTCTCTCTCCCACATCCCGGGGCTTCTGCGGTAAAGACAAGAGCGGCTGAACTGAACTTTCACACCCCCAGTCCCAGGTAGGCCTTGCCTGGTTAGCTCGTAGTGTTACCTCCGTTTTACAGGGATAGCAAGGTACGGACACCGCAGAGGGGATGCCACCCGCCTGGGGCCACACAGAGGGCTGGACTTTGAGGCCATTCTGCCCTTCTCTGCTCGGCAGCAGGGAGGTCAGAAGTGGCAGTGGGTCCTGGGGTGGAGAGGCTGCTGAGCTACTCCGCCGGTGGGGGTCTCTGTGTTCCCTGGAAGTCCTCCTTCTTCCACCACTTACCGGAGCCTTCATGCTGTCGCTGTCCCTCGGTAGTCTAGGGGCTGCTGTCTCCAGGGCTGGGGCTGGGAAGGGGTGGGAGCCCGGCACCTGCCAAGACCCAGAAACTCAGAGCCGGGAGGGGTAAGGCACATGAGGTTCTAGGCTATCGGGAAAACTGAGGCAGGGGAGGGTACAGGCCGGGGTGAAAGCACATGGCGCCCGGGAATCCAACCCCTTGACGACTCCAAACACCGGAAGGCAATGTCCCCATCCTAAAGGAGCAGGACTCAGCGACCTTTGCGAGACCTCCTGCCAACCTAAGAGGCAGCCAGGGGGCACCCCCAGCTCAAGGTCACCAATAGGGTCTGGGGCAGAGAGAGCCAGAAGCCCGGAATTCCACCCCATCCATCCTACCTCTCTACCCGGGGGACGAATGGAGAGGCCGGGGGAGGGCAGGACGTGGGATTTTCACCGCCCTTTCAGATTCCACTGCCTCATCTCCCGGCCGGGTGCTAACCGGGCGTGGAGGCTGGGGTTCGCAGGAGGCTCGCGATCCGCTGCTCTGAGCTCCATGGCCCCCGGGCCGGGCCGACCGGACTGGAAGCTGATCCGAGCAGCCAGAGGCAGGGGGCGGGGCCGGGGCCGGCAAGGACGGGCGGAGACTCGCGCGCCTGGGGCGGGGCCTGCGCGCCGCAGGCGGATCCTACGAGCGCAGCCTGCGCGACCTGGGGAGGGCTCTGCGCGGCCGGGACGGGGCGGGACGTGAATGGCTGGCGGCGAGGCCTCCAGCTAGGGGCGGGGCCTCAGGACCGGGGGCGGGGCTTCAGAGCCGGTACGGAGTCTGAGTACCAGCATCTCCCTTTTCTGTCCTCCGCATTTCCAGCAGACTCCTACCTGGGCGAGGCTGTCGGGCCGCAGGGGAAAGAGACCTAGAGTGTGTCGGGGGCCACCGGGCAGTGGCGGCCTGGCTGTCCGGACTTGAGTGTCTCTATTTCTGAAATGGTGGTTGGGCAGGGAAATTAAGCGGGGCTTCGGGTCAGGCAGTCCACGTTTCAATTGGTAGGGTTGCTGGATTTATCAAGTAAGATACAGAATGCCCAGTGACACTGGAAATTCAGACAAACAACGAATACATAAATTATTTTCAATATGATTATTTTATTATGATTATGTCAGGGTGACATTCACCTGAGCCTGTTTTTCTCCTCTGAGACCCACGTGCAGAAGCAGCTCCTGTCACAGCCAAGATTCGAACCCAGGCAGTTTCACTCCAGACCCGGGGCTGTGACCACCTACTCTTACCTCTCAAAGGCTACCTCGCTGGAATGTCCTCCAAATCCAAGTCAAGCTAGCCCAGGCCCCGGGCAGATGCCGCAGTGTGTCCTATTGGGGTCCCTTGGGATCTCAGAGGCAACTGCCTTCAGGCGCCAGGCTGGTGGCAGAAAGCACTGGGACGGCAGCAGGGGTGGGCCTATGCGGAAGTGAGAGGGCACACTTCCCGTCTAAGTTTTTTTTTTTTTTTTTGAGACACAGTCTCTGTTGCCCAGGCTGGAGTACAGTGGCACCGTCTTGGCTCATTGCAACCTCCGCCTCCCGGGTTCAAGCAATTTCCAGCTAACTTTTATATTTTTAGTAGAGACAGGGTTTCACCATGTTGGCCAGGCTGGTATCGAACTCCTGACCTCAAGTGACCTGCCTGCCTCAGCCTCCCAAAGTGCTAGGACTACAGGCGTAAGCCACCACGCCCAGCCCTTGTTTATGATTTTTTTTTTTTTTGCAAAATATTGCATTGGCCAGAAAGATCATCTCCCCATCCCCGCCACACCCACCTCCTCTGCAGGGTGCTGGCCTGGGAACCAGCTTGGGCTCCTTCCCTGGTCTCCATTTCAAACTCCTTTTTCCTTTTTCTCAGAGGCTCAGGCCTAGGCTGGATGCGAGGGTATCTGTCCCCAGCTCAGCAACCTTCCCAGTCTACCCTGCTCTAGGTTCAAAGCCATATCACCCCGGGCCTGGTGCTGTAGGACTCAGTGCCTGTCCAGGGGCTGGGAGGAGGGCTGCTGTAGTGGCCCTGCCCCCCAGGGGCCTCCTTTGAGCACAAACTCTCCTGTGTCTGCCACTCCAGCCTGGACACATGTGGGGAGTAGTGGTTCACCCTCAGTCACCATGGCTCCTCACTCACACAAGGCAGTGTGTCCCCAAAGCCAGAGCCCTTCCTTCTCAGTCCTCATTCTTCAAGTTTCTTTGCT
Source organism: Chlorocebus sabaeus (assembly GCF_047675955.1). Taxonomy (NCBI): domain Eukaryota; kingdom Metazoa; phylum Chordata; class Mammalia; order Primates; family Cercopithecidae; genus Chlorocebus; species Chlorocebus sabaeus. The sequence goes on from NC_132915.1 coordinate 103,334,986, forward strand.
CATAGGCCCGACCCTGAGGGCACAATGGTGAGAAGCTCCCTATGGATTCACACACTGCCCACAATGGCTGGTGAGATGATGATTCCTTCCCCAGAGAGGCAACTCCACCCTTGCTAGGACCACATGGAGACAGCAGCATGCCCAAATGGTCCGGGCTCCCAGGGGAGATGAGGATCATAAGACTACAGTGGAACTGTGACCGGGAAGTCCTACAGCCCCAGAGAAACATCTTCACTTTGCTTTTGGCAAAAACCTACTCTGCTTACCACAACCTACATGATCCTACACGGGGTGAACTCCTTCAGTCAGCCTCCACCGACCCTGGCCACCCTCCGACCGCCAATCATACTGAAGCCGTTCCTACTGCAGGACCTTTGCACTCACTGTGTCCTCTACTGGACGGCGCTAGTCATATAGTGGCTCCTCTTGTCATTCAGCTGAAGCATCACCTCCTCTGAAAAGCCCTTGCCAGCCACCCAGCCAACACTGCACCCCCATCCCTCTTGCCTCACCCCAACTCAGTTTTTCATAGTGTTTGTCACACTCTGAAATTGCCCTGTGTATTAACTGGTTACCTTGTTTATGGTCCACTGCCCCACAGACTCTAAGCTCCATGTGGGCAAAGTCAGACCAGCCATGTGCTCAGGGCACCTCCACACCTGCACAGTGCCCAGCACACACTAGGTGCTAGGTCACGTCTATCAGTGCATGAGTTAGGAGAGCCTGGGTCCCATGAGTTCTTGAATAAATCACTTTCCTCTCCAGCCTGAGGTCCCGGCCAGGCTCATGGCCAGAGACCCAAAGGTGGAGAGGGGCTGAGTCATCCTTATGTGTGACAGCGGGACTCTGTGGCACTGACTCAGCCCTGTGGGATCCAGACGGGTGGAAATGTGGAGTCAGACTCTAGTTCCTGTTGCAATTCCCTGCCACCTCTGAGTTTCCCTGGCCCATCACCTCCTGAGTGATGGGCATGACACACTCTATGTCACAACTTCCTGCTAAAGCAAGAACAAGAAATTTCCACTCAGCTCATGCCAGCACAGAGAGGTTGAGAAATCAGGCAAAGTCACCCAGCTGACTAGAAGTGATATCAATATTTAAAATACCTACATTCTGGTGAAGTGCAGTGGTTCATGCCTGTGGGCCCAACACTTTGGGAGGATCAAATTGGGCGAATTGCTGGAGCCCAGGAGTTCAAGATCAGCCTGGGCAATATGGCGAGACCCTGTCTTTGCAGGATAAAGTAAAAGTAGCCAGGTGTGATGGCACATGCCTGTAGTCCCAGCTACTTGGGAAGCTGAGGTGGGAGGATCACTTGAGCCCAGGAGGTTGAGGCTGCAGTGAGCTGTAATCCATGCCACTGCACTCAAGCATAGGTGACAGAGGGAGACCCTGTCTCCAAAAAACCCCAAAACCAAATATTCCAGGAACCCTGCAGCCAGAGCCTTCTCCTTCCTCCCCCTTCCCCCTCAGCCATCTTTCTTTTTTTGTTGTTTTGTTTGAGACACAGTCTTGCTGTGTTGCCCAGGCTGGAGTGCAGTGGTGTCATCTCGGCTCATGGCAACCTCTGCCTCCTGGGTTCAAGGAATTCACCTGCCTCAGCCTCCGAAGAAGCTGGGACTACAGGCGCCCGCCACCTGGCTAATGTTTGTATTTTTAGTAGAGACAAGGTTTCACCATGTTGGCCAGGCTGGTTTCAAACTCCTGACCTCAAGTGACCCACCCACCTTGGCCTCCCAAAGTGCTGGGATTACAGGCATGAGCCACCACGCCTCGCCCCTCGCCATCTTTCTTTGGTGGGATCTGATGGGTCAGTGGAGTAGCAGTGTGCATTGCAGCTGAATGGCTTCCCTGAGGTCCTGCACTGTCCAATCTTGGGGGTCCACTCTTGGCCCACGTGGCCCCCTCCCACTCGGAAATGTTTTCCTTCTCTCACCCCAGGCCCTTGCTGTGCTCTTAACTTGGGACCCTTCTAGGGACATGTCAGACTCTTCTCTGGTTTCAGTGGAGAAGTTAAAGCCCTTCCCCCAACACTATCCATCAAATGATCGGGTAGGGGTCCCTTCCCCCAGACTGTGAGTTCCGTGAGTTCCATAAAGGCAGAATCTGTGCCACTTGCTTTGTCCCCAGGTCCCCATTACCCAGCAGAGGGCCTGTCACATGGCAGGTGCTCAGCAAATATTTAATGAGTTAATGAGGTCTGTTTCCATTCTTTCATTTTATAGATTAGACCAGCGAGGCACAGAGAGGTTTAGCACCTTGCCCCAGTCACACAGCCAGGCCCTGGAGCAGCTCTGGAGGAAAGGCCCGCTTGGGCTTGGTCATGGTCAGATTGAACTGGGGTCAGAGGCCAGGCTGGAGTTTGCTGGAGGAAGGAGAAGGAGTGATCAGGGGCCATGCAGGCTCCCGGTGATGTCTGTGCAGCCAACACCTTGGTCTGACCATGGACCCTTGCCCCCATTTCACTGATGAGAAAAGTGACTTTCAGAGGGCAGAGCTCACTTCAGACGCCGTTCAGAATGCCTCGCAGAGCTCCAGGCAGCCCCCCAGGACCCCAGCTTCCCCCACCTGCATCCCTAGAGTATCGGGCCAGGAGCAGGGGGTCGGGAGGCCTGGGTACTCAGGGCCGACCTTGCCACTTACCGGTGCATAAGCCCCTTAAAGTCTCTGGGTCTCAGTTTCCCCATCTGGACGACAAGAGGGCTGCAGCCTTCAGCCTCCCCCCTTGCCCAGATCATGAGGACCAAGCTGCAGGAGCTGGTGGTTAAGAGTACAGGCTCCGGAATCCAAAAGTCATGGTTGAGTCCTGGTTCCAGCATTTATTGCTGAATGATCTTGATCAGTCCCTTCACCCCCTGAGCCTCCATTTCATGGTCTGTAAAAAGAGAATAATAGCATTTTTTTTTAAGGACTAAATGAGCTAAAGTAGGGGAATCCTTGGCATGATGCTGGGCACGGCACCACCGTCAAACCGGGCTGCGCGGTTACGGTATTAGTTAGGGGATGCTGCCCTCTGGCGACCATCAGGAGGAAGCGCAGGCGAGATGCTCGGGCCCAAGGGAACCGGTGTTCCTGGCGTGAGCCCATCATCTAGATCCGGAAAGTGGGGCCGGGCGCCCGTCACTCTGTGTGCTCCTCCACCCACTGGCAGAGGCGACGGGCGTAGCGAGCCGGGCTGACAGTGGAGAAGGTCCGGCCCGGGTAGCGCAGTGTCTTCCACAGGTGCTCCAGCCGCTTGCGGAGCCCATAGACCGTGGCAAGATCCACTACGCCCAGGAAATAGCGCTGCTCGGGCCCGTCCAGGATGTGTAGGGCGTTGGGGGCGTCGGGCAGCAGCCGGCGGTTTTGGACTCCTGACTCTTCCGGGCTCTGTGCCCCTTGCACAGACCTGGGGGCCGACAGGAGGATGAAGCTGCCACCTCCTCCAGGAAGCCCCAGCCAGTTGGCTCTGCAAGCCTGGCCAGGCTGCCCACCCCTCTACCAGCTCATTCCCACATCTCCTGTGTGCCTAGGTTTGTGAAGTCAGGTAGATGAGAAAAGTCAAAGTGTTGGGCTAGAGCTGCACTGTTCAGTACTTAGAAATTGGCCACAGGTGGCCACTGAGCCTTGAAATGTGGTGTCACATGACTTCAAGTAAGTCTATTTCCTAAATTTCTGTTTGGAGTCATCCAACCCTAGAAGTCTCAGGGTCGCGGAGCAGAAGTTTTGTGAACAAAATCCAGCGACCCCAGTTTACACAAGGCGTGTGTATGATTTTGCCTCAAAATATATTCCATATCAGAAGGTACCTTTGGCGGGGCGCCCAGTCCCAGCAGAAGCAGGTTCAGTTCCCTAACTTTGTCCTCAGGCATCGCTGAGGGGCTTTAATCCTGTCCTGTCTGGGTCTGGGGGTAAATATACCAATGAGAAAAAAGCCCTGCCTGCGCTAGCCAATCAGAACTCAGTGGTCTGAGAGTCTGGGCAGAATGCTGGTACCCTGTGGGCTACCTGGATGACTGGGAGATGCGGGATGGGGAAGTTCTGAGTAGGGGCTGGGAACTGGGTGGGGGTGGGGCTGGGACAGCCAACATAAAAATATTTCAATGTCACAGCAATTCCATGCAAACCAGGAATCACTGACTGAATGACAGTGGTGGCCTAAGCACCAGCTAGGGGGAGAAGGCAAGGGAGAAGCTGACCTCGCTTGGATGCGCACATGTGGGAGGCTCTGTGCCCCATGGCAGGCTTATCACCATCCGGTCAGGACATGTCCAGCCTAGCCACAGACTGCTTGAGGAGCCATGACTCCAAATTCTACCCAAGCCTCACCCATCCCAAGTTCTTCCTCCGAGGGGAAGGAACAAGGCACGGGATGAGAGGGGTGGCGGCTGGATGAGCGGACCTCCTCCTTCACTCCCCTTGTCCACCCACTGGATCAGTGGAGTGCCTGTCTTAGCCCCTATGTAATTCTGTTCGACCTCAGGAGTGGGTCTGAGGGAACAGAAATGGAAGTAGCTGGTCAAGTACTAACATGAGTCCTCGGAAGTCATTCTGCAACCTCATGTCCCCTTCCCGAGCCTCAGTTCTCATATTTCTCAAATGGGGATGAGTCTACCCTCCCAGTGAGGCTCCCGGTCAGCGTGAAGGAGTGACAGTTACCACTACTGAGATGAGGATGGGAAGACGGTGCCAACGATGATGACCTCAGGGTCCTGGAAGTAGAATGACCAGCTTAAAGGGCAAGGACCCTTTAAAGCAAAAATTAGGCTGGGCGCGGTGGCTCATGCCTGTCATCCCAACACTTTGGGAGGCTGAGACAGATGAATCTCTTGAGTTCAGGAGTTCAAGACCAGCCTGGTCAACATGGCAAAACCCCTTCTCCACTAAAAATACAAAAATTGGCCGGGTGCTGTGGCTCACACCTGTAATCCCAGCACTCTGGGAGGCAGAGGCAGGTGGATCACCTGAGGTCAGGAGTTCAAGACCAGCATGGACAACTTGGTGAAACCCCATCTCTAATAAAAATACAAAAATTAGCCAGGCATGCTGGTGTGTGCCTGTAATCCCAGCTACTCAGGAGGCTGAGGGAGGGAGAACTGCTTGAACCTGGGAGGCAGAGGTTGCAGTGAGCCAAGATTGCACCACTGCACTCCACTGCACTCCAGTCTTACTCTGGGCAACAGAGTAAGACTCCATCTCAAAAAAAAAAAAAAAAAAAAAAAAAAATTAGCCAGGCATGGTGGCGGGTGTCTGTAATCCCAGACTCAGGAGGCTGAGGAAGGAGAATCACTGGAATCCATGAGGCAGAGGTTACAGTGAGCCAAGAGGGCACCACTGCACTCCAGCCTGGATGACAGATCAAAACTCCATCTCAAAAAAAAAAAGCAAAAATTTAAAAAATTAAAAATAGGTCTTTTAAAAAAAATTTTTTTTTTAATTTAAAAATAGGTCTTTTTCTCTGCTCTGAAACCTTCCACAGCCCCATTGGAAAACGGGCAGAGTCTTCAAATAATCACCAAAGCTCTTCTCCAAGTGGACTTCATCTGTTCTGTCCCCTGCTGCAGTCCACCTGTGCCCCTCCTGCCCTACCAGCTAGGCTTCTCCAGCCCTCCCCTCTACGCACACACGCACGCACACACACACACACACACACCCATGCATGCACGCACATGCACGCACACATACATATGCACACATGCGCGCACACACACACATGCACATACACACACACAAACTCTGCATTTTCCAGCCTTCGTGTCTTTGGCTGCACTGCTCCCAGCAGAGGGAAGGCACTCCCACGCCCCCATGTCTGTCTTTCCTTTACTCTCACCACCTCAATCTCGCTGTTGCCCCTGTGGGGGGCTCACCTGGCTGTACGGAAGATGAGGCTGCTGCCCAGGCCCCTCTCATCCTCGTGGAGACATTGGAAGGCCATCAGGAGGCTGTAATCCAGCACGTTGAGCTCCCGGAGGAAGGTGGTGTCCAGTTCCATCTGGCGGAGGAACCAGTTCCGCTGGGGCCCTGCCGGAGCATCAGTGCCCCAACCTGAGCGCTCATCATGTGCCAGCCACGGTGCTCCACACACTCTGCCCCGTGACAGCACGTGGCATTACTGTCCCCATCTCACAAATAAAGAAACTCATCTGTAATTTGCCTTGGTCACCTAGTTAGGAAGTCATGGAGCCTGAATTTGAACTCTGCTCTGCCTGATTCCAGAATCTGGACTCTTTTATTTTTATTTTATTTTTTGAGACGGAGTCTTGCTCTGTTGCACAGGCTGGAGTGCAGTGGTGCCATCTCAGCTTACTGCAACCTCTGCCTCCTGGATTCAAGTGATTCTCCTGCCTCAGCCTCCTGAATAGCTGGGATTACAGGTGTGTGCCACCACGCCCCGCTAATTTTTGTGTTTTTAGTAGAGATGGGGTTTCAGCATCTTGGCCAGGCTGGTCTTGAACTACTGACCTCGTGATTCACCTATCTTGGCCTCCCAAAGTGCTGGGATTACAGGCATGAGCCACCGCACCCAGCAGAAACTGGGCTCTTAATGACTCAGGCAGAGGGCAGCAGGGACACCCTTCTAAACTTCACCCTGAATGAAGGAGGGGCAGGCAGTGACCACCCCCGTGACTCACCCAGCTTGATGGTCTTGCCCTGAAAGTTGAGGTCCTTCAGCACCAGAACAATGGGGCTGCCCTCAGGGGCGGGATCCACCCAGCGGCTCACCTCGCAGCCTTTGATGTCATACCTGAGTGAGGCGACAGAATTCAGCTTTACATAGATTTGAGACACACAGAGAATCTCACAAGAGCTTCCAGTGACTACTTATGTGCACTGAACTGTTACATAGATCATCCCCAGTCCTCAGCACAACCCTGGCCTCTTTCTTTTCTTTTCTTTTCTTTCTTTCTTTCTTTCTTTCTTTCTTTCTTTCTTTCTTTCTTTCTTTCTTTCTTTCTTTTTCTTTCTTTCTTTTTTCTTTCTTTCTTTTCTTTCTTTCTTTCTTTCTTTCTTCCTTCCTTCCTTCCTTTCTTTTCTTTTCTTTCTTCTTTCTTTCTTTCCTTCCTTCCTTCCTTTCTTCCTTTCCGTCTTTCCTTCTTTCTTTCTTTTCTTTCTTTCTTTCGTTTCTTTCTTCCTTCCTTCCTCCCTCTTTCTTTCTCTTTCTTTCTCTTCCTTCCTCTCTTTCTTTTTCTTTCTTTTTTCTTTCTCTCTCTCTTTCTCTCTATCTTCCTTCCTTCTTTCTTTCTTTCTTTCCCTCTTTCTTTCTCTTCCTTCCTTCCTTTCTTTCTCTCTCTTTCTCTTTCTTTCTCTTCTTTCCTTTTTCTTTTTTCTTTCTTTCTCTTTCTCTTTCTTTCTCTCTCTCTTTATCTTCCTTCCTCTTTCTTTCTTTTTCTCTCTCTTTCTTTCTCTCTGTCTTCCTTCCTTCCTCTTTCTTTTTTTCTTTCTTTCTTTCTCTTTCTCTTTCTTTCTCTCTTTCTTTCTCTCTCTCTTCCTTCCTTTTTCTTTCTTTTTCTCTTTCTCTCTCTCTCTTTCTTTCTCTCTCTCTCTTTCTCTCTTTCTCTTCCTTCCTTCCTCTTTCTTTCTTCTTTCTTTCTTTTTTTCTCTCTCTTTCTCTCTCTTGGCCTCTTTCTCTCTCTCTCTTTCTCTCTTTCTTTCTTTCTCTCTCTTTCTTTCTTTTCTTTCTTTCCCTTCCTTCCTTCCTTTTTTTTTTTGAGATGGAATCTCACCTGCTTCTTTCCTTTTTTAGAGAAGGTCTTACTCTGTCACCCAGGCTGGAGTGCAGTGAAACAAACACGGCTCACTAAAGCCTCGACCACCTGGGCTCAAGCAATCCTCCCACCTTAACCTCCCAAGTGTCTGGGACTACAGGCACATGCCACCACACCCAGCTAATTTTTTCGTTTTTTGTAGAGGCAGGGTCTCACTATATTGCCCAGGGTGGTCTCCAACTCCTGGGTTCAAGTAATCCTCCTGCCTTGGCCTCCCAAAGTGCTGTGATTACAAGCGAGACCCACCATGCCCGGCCCTATAGCTGAACCCTGGTCTATTATTGTTTCTGAGTTAAAGATAAGAGCAGAGCAGGCATTCACACTCAGGCCACTGGAGGCCCAGCCCAGGCTTGAGCCCTGCCTGTGCCTGCCTCTGGACACCTTGTTACCCCTGAAGGTGTCCCAGACACAGGGATCCAACCCCAGGCGGAGGCATCAGAAGGGCCTGGGGGTAGCCAATGGCGGCGGGGGGGGGGGGGGCAGGGAACCTGTGGGCAGAGCCAGCGCTGGAGGGCACAGGGGGCTACGTGCAGTCAGAGGCTGGGTCTGAGTCGCTGCTCCCCACATGTTAGCTGTGTGGCCTTCTCCTTCCTCGGTTTCTCTTCTAGGAAGGAGGATAAGAGCTGCCCCTCAGCGTCCTTCTGGGAATTAAAAAGCATGAGAAGGGCCCAACACGGCGCCTAACGCACACTGAGTGCTCCAGATATGCTGGGCGTAAGCATCACTGTCTCTGACCCACCAGATCTTGGGAACGCCCCTTCTCCTTCCTGGGCCTCAGTTTCACCTTCTGGCTAGTGAGCGTGGGTGCTTCAGGCGGTGAGTTTCGGCTGGGGTGGGGCACCAGACCTGCTTGGGCCACTCACCTCTCGGAGATGCGGCCGGCGGGGTAGAAGACGCTCTGCATGACGATGAAGTACGTCTGGGGGCCGGGACAGGGAGTGAGGGAGGCCGGCTGTCGCCCTCCAGCCACCCGCTCCGCCCAGCCACCTCTCCTTGGCTTCACCCACCTTCTTTCCCCGGTCCACCCGCAGACTGTGCACTCCTGGAAGGGAAGAGGGCGCCGAATGAGGATCCCCAAACTCCACGACCCGGGGTGCATCCGGCACCAGTCCCAGCGCCAGGCCACGCCTCCTTCTCAAGATCCGCGGCACCCGGACCCTTCCTTGTCTGGGGTCCGGATCCCGACTCGATCCCACCCCTAAACCCAACCCCAGTGGTGCCCCGCCCCCATGCATGTCCCCAACCCCGTGCCCTACAACCCCAAATCCGCCCATTTGGGCCCCGCCCACATACCCCGTCCTCCCCAGGTATATTGCCACCTAGGACCGGCCCCCACCGAGCCCCGCCCCCAGCCGCGTACCCAGCAACCGCGCCAGCAGCGAGTGCGGGTGCCGCTGCAGGTGCTGCACGTAGCGGGGCAGGTGGGCGAGCAGAGTCTGCACCTCTCGGCGCCCCTGGGTCTTCAAGAAGAAGCGCTGGTCGTGGCTGGGGGGCAAGAGAAAGAGGTCACTGCCCAGGCCTGACTGGAGCGGCTCTCACCCGGCCCCCTTCCCCGACCTGTGCACGTGGATCTCGCTCCCAGATCTCGGCACCGCCCCTCTAGCCTTCGGCCCTCGCACCCCTCTCCTCTCTCATCTGTCCACCGTCCGGCCCTGACCCTCCCAGATCAGGGCCGCTCTGTTTCTCTCTTCAGGCGGCCTTCCCCGCCACTGGGAGTTCTGCCCTCCCAGCCAGGGGTACCACTCCCACCCCTGCCGCAAGCTCACGACAGGAAGAAGCTGGCCTTGCTCTTGGAGGTGCTGAGGAACTGCAGGTAGGGGCCGCCGGGGCCCAGGGCAGCCTGATAGTCGTCCTCCGCCAGGCCCAGGGAGCGGCGCAGCCAGGCAAAGGCGGGGCCGGCCAGCGTGCCCAGCTCGAAGCCCTGCAGGGGAGGAAAAGCCTCCTCTGGAGTGTCTGCGTGGGCCCGGGTGTGTGCAGTTGGTCCTGGGACAGGAGGGTCAGGGTGACTACACCCTTTCTGCAAGGCCCAAGGCTCAGGGACAAGCCTTCAGTCCCACTGCACAGATGGGAAAACTGCAGAGGAGAGAGCAAGACCAGCACACATCCCTCCCCAGATGGGAGTCTGGGGCCTCCTACCTCATGAACCTGGGTTAGGACCTCCGAGAAATCGTCCTGGGAGGGTGGCCCCTGCAGGGAGAGGTAGAGGAGCTCAGGGCAACCCCTCAGTCCCCTGCTGCCTGCCCCAGGATCTCCAGATGTCCTGCACCTGGCCAGCCCCCCATCTCCTCCAATTTGATTCCTTCAGCAAACTGGGACCGGAGTTGTTTCTAGGAGTGCCTGAGTTGGGCAGATGCGTTGCTCACTCTCCCAGGGCTGCCAGGGGGACAAGAGTGACCCACAGCAAGGCCTGAGTGTATTTCATCCATTCTGGGTCCCCAGCACCAGGCCATGAATTTAAGCCAGGCACGTTCCCAGACTCACAGGCTGGCCAAGTGAAGCCAGATTCTGTCCAGTACAAGGGGATGGCTCTGAAGCCAAGGGACCTGCCTGATGCAACCTGGGAGGGGAAAAATCAGAGAAGGCTTCCTGGGGGTGGGGACCTCTAAGCTGAAATCTAAAGGGTAGTGGAGAGAAGGAGCAGGGTGCTCGCAGCAGTAGAAACAGCACTGGTGGCAGCCAGCAAGGGAAGGAGGGCCCAAGTGGTTGAAGCCAGTCAGGGAGGGAGGGAGTGTGAACAAGGCTGGATGCAGCTGGATCCAGAGGTCATGCTGAGTACTGGGGAGCCATGGAAGCTTTTCAGCAGGTGATGAGGTCAGTTTTCGAGTTAGAGAACTCCCTCGTGTCTCTGCACTCTCCCTGGATCTCCAGGTCCCTGTGCCCGGATGTGGCCTATGGAATGTGGTCCCACTGCGCACACATGCACACACACAAACGCCACACACATGCTCACCCAGGCCCGCCCAGCTGCTGAGCTTGCAGTTGGGCCACCTTTCTGCTGAGCCAGCCCTGCCTCAGCCTGAGCTCCAGAGAGGATGGGCCAGGCCAGTAGGGTGGGGGTGGGTCCCTTTTCAACCATACACCCTGGCAGGGCTGGGAGGGCCTCAGAAACCAAGGAGTATAATCTCCCTCTATTATACAGGTGGGGACACTGAGGCCCAGAGAGAGGCAGAGACCCACCTAGAGTCACACAGCAACCACCTGAGTCAAGGGGTTCCTCACATGCCCAATACACCTCAGACATTCCAGCTCCCACATCACGATGTTCCTCCCTCTCTGCCTTCCTCCCCTTGATGTCCCTCTCTGATCCCCACACCTGCAGTTTTAGCCAGACAGGGCATCAGCCACGTCTTGCTATTGCTGGTGTGGACATTTGTGGGACAGATGGGCCACTCACCGTGGGTGGGTGGTCCATGGAGACCTGGGTGGCAGCCCACAGCCCTGCCTGCATCATGCACGTCATCCCATGCAGTTCATGCCCCGGGCTGATCTCAAACAGGCCCAGGCGAGACTGCTTATCACGGAGGCGCCAGAGAAGCCCCCGGCGGCTGGAGGTGACTGCTCTGCATCCAGCCTCAGGGGAGGGGGCCAGGACCTGGTGGGAGGACACAAACAGCCTGTGGCAGCGTCACAGAGGAAAAAGATCAGGGTTCAAGTCCCACTTGCACTACTTGTGAGACTTCCCCTCATCTCTCTCTGCCTCAGTTTCTTCAGCTGTAAAATAGATGATGCTGGTACCCAAGAGGGGCCACACAGTGCCTGGCACGCAGTCAGCACCTGAGTAGAGCAATGGTTATGATTATCAGTAGATACGGCGTAAGCTCTGCAGTCAAACCTGGCCTGAGACGGACCGTCTCTCACCAACCTTGTGACCTTAGGTAAGTCGCCTAACCTTTCTGTGCCTCATTTTTTCATCTGCAACGTGAAAACTCGAACAGCTTGTTTGTGGCAGGTATGAACTCTTGTTACTGTTGAGTTTGAGCTCCTTGCACGGGAGCCCTTGATAACGGGAGCTGTGATGCCGGTGATTCAGTCACAACTATTCCATTCGCCTATGCTGAGCGCCTCCAGGCCAGCACGGAGGGGCCAGCGCGATGCTGGTCATAGCCGCTGACCCACCAGTAGTGGGCATCCACTGTGTGCCCCGCACTGGATGAGAGCTTGACCTCCTAACAGCCCCCTGAAGGAGGAGCTTTAGCATCCTCTCCATTTTCCCGATGAGGAAACTGAGGAAGTGCTGAGAGATCTCCGCCAGGCCGCCCCTCGGCATACCTGGTGCCCCGTGTGGGGCGTGTCCTGGTCTTCGCCGGCAGCAGGGCCCCTCCCTGGCTTGGATGGGGGCGTGTCCGCGCCGCTAGCCGAGGGGAGGCCCGACCCCTGCCCACCAACCCTTCCCTCTCCTGTCCTCTCTCGGGTCCGCACCTACCTCGCGGGGCCCGGGGCTCGGCGCAGCCATCGCCCCCGCAGCAGCTTCCCGGGCTTTGGCCGCGTTCCCCGCCGCCCAGCTGCAGGAGTCAGGCCCCGCCCCTGCCTCGCGGCCGACCAATCGGGTGGCGCCGACCGCGGCTGCATCCAATCTGCACGGGAGGCGCTGGCGATGGCCTGCGGGTCCCGCCCCCGCGGCTGCAGCATCCTTCAGACATCGGTCCGGCTGGGGCGGGGCCGCCGGACGTTGGCTGGGGTCCCGCGAAGGGAGCACCCCCATTTTCCGCCCTGGGCTGGGGGACTCGGGTCGCTAGGGCCGCCTGGGGAGGCGAGTAACCTAAATCCTGTGCCACCCACCCATTCTGGCGTGAAATTCCCTTTGCCTGTCTTTTGGGTGAAAACACTGAGTGATCTAGAGAAAGAAGTCACTACCTCTAGGTCACACAGGAAAGTCGGGACATCCATTCACTGAACACATAGATATTGAACACCCACTGTGGGCCAGCAGTGCTAGGCCCTGGGGATTTAGTGGTGAGCGAGAGGGAGGGGCTCAGCTGCCTGCGTGATCTTTAAAAGCATAATTCAGATGATGTCACTCTCGTGCTTAAAGCCTCCAGTGGCTCCCATGGCAATGGAACAAAACCCAAACCCCTCACCCTGACCCCAGGCCCATCTCAAACCACTCACCCTACACTTACCACCCAGCCGCCCAGACCCTCCTGTTCCTTACCCGCCAAACTCTCCCATGGAGGCCTCTGCATTTGCTATTCCCTCTACTTGAAACTCTTGACCCCAGACTGCCACTCGCCTTGTTCTTTCCTCACCTTGCCAGACTCCAGCAGAGTGCTCCCTTCCCCCACTCCTGATCACATCACCTGTATTTTCTTCACCACCCTAACACTGTCAGAGACTGTCTTGTTTATTGTTTAGCACGTCTCCCCCTGGAGTGGGAATGCCATGAAGGCGGGGCCATGTCACTCCTGCTTCCTGGCTGAGTGCCGGGCACAAGCCTGTGCTGGATGAGTGTCTATGGTACCAAGGTGAGTAGGGTGTGCAAAGGGCCTTGGCGAGTCCAGGAAGTGAAAGGCTAGAGTGGCTGGAGTGAAGAAGGGAGAGCAGGCTGGGAGGCAGGGCCTTGTGGGGACCCAGAGAGGTATTGTGGGTATGGGTGTGAGTGTGAGGCGCCAAGGTGCGAGGGTTTTGTTTGTTTTGAGACAGAATCTTGCTCTGTTGCCCAAGCTGGGGTGCAATGGCGCGATCTTGGCTCACTGCAACCTCTGCCTCCAGGTTCAAGCAATTCTCATGCCTCAGTCTCCCAAGTAGCTGGGATTACAGGCACGCGTCACCATGCCCAGCTAATTTTTTTTTTCTTTTTTCTGAGACAGTGTTGCTCTGTTGCCCAGGCTGGAGTGTAGTGGTGCGGTCTTGGCTAACTGCAATCTCTGCCTCCCAAGTTCAAGCGATTCTTCTGCCTCAGCCTCCCGAGTAGCTGGGACTACAGCCACATGCTACTATGCTAGGCTAATTTTTTTTTCTTTTTTAGACGGAGTCTCTCTCTGTTGCCAGGCTGGAGTGCAGTGGCGCGATCCCGGCTCACTTCAACCTCCGACTTCCTGGTTCAAGTAATTCTCCTGCCTCAGCCTCCCAAGTAGCTAGGATTATAGGCATGCGCCACCACGTCCAGCTAATTTTTGTATTTTTAGTAGAACTGGGGTTTCACCATGTTGGCCAGGATGGTATTGATCTCCTGACCTTGTGATCCACCCGCCTCAGCCTCCCAAAGTGCTGGGATTACAGGCGTGAGACACCACGCCCAGTCATTTTTGTATTTTTAGTAGAAACAGGGTTTCACCATGTTGGCCAGGCTGGTCTCGAACTCCTGACCTCAAGTGATCCACCCACCTTGGCCTCCCAAAGTGCTGGGATTACAGGCGTGAGCCACCGTGCCTGGTCAAGGTGCACATTTTTGAAGAGCACTGGTTGTCATGCATAGTTGGACTGGTGGGGCCAGGGTGGGCGGAAGTGATGAGGAAGCCATCTGTGACTTAGGGCAGAGGATGGTGGCTTTGCATCAGGAAAGTGGCTGGAGGCCGGGAGAAAAGGGGAGGATTGATAAAGCTTGGGGTCCTGTGGATGGGGGGATGAGGAAGAAAGCCAGGTTAAGGACATGGGACACCAGTCACTAGAGGGGGCAAGGCATGAGGAGGAGAGCCAGATCTGGGAGAAGTATGAGAATTCAGCTCATGGCCGGGCGCGGTGGCTCAAGCCTGTAATCCCAGCACTTTGGGAGGCCGAGACGGGCGGATCACGAGGTCAGGAGATCGAGACCATCCTGGCTAACACAGTGAAACCCCATCTCTACTAAAAAATACAAAAAACTAGCCGGGCGTGGTGGCGGGCGCCTGTAGTCCCAGCTATTCGGGAGGCTGAGGCAGGAGAATGGCGTGAACCCGGGAGGCGGAGCTTGCAGTGAGCTGAGATCCGGCCACTGCACTCCAGCCTGGGCGACAGAGCGAGACTCCGTCTCAAAAAAAAAAAAAAAAAAAAAAAAAAAAAAGAGAATTCAGCTTATGAGAGAATGCATTTGAGGTTCCCACCATGGCATCCGATGAGGATGTCAGGTGGGCAGCTGGGCCATGTGCAGCGCATCGGGCCAGAGGTGAGCCTGGCGAGAGTGAGAAGGCTTGTGACACATCCCTGAGGAGCCCAGCATGGCGTCACAGAAGACAGCATGAGTGAGACATCAAATAGCAGAATGGTCATCACAGTCGGGCGCGGTGGCTCATGCCTACAATCCCAGCACTTTGGGAGGCTAAGGCAGGCAGATCACCTGAGGTCAGGAGTTTGAAACCAGCCTGGTCAATAAGGCAAAACTCCATCTCTACTAAAAATACAAAAAAATTTGCTGGGCATGGTGGCGGGCGCCTGTAATCCCAGCACTTTGGGGAGACTGAGGCAGGAGGATCACTTGAACCCAGGAGGCAGAGGTTGCAGTAAGCCAAGATTGCACCACTGCACTCCAGCCCGGGCAGCAGAGAGAGACTCTGTCTCAAACAAACAAACAAAAAGAATGGTCATCACAGACATCAAGAAAGTGGCTGACAGCAGATCAGGGGACGTCACAGGCCAAATGCAGCTGAGAGTCAAGCAGACATCCTTTGGATTTAAAGAGTGGACATCAACTGGGCATGGTGGCTTATGCCTGTAATCCCAGCACTTTGGGGGGCCAAGGCAGGCGGATAGCCTGAGGTCAAGGGTTCAAGACCAGCCTGACCAACATGGAGAAACCCAGTCTCTACAAAAAATACAAAATTAGCCGGGTGTAGTGGCACATGCCTGTAATCCCAGCTACTCGGGAGGCTGAGACAGGAGAATCACTTGAACCCGGGAGGTGGAGGTTGCAGTGAGCCAAGATCATGCCATTGCACTCCAGCCTGGGCAACAAGAGCAAAACTTCATCACAAAAAAATAATTACAAAAATAAAGAGTGGACACTGCTGGTGGCCTCAGTGGCTGGAGCCTGCCTGGAGAGATGGGGACAGACGCTGAGTGTGGCAGGAGGTGAGGAAATGCAGGAGGCAGATGTGGACCCCCTTTGGGGAAGCTTGGTGGTGAAATGGACAGAGGGAGACACTTAGTGGGAACTACTGGGTTGACGGAGGGCCTGTAAGTGGGATCCCAGAGCACACTTAGGAAACAGTGGGAGAATCCTGTGGAGATTTTTCTCACAACACGGGGGGGCCATCTGTGACCTCAGGCTCCCACTATAGTAGTTGGGGGTTGGTGGATTAGGATCCAGAGCCCAAGTAGGCAGCTCTGCCTGGACTGGAGGACAGGCTATGGAGCAGGTGGGGACAGGGCAGGTGTCTGCAGTTGGCCTCTTTTTTCTCTGTGATGAGGAAGATACCTCTGCCAACTGGAAGAAGAGTGAGGGTCCTGGGTTTGAGGAATGGCGGTTTATACCAGGTGCGGTGTCAAATGGGAGAGTCAGCTGCCCAGGTGCGGTGGGACTGCTGGAAGGCTGGGGGCTGGGCCAGTCCAGCCAACCTGAACACACAGCAGCCTTCGCTGCTCAGGGCCACGTTAAGTTGGGCTGTGGGGCTTTTAGGGGAGTGGCCCAAGGGTCCCTAAAGTAATAAATCTAACCTGCCCAAGCTGACACAGAAGAGGCATGGCACAGGGGTACCAGGGCCTTCAATGACTCCCAGCTGTGAGCTCCATTGGGTAGGAAGCACATCTCTCCCAGTCCCTGTTTTATCCCCAGCGCACAGGGTCAGGGCAGAAGGCCCCTGAGTCACCCCCATTGTACAGGATCTCCTGACCCAAGACCACTCCCAGCCTGCTCCAGCCCCGACCCTGGGTAAACACAGCACAGAGACAAACACATTATCAGTGTTTATTGGTCAGCTCTCCCAAACAGGCCAGCCCTGGGGCTTTGGGGCTGGGCCTCCATGAGGAGCGATCGGTCAGCAGCTAATATGCCCTGAGGCCCAGGGCTGGTCCTGGGGTCTGTCAGTCCTTCCCCAGGCGTTCCAGGTCCAGAAGGCTTTGTGGGGTCTTGGGCTATGTCAGGCTAAGGAAAGCTGCCTTGCTGGAGGAGCAGGACTTGTGGAGAGAGGTCAGAGAGGTCACACATGCGGCCTTAGAACCTGCTAAGTCCAATGTCAGCATGTGACAGGAGGGGAAGTGAGGCAACATGGCAGAACCCGGGGGAAAAGGTGGCAGGGAGTCTGAGAGTGAGGTTGGGAGACCAGCATCTTTTAGGCCTTGAGCAAGAAGGGGGTGACTGGAGTCTTCCAGGTATTCCTCCCTCCTAGCTTCTGGAAGTGGGAGTCAGGGAGGGGGCTCCGGTCAGGCAGGGGTAAGCTCCGTGTCATGGGGACTCTGCAGGACAGGCAGGCTTGAGGCGCCACTGTGCCTGGATAGGTTCTGCAGGCTCCCCTACTTGGTCCCTGTGCTGGACGGGAAGCAGAGAAGGGGCTGGCAGCCTCATCCCCGCGGGACCTTCACTGAGCCTTCTTGGTCACCCTCTCGCTCTTCAGCATCACGTAGGTGATGAACAGTCCTGGAATACATAGACCAGAAAGGCCACATAAGATCTAAGCTCAGGGCTGCTGGGAGCCCAGGGCACGACACAGCAGAGCCACCCACACGCAGGGCTGTGAACCCACCCAACCACTCTCCAGGGAACCTGCTCATCTCCCTAGTCATTCGTCAAGCCATACATCCACTCCCATTCATTCAACAAATACCAGCTGAGTGCCTGCCTCAGGCAAGATGCTGCATTTAGTGTTTCAGATTCCAAGGGGAACAAGATCCACCCATCTATAGATCACCCAGTCAACCACTTGTCCACCCACATACCTACCCGCCTCCTACACCTCACCCACCCACCCATCCATCCACCCATCATCCAGGCACCCGGCTATTGACTGACTCATGCAAATGACTTTCTGAGCACAACCTCAGTGCCACAGCCCATTCTAGATGCACAGTAATGATGGAGACACAGTCCCCGCCCCTAGGAAGCCATGAGAGAGAGGGAGGTGCAGGAATTAGAAGCCAGGGTGACAAGAGGGTGACTGAGGTGTGAGCAGAGTGATGATAGGGTTGGGGGCAGGAAAGAGGGGGACAGGTCATTGGAGTCCAAAAAGCCCGGGGCACCAGGAAACCCAGAGGTTACTGACTGGCAACCTGGAAGGATGAACAGGAAAACCCCAGGGGTGAGTTCGGGGCAAGGAGCTTCCAGCAGTGCCAAAGTGTGGAAGCATGTTCAGAGGTGGGGTCCTCCTGAAACCCTGCCCGGGGTCAAGGGGAGGAAGTGATGACTTACCCACAAACAGGAGCAGTAGGAGGCCTGCAGCCAGTGGGATGGCAACAGCATAGGCTCGGGGCAGGAAATACTTGTGGATGACATGCTGACTGTCGATGAATGGCTGGCATCGAGGGCAGAGCTCTGGTGAGCCTTGCTCGCCTTGCCCAGCCCCCAAGCCCAAACATACCACCTCCACCATCTAAGGGGCTGGCCCATTCAGAGCACTGGGCCTGCATTTGCTTTTCTTTAAGATTATGGCATTTGGGTGTCGTGGTTTGTTTCCTTCCTTAATTTCTTATTGGTATTTACCGGGCACTTGCTTTGGTGCCTGCCATAGGTTGGTGGTGGGGACAAAAGAACAGGGGACAAGAGGCCTGCCCTAAGGCACTCACAGCCTAGCAAATAGTACATGAGGAATCCTCGACTGACTCCCAACCTGGGCCTCCAGGGATTCTTCACGAATATTTTGTCCCTAAAGGATGGCAAGTTCTGCACTTCCAAACACACTGCACTTCTTAAGCAATGACCAACAAGTTTTCCCACAAGAAAAAAATATCCTAAAGGCCTTCACAGATATCACTGGCGCTCGCCATGCCTGAGTCAGCAGGCTAACCCAGAAGGAACATAACTCCCCCAAAAGTCAAAGCAAGCTGGAAACAGAGTTTTTAGTGTAGCGGCTAAGGATGCAATCTTGGGCCAGATCCTTCTCCCCGAGCCTCAGCTATCTCATCTAAAAAATGCGGCACCACTGGCATCTTCCTCATAGAGTTGTTCTGAAGATTTCAAGAGATAAGGCAGGCAATGAAGCCAGCGCCGTGCCTAGAACCTACACAGAAGTTGCTTTGGCGGTGCCAGGGCTACGGGAAGGTGAGCAGCGGACGGGGAGAATGACATACCAAGAGAATCACCCAGGCGGTGTAGTAGGTGAAGATGATCAGGCTAACGGCGACGAGGCCTAGTCCCACCACCTGGTCTGTCCCCGTGGCCTGGAGAAAAGGGAGGTCTCAGCTGACGAAGTGATTCTATTTTGGCGTACTAATGGAGGCGGGGCGTCGCGGCCAGATCACGGTCTAAGCTTCCCATTCAACAGATGCTAGAGGGCTGACTAGGGATCAGTTTCTAGGATGGGAGAGAATGCCAGGCCTCCGCGTTGTCGTCCGTACAATAGGGGGGGCGGGAGAGCAATTCCCGTTCCAGTGCCCATGCCCCAGCTCCTGAGCACCTGAGACCCCACCCCCAGACGCCCCTATCTCCGGCACTCTGTCCCAATCTCACCATTTCCCCGCGCGTTCAGTCACCGGAGCCGCAAGCCACATCCGGTTCCGGATTCACGCTTTTCCGGCTTTGGACTGCGGAGCGCGCCGGGAGTCGTAGTCCCCAGGCCGTCTCAGGCCCACGTCGTCGGAGACTAGCAGGAACCGCCTCCTCCCCTTTGCATATCGGGGAAGTGTAGTTCTCAAGAGCATTGTGGGGCCGGTTGCTGCCCGAATCTCCCTAGGGAATGGGACCGCGTTGGGGACCCAGACTCCCTGGCCTTCATGGCCACAGTCCTGTCGCCGCCCCACCAAAAGCCAATCTCTAAGTATCCCAAAGTCCTGGGGTCAGAGTGAGATGGGAGTGCGGGATCGGAAGTTCCATTTTTCAGGTGGGAACAGCGAGGCTCAGAGAAAGGTAGATCCCAATCCGAGTCAGTGGTGAAGCCGACACGGGAACTGGGGGCCTTAACTAGTCTGTAGGTGGGAGATGCGCAGAGAATGTTCACTTTCCAGCCTAGGATGGGCGGGGGAGGGTCTGTCCCCAGACCGCATGAATGGGGAGGATTTGGATTGGTGGAGATGAGGCGCCCTCCTCACCATCGCCTGGCCTCCCGGGCCACCCTCCGGATGTCCCCTCCCTTCCTTCACCGGCTGCCTCTCGCAGCAGCCCAGACAAGTTTCGGACCGGAACCCACGCACAGGCCCCTCCCCGGTCTTGGAGGATCCTTCCTCTGAGAACAAAGGGATGTTGGGCCAGATCATCTTCCACGCTTCTTCAGCTCCGAGATAGGAACGGGGGCCCCCACCACTCACGGCCGGCTGCTCCTCATCCATCCAGCTTCACTGGGACACCACGTTCCTCAGGGAAGCCAGCTGGGAAGGGTTTTTTCTTTCTTAGAGACGGAGTTCTATGTTACCCAGGCTGGTGTCGAACTCGTGGGCTCAAGCGATCCTCCCAACTCGGCCTCCAAAAGTTTACAGGCGTGAGCCACCGTGCCCAGCCTCCTGTGCCTTTTAATTCACTGACACACTTGTTGATCCGGCCCTGTCGGCTCCCTGAGGGTAGGATCTGAGGTTGCTGCCCTATCCCTGGCACCCCGTGGAGGATTGGCCCAAAGTAAGAGCTTTTTTTTTTTTTTTTTCCAGAGATGGGAGTCTCACTGTCGCCCAGGCTGGAGTGCAGTGGCATGTTCTCAGCTCACTGCAACCTCCGCCTCCTGGGTTCAAGTGATTCTCCTGCCTCAGCCTCCCCAGTAGCTGGGACTATAGGCACGTGCCAACACGTCCGGCTAATTTTTGTATTTTTAGTACAGACAGGTTTTCACCGTGTTGGCTAGGTTGGTATCAAACTCCTGACCTCAGGTGATCCGCCCACCTCAGCCTCCAAAAGTGCTTGGGTTACAGGTGTGAGCCATCGTGCTCGGCCCAAAGTAAGAGTTTTGAACCAGCCAGCTTTAAAATTCAGTGATTGTTTAGATCCTGGATTATAGCATCTGGACTCCAGGCCTCCCTGAGGGGTTATGTGGAGGCGGAGGCCTTTGGCCTGCTGTCCCCACCTGGGGGGTTTGGGGAGAGATGTGCTCTGAGTCTGGCATGGTTCACTCCCTCTGGCATTTATCTCGTTGGTTTGTTGGAAGCCCATCCTGTCACTCAGGCTGGAGTGCAATGGCACTATCTTGGCTCATTGCAACCTCTGCCTCCTGGGTTCAAGTGATTCTCCTGCCTCAGCCTCCTGAGTAGCTGGGATTACAGGCAGCCACCACCACGCCCAGCTAATTTTTCTATTTTTAGTAGAGATGGGGTTTCTCCATGTTGGTCAGGCTGGTCTCAAACTCCTGACCTCAGGTGATCTGCCTCCTGCCTCAGCCTCCCAAAGTGCTGGGATTATAGGCGTGAGCCTCTGCACCTGGCCAAGAGCAACATTTTTAAACCTACAATCCGATTCTTTTCCTTTCTCTCTCAGGAGACTTTGAGCTCAGCTAGGAGCCCCACTTTTACCTCCCTCCCCGATTGTGCATATAACAGAGGAAGGGGCAGAATCCGCCTTCAGGGTTTAAAGAGGCCGTAAGTGGGGGTCAGCCCTGAGGAGTGGGGTGAATGCTATCCTTGGATAGAGATGGAGCCCTGGTGGCCTGATTCCTCCTGGCCTGGCCAGTACCATTGTAGCTTCCTGCCACCTCCAAGCTCATTAAAGACCAAGAGTGACTTGCCTGTCCCAGAGCGACTTGGGAGGGTCAGAAACAGGGGTGAGGGGCCCAGGGCAAGCCTGGGCCTGTAAACGACGGCAGCCTGGGGCTTTAGTTTGGGAACACATTCACACCTCCTATAGGTCAGGCTGCACGCGCTGGCGTTGATAACCCCATCTGCAGGTGAGGAAACAGGCACAGTTATTTGTCCTCAGGCATGCTCCTTAGAGGCCACTTGATTGCAGAGAAGGTCTACAGGGCAGTGGTTAGAACTTGGCCCTGAGCGGGCGCGGTGGCTCAAGCCTGTAATCCCAACACTTTGGGAGGCCGAGACGGGCGGATCACGAGGTCAGGAGATCGAAACCATCCTGGCTAACCCGGTGAAACCCCGTCTCTACTAAAAAATACAAAAAACTAGCCGGGTGTGGTGGCGGGCGCCTGTAGTCCCAGCTACTCGGGAGGCTGAGGCAGGAGAATGGCGTGAACCCGGGAGGCGGAGCTTGCAGTGAGCTGAGATCCGGCCACTGCACTCCAGCCTGGGCGACAGAGCGAGACTCTGTCTCAAAAAAAAAAAAAAAAAAAAGAACTTGGCCCTGAGGACAGAGCTTTCGCTCAGTATGAGGCTGGCAGGTAACGGCCTTCTCAGTTTCCTCCTTAGGAATCTGGAATGATGAAGGGGGTGATGATTGTGCCTGTAGCCAGGACTGGGAGAACCCTGGACCTCTACATCTTCCCCACCCCTGGAATGTCACTATACATATCTGACTTCCTTCTGATGTTGCCTTTGACCCTAAAGTCAATATGATAAAGTAACAAGGTAAAAACAAAACAGCAAAAGAAACAAAAACCGAAACATTTAATTTTTTCCCCTCAAACCAAGACACTGACACTAGGCTGATTTCCCCTAACAATGTTATTTTCTACAACAGAAGCTGGGACAGAGGAACAAACACAGCCCACTCAAGTAGTGGTGGCAACATTCTGTTAGAAACGAGGGGACTCAAAAGAAAAAAAAGACACCTCCCCCCACCTCCTTGATCACCTCCCTAAAGACAGAGAACATGGACACCCTCCATCCTGGCAGACATGCCGTGTGGTTAGTTTGTGCGGTAAACAGGAAAAAAAAAAAAAAAAAAAAAAAAAAAAACCCTAAAGATATTGTAGACCTTTATTTTTAAAATCTCCTCTAATAAAAACGTTAAACTTTCAAGAAGATTCCAATCTGACATTGCATAGACCAATTCCTTTCCAAAAATATCTCTGATATACTCTCCATCTCTCTCAATATATAGAATTTGAAGTCCAGGAGCTGTGGGCGCCTGGTGGGAATTCACTGAGCTCAAGGGGACAGGAGGGCTGAGGACAGGGCTCGCACATGGGAACAACAAAGCCAGGCTTTCTGGCCTCTGGCTCCAGCCAGCATCAATTTGGTTGTGGCCAAATTCTCAGTCCAGTCACCCTGGCCCACAGAGCGTGGCAGGCTCTGTCTCCTTCCGGGGTTCCTGGTCTGGAGGAGTCTCCCCAACAGCACCAAAGCCAGCTATTTTCTGCCCAAAGCCCCAGAACTTTGAATGAGAGGCAAATTTACCCTGAATGCACCTCCCTCCTAGGCTGGGTGAGGTCACACAGACACAGAAGGGCAGGACAGAACTCCCCCCATCTTCTGGGGGCGAATTCGTCTGGACACAGTGCAGTCAGCTTCCTTTTTAAAGTGCCAGTATCTGTGGGGCAGGAAGGGACTCTCAGGGCTGAGCAGAGCCTTCTCCAGCCCGAGTAAACACTCTGTCCCACCTCGGCAGGCACCTTCTAACATTCATTTTCTAAGGGTTAAGTGAGTAAAACAACAACAAATGCTAGAAATGCTCTGGTCCCAATGCCAGGGAGTTCCAAGACCAAGCAGCCCAACTCTCACCAGCAAGGGAAGATGGGGAACTAGGGAAGGAACCCTCCCAGTCTGGGGAGGGCACCTGCACCCCTCCCAGAGAGAGAAGCCCCCATCCCGGCCCCCCAGCTAGGCCCCAGTGCTGCTGGAACCAGCCGGCAGGTGGGGCAGAAAAGCAGCACCTCCCCTCACCTGGGGGAGGAGACAATATTGAACCGTGAACTCAAGAAGAAAGAAGGAAAGAAAAAATGAAAAAAGCTACAGGGCTAAGTAAACACCAGCCTGCTGGGTTTATACAAAACGAGTGAAATTTTAAAGGGGCAGGAGAGTTTGTCCAGGGACTGGCTGGCAGCCAGAACCCACCTTCAAGCAAGTTACAAGGACTTGGGGGAAAGTGCTGAGAGCAGAGGCTTTAGTATGGAGCAGGGCCAGACTGCTCCCCGCTGGGAAAGCACATCCCTTAAAGGAGCCCTTCCCCCTTGCCCAGAACGGGGGATGCCTACAGAGGAAGGCTGAGGCTTTTCTGGCAATGAAGCCAGCTCCGGACCAGTCCAGCCACAGCCCACCTGCCTCTCTGGCATCCACCCCAGTCTGGGCAGCTGACCCTGAGGGCAGAGAAGGACTTTGCTTGCTCCAACCTTCCTGCAGGAAAACCAGCTGCTCAGGACCCAGCCCTGGGCAGAGGGCACCGTCAGTGCTCAGACCTTTCTCAGCACGGGTCTCAGACCTGAGCTGGAGCTAACTGGAGGGAGGAGAGGCAGCACCCGTTCCCGCCGGGCTGCTGGACCCTGGGCCTCTGACTGCACAGCAGGCAGTGACCAGGAGTCTTTGGGAAGGGGCCCAGGGAAGGGGAGGTGAGGGGCCAGCGGGACTGTGCTGGGGGTGAGCATGTGCAAAGTGCAGGCTGCAAGGCAGCGGGAGGACTTTCGCCGGGGGAGGCAGGGGTCTCGATCTGGAGTGTGGGTGGGGTGTGAGGTCATAGCTCCCAGGAAGAGGCCGCCAGCAGGTCCCCCAGGACACAGGAAGGGGCAGCTGAAGCACTAAGCAGTCAGACAGTCACAGGTGGCAGGATTCCGGAGGCGGTCTGGCCCCCACCACCAGGGCAAGGGAACAATGGAGCAAGGCCCTGCTGCTAAGATGTGACCAAAGCCAATGCTCCTGGAGTGAGTGAGGACACAGGTAGAGAAGCCCCTCCGTCACAGGCATCTCTACATTTAGGAGCTGCTGCATGTCCTTAGCCAGAGGGCCGGGTCAGTCTCTGGCAGCAACAGTCCTGGCCAGCTCCTTCTTGTCCACGAGCTGTATGGGCCTGCCTGGCCCGCCTGGCCTGCCCTCTAGTGGTTCAGAGGAGAATATTCACAGTGGTGCCTGGGCCTTGGTGGGCCAGGAGGGTCCCAGCATGGATGGGAGGGCAATGGAATGATGCTAGGGGGACAGTGTGGACTGGAGTGCGTGGAGGAGGCACGGAGGAGATGTGGCGCAGAGGTGATCTGAAGGGGAACGTTCCTCATGGAATGATGCGGGTCTGGACTCCAGAGAAAGCAGGACTCTTCTCCAGCCCGGACACCTGCTCCTCAATGGCTTTCAATCACAACTGGCTCGTAGACCCCAGAAGAGACCCTGCAGGTGAGAGACAGGTCAGCATGTCCCCCTCAATGTCCCATGTCCTGAGCGCTCCACTGGACCAGGCCTTTCGAGGTGTTTCACAAGCAGGTGCTGTTAACCAGCCCCGTGTTGCAAAGGGGCCAAAACCAAGGCCCAGTGATGGTAAGTCCCTTGCCCACAGTGACATAGATAATAAGCATCAGTCTGTGGGGCTTGCAGAGCACTTCCAGGCACGTCTAGCTGTGCCACGCCATCCTCACAGTCACCTTGGCAGGGAGTGACTGCACCCTGCCCCACTTGACAGATGAAGAAACTGAGGCTCAGAGGGATGTGAAGGTGGCCAAGAGGGCAGTGGGAAGTCAGGAAACCTGGTCAGCTCCTTTCCCTGCTGAGCCCAGGCCCAGTCCTGGAGTCGGGGACTCCTGGGGCTCAGCATGTAGCTCTGCTGTGATCTCACTCCCAACGATTGGTTTCTTTACCGGAGATGCTTCCTCATTTTCAGAGGGGGCCAGGGAGGGGTGTGTTTACAAACCCCTAAGGAAGCCAGCCCCTCAGTTTCCTTCTTGCTCACCGCTCCCCCACCCCCACCCCAGAGCAGCCCAGCAAGACTACTGCAAGGTGACGGCTGCCATTCCAGGCTGTGGCCAGCAGGAGTCAGCAGAGCAGCGTGAAAGGGCAGCCTCGGCGCAGCAGCCTGGCCATGCCTCTTCCCTGGGGATGTGGATGTTAGGCAGGCTCCCCACCTGCCCTCAGCACCCTGCCCGTGGGAAGCTCATTTGCTCACTCGCTCATTCATTCAGTGAGCCAAAAGCACATGGAGAGCCAGGCACACAGTCAACATGCTCCAAATGAATGCCTGTGACGCGGCATAGACTCTATAAACTGTAGTTCCTGCAAGTTTGGTCTCATCTATCCCCGCCATCTGTGGATGCCATGTAGGCAGCAGCCTGCGTTAAACCAGGCCTTCGCTCAGGGCCTCGTGCCTAGATGGTGCTAGGGAAAGATTTGTTCAGTAAACCCATGAGGCATCACCACCACCATTGTTCCCAGTCCCTGGAGCTGGGAGGAAGGGGAAGGGAGGATTCTAAATAAACCTGTGAGGCCCCTGCCGTGTGCCGAGCCCTGTGCCAGGCACTGCCCGAGGCGACCCTGTGAACCATGGGAACTGACCGAACCCGTCCGTGCCCTCACTGCCCCAGGCTCCCAGGTGAGGTGGTAGTGTCCACACCGCCTGACGGATGGGGAAAGGGAGCTTCAGACATGACAGGCCCAGGGTCACACTGTGGCGACAAGACTTGGCATTCAAGGCCAGGTGAGTGGACTGTGGGGACTCTGCTCTCACCCCCAAGCCCCAGCCACCCGACGACCCCTCCCTGAGCCTGCCCTACCTGGTGGCAAGCTGGATGCCGCTCAGCGTGGCGGAGCCATCACGGCTCACGAACAGCCGGAGGTTGCTGTCTGTGGGAACACAGGGGAGGATGGAGGCTAAGCGGGGCAGGGCTAGCCCTTGGAGCAGGTGGCCTCGCCCCCACCGGCCCGGCACGGCTCACCCTCGGTGTTGCTGCCATCCGTGAAGTCCTGGCTCTGCACGATCTTCTCCACGATGGCATCCGCATCGATCCTCGTGTCATCCACCCAGGTTGGGTGGCTCTCCACCGAGTCCTTCTTCCGCCTGGGTCGGATTTTGGGGGGGCAAGTCACAATGGTCAGGACAGTAACAGGCGCAAGCACAAAACCATGACAATAATGCCGGCCAGCTGCAGCAGTGCTCAGAATGTCCCTGTGTGCTCCGTGCTGTGCTTCACTGAACCCTTGAGTGTACAATAGGGTGCAGCTGCCATCATGAGCCGGTTTTATAGACGAGGATGCCAGGCAACGAGCAGGTAAGTCAGCTTTCCAAGGCCATCCAGCGCATAAGGAGTGGCTCTAAGGCTTAGCCCAGTTGTCAGGCCCACAGACTGTGCTCTTGTCCGATCCGCAAAACCACAACAGCAGCCATGAACAGAACCTGCTGCATGCCGGGCATGGCTGCACCCTTCAGGGCCATGAGTTGGTGGAATCATCACCACCCAATCCACTGAGTTGGGGACCCTATGGTCCCTGTGTTACAGGTAAAGCAGAGGTTCAAGGCACCACTGGGAGGGGTCTGTTCTCCAGGGGGCACCAAGCAGTAGGCCTCACCTGAACGAGCGGTCGGACAGATGCAGGGGCCGGGGTGGCCGTGGTGGCTTCTCCGGGGCCCGGTGCTCCCGCTCACTGCCCTCAGGGCCCTCCACAGTCATGCCAAGGCCCCCAGAGGCGCTGCTGCTGGTGGACGTGTTGCGGCGGTGCGTCAGGTCTGAGAGGCTGGAGGAGCGTGAGTGCTCTGTGCTGTAGCCTGTTGGGGGCACCGCAGGGGAGCGTCATAATGGGGGATCCCGAGGAAGGAGGAGGCCGCAGGGGCAGGGCCAGGCAGCCACTCACCAGAGATCTTGGACTGCTGGCTGGCATAGCTGGAGTTGCGGGAGTGGCCAGAGTGGAACACCTCCTCAGGGCTGGACAGGTTCTGGTCGGGTTCCTCTGGCAGCCCTGGAAGGCAGAAAGCGGCAAGGGGTGAGGTGACAGGGGTCACCCAGTGCTGCTCACCATTGCCCTTTACAGCGTGCCCTCACAGAGCCTCCCATGGCGGGGCGCCATTTAACAGACTGAAGAAAAGGTTCAGAGGAGCAGCAACCAGCCTGAGCCACAGGTCACCTTCTGAACCCAGGTCCGTTGATTCCACAGAGGGCATCCTTGTGTGGGGTGCCCCCCACAGACCAGCGAGGAGGAATGCTGAACAAAAACTGCCTCCACTACCCACAAGCGCAGTGAGAGGTGCAGAGCAGGGAACAGTGCTTACTGGGGGTCTGGCCCAGTCTGAGGACAGGGAAGGCTTCTCCAAGGAGATGGCCTTAATGGCAGACCTCCAGGACACATCGCTGGAGGGAGCCAGCTAAGGCCTCAGGAGGGCAAGGGCCTTCCAGGCACAGAGAACAGCAATGGCAGAGGCCCCGAGCCTGGAAGGGGCCTGGATCAGCAGAGTTGGAGTGGAAGGGACAGGGTGAAGAGGAGCAGGCTGGCCCAAAGGGACAGGCCCACAGTCCTGTCCCAAGTTACCCATAAGTCCAACTTCAAAACAGATTTTCCTGGCACTCCCCAACAGGAGGCATAAGGGACCAGGTGGGACCTACCCAGGGCTCTGAGTACCCACCCGCCTTCCTGCCCAACACACCCCAGGCTGGCCTGTGTGCCCATCCATAACTATGTGGCTTTTCAAGTCCCCAACAGGTTCTCTGCATATGGGGTGAGCCCAGCTCCAGAGGCAAGTGGGCACTCAAGTCCCACCCTGCCTGGGGGAGGGGCCTCTTCTACTTCACACGAAGGTACCACCTGCGCTGGGGTGGCCTGATCCCCTGATACATCTCTCTTCTGGGGACTCCCATCCAGGGGCTGGAGAGAGTAATTGTGCTGGGAAGCCCCCAGCTTTCTGTTCCGGGCCTCAGCTGGCTGGGTCTGCAGGGGAAAAGGGAGTGAAGGAAGGCCAGACCCTTGAGGTCAGAGGGTCCCTCACCGCTCCCAGTTCGCAGAGGCAGAATCACTTGGCAAGCATCTGCTGGGCCACACGAGGCCTGTGCTCTAACTGATTCTGTGGGACAATCAGGGTTGCCACCTGATGCCTTATTCACTAATCACCTGGGGGCGGTCCAAGGCTCATACCTCTGGGGGCCCTGCTTAGGGTTGAGGGGGCCCAGCAAACACCTGGGGGCAGGCCAGAGCCTCCTGTCCTGGCAGCACTCCCTCCTCCTAATTGCCATGCCATCTCCTCTGGGGGTTGGGGCTCTTTCACATTTTTCATAACATTATTACCAGTGATAATTTAATAAAAACAGAGTGCCCGGCCAGGCGTGGTGGCTCACGCCTGTAATCCCAGCATTTTGGGAGGCCGAGGCAGACAGATCACAAGACCAGGAGAGCAAGACCATCCTGGCTACCATCCTGGCTAATACGATGAAATCCTGTCTCTACTAAAAATACAAAAAAAAAAAAAAAAAAAAAAAATTAGCTGGACATGGTGGTGCTCGCCTGTAGTCCCAGCTACTCCAGAGGCTGAGGCAGGAGAAATGCTTGAACCCGGGAGGCGGAGGTTGCAGTGAGCCAAGATTGCACCACTGCACTCCAGCCTAGCGACAGAGTGAGACTCTGTCTAAAAAAACAAAAACAAAAACCAGAGTGCCCACTGAGTGCTTACCATGTGCGGGGCAGGTGCCCACATGTGGACAGTTAATCCCCAAAGTGACCTGGGATGTAACTGCTATTACCAATCCCATTTTCCAGAGAACACCGAGACAGGGAGAGGCAAACTGGCCAGTCAAGGTCATAGAGCACGTGGGAGAGCAAGAGGTCCCAGCACGTCCCTCTGCCAGGTATACTGTGCCTCGCCCCCCGAATGCAGCTCAGACACCACATCCTCAGGGAAGCCTTCCCTGGCCCCGGATGGATCCCACCTTCTGGGCCTGTCTTCCCCAGCTCTTATCCTGTTTGCAGGTAGACATGCATGTCATTTACCTATGACTTGGTTGAGGCCTGTTTCTCCTGCTAGACTGCAGGGCCATGAGGATGGGGAGGCCACGTCAGTCTCAGTCCAGGGCACTGCTGTGATCTCAGGGCCCAGCAGCATAGTCAGCACACACAAGGTGCTCAGATGTCATCAGCCCAGCAGGAGCATGCAAACACCTCCCACCATCACCTTCCCCTCAGTCAGCATCTCCCTGGGGACCTGGGCATGACATGGAGGTAAAGCCCTCGGGCCGCTAGGAGGGGAGGCGCGGGCAGATGAGGAACTGTACCTGAGCTGAGAATGGTGGGCCGGGCCTTGGGGGCCCGGGACCCAGTCAAGGAGTTGGTGCTGCTGCCACCACTGCTGGTCCCGCCACCCTTACATGTCAGCTGCAGGGAGGAATCCTGGCCTGGGATGGAGATGGACTTGGCAGTAGATGGTGGCCTTGGGAAGACAGACAGGTGTGACTAGGGTGCCCCGCTTCAGACCAGACGAAAATGGAGGACACCAAGAGTCCCTGTTCCTCCACCCCCAGTGCCCAGGACTGGGCTCCCATCCGCCCCCTAGGCCTGTGCCAGCACTCACGTCTTGAAGCAGGGGTCTCCAGAGAGCAGGAACATACCAATGGTGACCTGTGGCAAGGGGAGCAATCAGCCATGCCCTGGCCACCCACAGCCCGCCCAGGAGCAAGGCCCCCTGCAGCCTTTCGGCTCTGGCCTCAGAAGGGCTTGGACTCCAGTCCTGTCTCTCTGCCCCCTTCTGGCTTGGGGGCTCTGGCAAAGCCACCTAACCTCTTTGAGCCCAGTTTCCCTGTGTAGAGGACAGAGATGGTACCAAGGCCTGCCTGGCAGACCAGAGGGGAGGGCATAGCAAGGTGAGGCCTGGGCTTAGCCCTGCGCCTGGCAGAGTGAGCGGACTGCAGTCAGCTACAGGCCTAGACAGTGAGCTTCTCCAGGGTGGAGTCACACACTCACCCCCGGCCCTGTGTAAGGAGTACAGAGCTCAACCCAGCAGGCAGGAGAGGGAAGAGGGTTCATGGGGCCTGGCACAGCAGGTGGCGGGCAGGGTTTGGTGAAAGTCTGATGAATAAAGCATGAAGTCATTGCAAACTTAAGAGCCCAAATGTGGCAACATTTGGATCCTAAAATCTAGGCTGAGATGGAGTGACAGGCAAAGGATGAGCAGGTGGGAAAGAGGGGCACAGATGCTGGGGCCACCACTTATGAAAGGGTGACCACTAGGTTGATGCTTTCTATGGCTTATTCACTCGGCCATGAAAGCGGCCTAGCCCCAGGCTGTTGATGAGGGAACCAAGACTCAGAGAGGGGAAGTGACTCCCAAGACCCTGCAGACAGGACGTGGGGGAGTTGCCCTTGAACCCAAGGCTACCTGGCCCCCAGGCTCCCTTGATCTGGCCTGAGGTGCACAGGGCTACTGTGCCTGTGCTTTTCAGCCTGACTGAGGCTGAAAGGCTCCGGTTCCCAAGACAGTCTGGACCCTTTCTGGCATCTCCGGTTCCCTCTGCAAAGGGTCTAGGAGGCCCCAGAGTCCCTGCTCACCACCTCCTGCCCAGCTCTGCTCCAGATACAATAGGCTCTCCCTGGGTCCCCTTGCAGAGGTGCTGTTCGGACAGCCTGTTTTCCTGGCCAGGTGGAAGGTGTGGAAACAGAGGAAGAGAGGTGTGCTGATGATGGACACCCAGACATTTCTGTCCCCAAAAGGCCAAGACAGCTGCCTGGGGGTGGGGATGCCCTGGCTATTGGAAACCTGCCCATGCCTGCCCCGCAGCCCTCAGCAGCCATCGTTTTCACTGATAATCCACTAGGGGCCAGGCTACCTACCGCCTGTCACTTGGGGCAGGATTAGGAGCTGGGCCAAGAAGTCAACTGGCTGGGAGTCAGATGCCAGCTCTGTCTGTGACTCCAGGTAAATGACTTAATGTCTGTGCCTCAACTTCCTCCCATTTGAAGCTGGGACTAATCAAAGACACCACAGCTCATGGGGCTGCTGTCAGGGGACCCCGAGAGAAGAGAGGGCATGCAGTCAGTATGATGTGGACCCACTGCAAGCGCTTGCCAAACCTTGGAGACAATCAGGGCCCCGCCCTGATCTTGATGGGGAAACTGAGGCCAGCAGCTAAGCCAGGCCTCCCTCTGATAGTGGTTTTCTGATTCCTGGACTTGCACCTTCCCGATGTCTACCTATTCAGGTAAGTCCTGTATTTTTAACAACCCTTCTCCAGGGGGTTCTGATGAGCAGCCCAGTTTGTCCCCACCCCATGGTCAGGGTGGCAGAGGCGGCAGGATCCCTGGTACCTTAAGGATAGAGTTGTCCTGGCGAGTGTTCTTCGTGTCATATCCCTCGAGCAGGCAGCAGCGCACCGTGGAGCCCGAGCCCGCAAATTCGGCCAGGTTCAAGTCAGCGAAGCCCAGCTAGGAGGTGAGAGGAGCGTGTGGGAGGCTGAGAGAGTGTGGACTCCTGACTGGCGGAAGCCCAGAAGGGGTAACTTGGCAAAAGTTGGGGAGGAAGACAGACAAAGCCCCTGGGCCCACCCCACAGCCCCGAATGACTGTTGCATAACTGGACCCAAGGACAGAGGCCCTGGGTCGGCAGCACCAACATGGCAAAGCCAGGAGCTCACATCCCTGAGCTGGACAAAGCACCCTTTGTGCCACGTCCCGGCGTGCACCGGGGCCAGTGCGCCTGACATGAAAGGACATTGTTGTCCGTGACACAGATGCATTGTTCCCTGGGAAACAAGGCCGTGCTGTAGGGAGCTGCCGGGTCAGCAGGCAGGGGAGGAGGGAAGGCCTGTGGGAAGTGATGGGACACCCCCACAGGCCCTGCAGGATGAGCAGGAGCCCCAGGGAAGGCAACCTGGTAGAGGCCAGAGTGAGGGGCTGCTGGGCAGAGTTCAGGGTCTGAACAGGCCCTCAGGAACTCTGGGCAGAGGATCGAGGGATGGGGAGGGAAGTGGGAGTAAGTGCAAAGAGGGCATGTGCTAAGAAAGCTCTGTGGATGGAGGCCAAGTCTGCTAGACCTGGAGGGGAAACTGAGGTTGAGACAAGGTAGTGCCAGACTTGGGGGCTTGGAGGACATCTCCCGTTCCCTCTGCAAAGGGTCTAGGAGGCCCCAGAGCCTCTGCTTTCCACCTCCTGCCCAGCTCTGCTCCAGATACAACAGGCTCAGAAGAGAGAGATAACGAAATGTTTGAACCAATGTTTGAACCCAACCGAACCAATGAGGGATGGGTGTCAAGTACCTGCTGCCTGCAAGTCTCTACTGCAGTGTTCAGGGCACACACTCCAGAATCAGGGAAGTGGACTCAGATCCTAGCCCTGCCATGGACTCAGACTAATCCCCATTTTACAGATGAGAAAACTAAGTTCAGGGAGGGGAAGAAGCTTGCCCAGGGCCAAACAACTAACCCAATAGAGATAAGACTGAAGCTAGGCCTGATCAGCACCGCGTCCAGCCACTTCTCAGGGCCTCAGTTTCCTCCTCTGTATAATGGGAGTAAAGCCTGCAGTGGGAGTTCAATTACAGAACAGAAGGGAAGGGGCCTGGCAGTGCCTGATTTGTGCTGGGTGCCTGGTAAATGTTTGCCAGTGGAGGCGAGATGCTCCCAGGTGTTTGCTGGTAATTCCTTTCCTGGCTGGGCAGCAGTCCTCACCGTGTGAATCAGAGAAATTTCCACTCTGACGGCACCCTCTACAGCCTGGCTGTAGCCATACTGCTCTCTGCTTCTGGAGAGGGACGTCAGCGCCCCGGGCCAGGGCAGAGTGCACGGCCCAGCTGGCTGAGTTCCTGAGCTCCGGTCAGTGGGAAGGGCCGTGCCCTGTATAGCACCTCCCTCGGGTGAGAGGTGAGGCAAAGGCATTTCCCCTCCCAGCTGATGGAGCCCACCTTCCTGCCACTGGGCTAAGCCTCCCAGGACATGAGAAGAGGAGGCCAAGAGTATACCACGGAGAAGAGGGATGGAAGGCAGAGCAGGCTTATTCAAAGCCAGAGCTGTCTTCTCCCTCTTTACTCAGTAGAAAAGCTCTTATTAATACTATGTAGGGGTAAACTGTCTGTGGGTGCAGTGAAACCCTGGTAACAACGCACATGTCCAGCAGCAGGGCTGGCTGAGTCAACCATCTCCAGCCATGCCACAGGACACTGCTGCCCTTAGAAAGCACATAGAAATTTGTGATAACACAAAAAGATGCCCAGGATGGATTAAGTAAAAAACCAAGCTGCAAATCTGTGTATGTATTTGTTTATTTATCTGGAGGCAGAGTCTCGCTCTGTCACCCAGGCTGGAGTGCAGTGGCGCGATCTCGGCTCACTGTAACCTCCACCCTCCTGGTGCAAGTGATTCTTGTGCTCCAGCCTCCCGAGTAGCTGGGATTACAGGCGTGCACCACCACACCTGGTTAATTTTTTTTGCAACTGTAGTAGAGATGGGGATTTGTCATATTGCTGAGGCTGGTCTTGAACTCCTGAGCTCAGGCAATTCGCTTGCCTCCGTCTCCCAAAGTGCCAGGATTATAGGCATGAGCCACCATGCCCAGCCGTACTCAGGAGGCTGAGGGAGGAGAACTGCTTGAACCTGGGAGGTGGAGGTTGCAGTGAGCCAAGATTGTGCCAAGATTGCACTCCAGCCTCAGCAACAGAGCAAGACTCTGTCTCCAGAAAAAAAAAAAAAAAATCATATTGTTTGCATGCACTTAAGTACACATAGAGGGTGCTCATTTTGCATTTCTCTCAACCACATGCATAGATTTTATTTGCTGCTCTCTTTGTATAGCATATTTCCTTTTTTCCTTCTTACAAGTTCTGCAAAGGTCTTAATCAATCCCAATAATGGGGTCCCAGAAAGAGGCCTGGAGAGAGGAAAGGGGACAGAAACTGGCCCTTTTGCTCAGTGAACTTCTGTACCATTTATATTCCAACAACCGTATGCTGCCTTTATATTGAGTGCAAAGGCCATCAATAAAGATATTTCTAAAAAATAACACATCTCAGGTAGGGCTGAGTGTCTCTTGCTTGTGGCAGAGAAGGGGATGGAGGTTTCCCTTGTGCCTGTCCCGTGCCACCCCGTATTCCATCCCACTGCCCCTTCACACAGCCCCTCTTACCTTGGAATAAGCCTTCCCGCCTTTCAGCTCCTGCACAAGGAGGGAGACATGAGCAGCAAGTTGACTGGGAAATTCCAGGGACCTCATGCATCTCCCCCCAGTCCCCCCAGATCTGAGGGGAGGAGGGCAAGGGGCAGAGCAACTCTCCCCATTTTCAGCTGGGGGTGCGGACTCATGAGGGGAGGGGCCTACAGCCCAGCCCAGCAGCCCCACATGCACCCTTGGCCTCACCTTGCGCACAGACACGCGGAAGACACAGGGGTCCAGCAGGCCGGTGGCCGGGTTAGCACTCATCTTACACACGAAGGTGAACCTCTTTCGCCACCGCACGCAGTTCTCCTGTACCTCCTCCCTGCAGGTCAGAGGTGACAGGTGAGCACAGGCATGCGCATCCACGCCAGGGGATCCCATGTGGTACCAGAGACACAGCAAGAGCCCTGCCCATTGGGAGTGAGGCAGTGGGAAGCTTCACTTTCACCCTGTGTCACAAAGTAGCTGTGTTTTCACAAGAATGTACTCGTGTAGTTGTAAAAACAACAGCAAAAAGGTAATAAAAATGAGACAAACACAAGGCAGGGGTGAGGTGAGCTAGGGCGGCTGTCCCTCCCCGGGAAGCCTGGCAACCTGCAGAGCCTCCCTCTGCACCCAGCGCTGCTCCCGCCACCTTGCTCTGAGACCTTGGGCAGTTAACTGCACTGCCATTACCTCCTCCAAAGCCAGGCTCTGCCAATCACCTCGTGACCCTCACAACAGTCTTAGGTTGGACTACTCAGCCTATTTCACAGATGAAGAGACCGAGGCTAGGCAAGCTGCCCCACACCTCCCAGCCAGTAGATAGCTGAGCTGGGCCTGAAGCCTGGTTCCTCCTGACTCCAGAGCCCAATTCTTTACCACTAATAACAACAACAGCAATAGTAACAACAGCCGATACC
This sequence comes from Chlorocebus sabaeus, assembly GCF_047675955.1. NCBI lineage: Eukaryota > Metazoa > Chordata > Mammalia > Primates > Cercopithecidae > Chlorocebus > Chlorocebus sabaeus. The sequence goes on from NC_132915.1 coordinate 103,370,528, forward strand.
CACACAGCGCTTCCCATGTGCCCAGCACTGTTCAGAGAACTTCACATGAGCCAGCAGACCCTGGAGCCTGCTCCAAGTGCCAGAGAAAGGTGGTCATACCAAACCTTTCCAACCTCTGCCTGGAACAGCCACATCATTAGCCTAATCCCCAAAGAAACCGGGGGCCCAGAGGCTAAGACCCCTGCCTGAGGCCACCACAGGGAAGAGCAGAACAGGGATTAACCCAAGCAGTTGGACTCGGTGTGGAGAAAGCGACTTGGGGGCTTCAGCTTCACCAACACTAAGCAGAGGGCTCTGGTCTTCTAGCCCCTGCCCCCCACTCCTCTTGAGTTGGAGAGCATGACCACGCTGAAAAATTCAGCACCCCTTTACTGGAGAGATGCTTTGTGCTCTGGGAGTGAGTGGGAGCCAGTGGCAGCAGCTCATCCAAGCCCCTCCCAACTGCTGCGGGGGCCTCGGCAGGATCTGGGGGTGACAGTGGCACGTGGCGGAACTGAGCTCTGCATCCCTGAGCAGCTCCGCATCTCCACACAGCCTGCCTGGCAGAGCCCGTGCTCAGGAAGGGGTGGCCAGGGAAGGGAGGGGACAGTGTTAGAGACGTTATCTCTAGCTCATCCTCCTAACCAGAACTGCCAAGGGGACAGCTAAGGAAGTGACCCGAGGAGAGTGGGTTAACTGCCAAATCGAGGCCTCAGGGAGGGTCGGAGAGGGCCACAGTCAATCCTCCCCTGAGCATCGCCAGGTTTGCTTTGCACGGCAGTCTTGCAAGGTGGGCTCTATGCCACCCCTTCTACTGCTGAGGGCACTGAAGCTTCAAGAGAAGGCCACCCTACCTGCCACTCGAGCTCACATCCCCAGTGACTGGCAAAGCAGGATTGAAACCCAGGACTGTCTGACTTCAGAGTCAGGGCTCTCAGTCGCCACTTCGGCTCAGGAGCCCGGGAAAGCCTGGCAAGGAGAACCCATGGCGTTGTGGGGCTTGCAGTACCCTGCTGTGCCCCTGAGGAACCACCCAGGTCTCTGAGTGCCAAGCAGGTGCTGGGATGAGCCACTGCAGACTGTATTTACCCAGTGATGACTCAGTGTCACCAGGAGAGGGCGGGGGAAGGGGTGAGTCAGGGAAGGTGACATTCAAGCTCAGGATAGAATGAGCCTGGGAAGTAGCCAGGTGGAGGAGACAGTTCCAGAGAGAGGGAACAGCATGAATGAGGGAGTCCCGTTTTCCTAGCCAATGAAAGCCCCTAAGCCTCACCTTCTATGAGGAGCCCCCTCCAGGCAACCCCTTCTTGGCTCCACAAGGCTTTGAGGATGTGATCAAGGCTTACCCTGTGCTCCTGCCAAGGCTGTGACAAGGGCCAACAGGGCAGGCAGACCGGGGCTATACCTGCACACTCACTGGGGCACACCGCCCCTGTCATAGCCACTGTTGTGGGAGCACTGAGTGAAATGAATCCTGCAAAGTGCCTGGCCTGGTGAAGGCTCTGTGAGGACACCAGGGACCAAGAGAACCAGAATGCACCTAGCCTGTTAGGAGGGTGAGCTCCAACAACCCTCTGCAACCAAGACTGGGGACAAGCAGAAAAGGTCAGGGCTGAAGACAGGGGAGGAAGGGACAGATCTAAGCCCTATAGGTAGGTGCCACAGGAGTGGGGGCCCTGGGCTGGGGGCATCACCTGAGCCTAGTCATGCTGGCTCCACTTATTCATTCATTCATGATGATGATTCATTCATCATCAAACAACTGAGCATCAGCGTGTTCCAGGCCGTGTTCTAAGCACTGGGAACACAGCAGTAACCAGCTTACATTCTAGTGGGAGGAGAAAGAAGAAGAACAAATAAACATGAAAAATACCTAGTAGTGGAAAGGAAGAACTAAACTACATTAACAGATGACTTGATCTTTTATACAGAAAACCCTTAAGGAATCCACTAAAAAACTATTCTATTTATTTTTTTGAGATGTAGTTTCGCTTTCGTTGCCCAGGCTGGAGCGCAAGGGCCTAATCTCAGCTCACTGCAACCTCTGCCTCCCAGGTTCAAACAATTCTTCTGCCTCAGCCTCCCAAGTAGCTGGGATTACAGGTGCATGCTACCATGCTTGACTAACTTTTCTATTTTTGGTAGAGGGGGTTTTACCGTGTTGGCTGGGCTGGTCTTGAACTCCTGACCTCAGGTGATCTGCCCACCTTGGCCTCCCAAAGTGCTGGGAGCCACCACACCCGGCCATTATTATTATTATTTGAGACAGAGTCTCACTCTGTCGCCCAGGCTGGAGTACAGTGGTGTGATCTTGGCTCACTGAAACCTCCATCTGCTGGGTTCAAGTGATTCTCGTGCCTCAGCCTACTGAGTAGCTGGGATCATAGGCATGTACCACAACACCTGGCTAACTTTTTGTTTTTAGTAAAGATGAGGTTTTGCCATGTTGGCCAGGCTGGTCTTGAACTCCTGGCCTCAAGTGATCTGCCTGCCATCACGTCCCAAAGTGCTGGATTACAGGCATGGGCCACAATGCCTGGCCTAATACGTGATTACAGGTGTGGTGGCTTATGCCTGTAATCCTAGCACTTTGGGAGGCAGAGGTGGGCACGGATCACTTGAGGTCAGGTAGCTATAGTTCCAGCTACTCAGGAGGCTGAGATGGGAGAATCTCTTCAACCCAGGAGGCAGAAGTTGCAGTGCGCCGAGATCGAACCACTGTACTCCAGCCTGGGCAACAGAGTGAGACCCTGTCTCAAAACAAACAAACAAACAACAACAATAAATAAATAAATAAATAATGCATGAGTTCAGAAAAGTTGCAGGATACAAGATCAATACACAAAAATCAATTCTTTCTATATATTGGCAAACATTTACAATGAAACAAAGAAAGCAATTCTATATACAATAGCATCAAAAAGAAAAAAATACATAGGAATAAATTTAATAAAGTACAAAAATACATACTCTGGAAAACTACAAAACATTGCTGAAAGAAATTAAAGATCTAAATAAATGGAAAGACATCCCATGTTCATGGATTGGAAGACATGTTGTCAAGATGATACTCCCAAATAGTTCTAAAATTCATCACAATCCCTATCAAAGCCCCACACTGGCTTCTTGGCAGAACTTTGACAAGCAGATCCTAAACTTTACATGGAAATCTAAGGGACCAGAATAGTCAATACAGTCTTTAAAAAGCAAAACGTAATTTTAAAATTCACACTTTTGATTTCAAATTATCTACAAAGTTACAATAACCAAGAACAGGTGGTCCTAGCATGAGGACAGACAAATGGAATACAACTGAGATTATTCAGTTTACAAAAGTTTAGAAATAAACCTTAGAGACCAGCCTGGCCAACACGGCAAAACCCCATCTCTACTAAAAATACAAAAATTAGCTAGGCATGATGGCATGTGCCTGTAATCCTGGCTACTTGGGAAGCTGAGGCACAAGACTCACTGGAACCCAGGAGGCGGAGGTTGCAGTGAGCCAAGACGGCGCTACTGCACTCCAGCCTGGGCGACAGAGGGAGACTGTGTCTCAGAAAAAAGAAAGAAACCTTCACTTTTATGGTCAATTGATTTTTGACAACAGTGACAAAATAATTCAGTGGGAAAAAGAATAGTCTTCTCAATGAATATTACTGGGACACTGGATATCAACATGCAAGAGAATGACGTGTGTGTGTGAGGGAGGTGGTGCGGGGGGCTATCTCATGCTATATACAAAAATTAACTGAAAATGGATCAAAGATCTAAGTGTAAGAGCTAAACTATAAAATATTGAAAAAAAAGCATATGGGTAAAATCTTCATGACCTTGGATTAGGCAACTATTTCCTGGATATAATACCAAAAGTACACGTGATAAAATAAAAACACAGATATATTGAATGTCATCAAAATTAAAAACTTTTAGTTGGGCACAGTGGTTAACACCTGTAATCTCAGCACTTTTGGAGGATCACTTGAGGCCAGGAGTTTGAGACCAGCCTGGGCAACACAACAAGACTCCATCTCTACAGAAAATTTTAAAATTAGCCACGAGTGGTGGTGCATGCCTATAGTCCCAGCTACTTGGCAGGTTGAAGCAAGAGGATGGCCTGAGCCTAGGAGTTTGAGGTTACAGTGAGCTGTGATTGCACAACTGCACCCCAGCCTGGGTGAAACAGTGAAACCCTATCTTAAAAAAAAAAGATGGCTGGGCGCGGTGGCTCACGCCTGTAATCCCAGCACTTTGGGAGGCCGAGGCGGGTGGATCACTTGAGGTTGGGAGTTCAAGACCAGCCTGACCAACATGGAGAAACCCCATCTCTACTAAAAATACAAAATTAGCCAGGCATGGTGGCGCATGCCTGTAATCCCAGCTACTCGGGAGGCTGAGGCAGGAGAATCACTTGAACCCAGGAGGCGGAGGTTGCGGTGAGCCAAGATCGTGCCATTGTACTCCAGCCTGGGCAAAAAGAACGAAACTCCGTCAAAAAAAAAAAAAAAAAAGAAAGAAAAACCACAAAATAAGAAAAAATACTTGCAAATCAGATATTTGAGGGACTTGTATCCAGAATATATAAAGAGCACCCACAACTCAATAAAAAGACAAATAATCCAATTAAAAATGGGGAAAGGATCCAGACAGACATTTCTCCAAAGAACATATACAAGTGGTCAACAAGCACACAGGAAGATGCTTAACATCATTAGCTATCAGGGAAATGAAAATCAAAACTAAAATGAGATACTACTTCACACCCATTAGGATGGCTAGAATCAAAGGGGAAGACGTGGAGAAACTCTAACCCTCATACACTGCTGGTAGGAATGTAAAATGGTGCAGCCCCTTTGGAAAACAGTATGGCAGTTCCTCCAAAGGTGAACCATAGAGTTATGATACGACCCAGCAATTCCACCCCTAGGTATATATCCCGGAGAAATGAAATGTGTCCACACAAAAACTTGTACACAAATGTACATCACAGAATTATTCATAACCAAAAAGTGAAAGCAACCCAAATGTCCATCAACTGGTAAATGGACAAATAAAACGTGTTCTATGCATACAATGGTGTATCATTCAGCAATAAAGAGAAACGATACACTTATACATGCTAACTGGGATTCACCTTGAAAACATGAAGCTAAATCAAAGCAGCCAGCCTGAAAGAACTATAGAGTTTATGATTTCATTTATATGAAATGTCCAGAAAAGGCAAATCCATAGTGACAGGAACTAGATTGGTGGCCGCCAGGGGATGGGGGATGACATAGTCTGGCTCTGTGTCCTCACGCATATCTCATCTCAAATTGTAATCCCCATGTGTCAAGGGAAGGACCTGGTGGGAGGTGATTGGATCATGGGGGTGGTTTCCCCCATGCTGTTATCATGATAGTGAGTGAGTTCTCATGAGATCTGATGGTTTTATAAGGGGCTCTTTCCCCTTTGCTGATGCTTCTGTCTCCTGCCGCCATGTGAAGAAGGCCCCTGTTTCCCCTTCACCTTCCGCCATGATTGTAAGTTTCGGCACCCATGTGGAACTGTGAGTCAACTAAACTTTCCTTCGTAAACTACCCAGTCTTGGGTATTTCTTTATAGCAGTGTGAGAACAGACTAACACAGGGGACTTGAGGGGAAAAGGAGTAACTGCTAATGGGTATGGGATTTCTTTCTGCGGTGATGAAAATGTTGTAAAATTGGTTGTGATGATGGTTGTGCAACTGTGAATATACTAAAAACCACTGAACCATACACTTTAAATGGGTGTATTGTGTGGTATGTGAATTAAATCTCAATAAAGCTGTTAAATAAGTGGTAGATCAGATAAATATAAAAATGGAGACCACCACAGGGAAGGCGAGTGGGGAGTTCAGGTAGAGATGAGGTGGCTACTTCAGGTCGGGGGTTAGGGATGGCCCTTAGGGCAGTGACATCTGAGCAAGGCTTGGACTGAAGTGGGGACTGAGCAAAGACGGGGGAAGGGTCCTTCAGGTGAGGCAGCAGCAAGTGCAGAGGCCCTGATGTGGAAACACACTTGGCAGGTGGAAAACTACTGCAGAGGATGGTGGCTGAAGAGGAGCTGGGAGGAGATCAGAGGGGATGAGATGGGTGAAGGAGCAGGGGCAGGTCCTGCCAGACCTCAAGGGTGTGAGAAGACTGCATCTGATTCTGACAGTGGCTCTGTCTTGCCCCCGTGGACTGTGGCTTAGGCAGAGGCTGAGAACAGCCACAGAGGAAGGGAGTGGAAGGGCAAAGAGAGCAGAGACACTTCCCAGGCAGCCAGAAGAGGCCCAAGCTTGAAAGGCGGGGAGTGGCCATGGGTCCCCGCATTTCACCTGGGGTTGGAAGCAGCTGCTGGAGGCCTGGGGAGGCAGCTCAGTGCTCTGGGCGTGTTGAAACACCCAGTGGAATTGGGATTAGTGTTTGGGAACAAAAGCTCACAGTGAATTGTGGGCTTTCTCCCTTTCCTTTTGAGAGTTTGCTGTGGGAACGCCAGCCAGGAAGCCTAAGGCCCATTTGCAGTTCCAGGGCCAAGCCAGAGAAAGCCACGTGGAGCCCTCCTGGCTCAGGTAACAGGCACATCCCCCACCTCCACGGGAAGAGCTCCCAGGGTTCGCACTGGGCCTCCCTCCTGTTTCTACAGGGCTCTGAACAATCACCTATTAGAAGTCACCACTCCCACGGGAAGAGGCAAGCAGCCTCACCCTGGCCCACGGCCAGAGGTCACAGCAAGGGTGAAAAAAACACAGCAGCTACGGCCACCTCCTGAGGGCCTACTGTGTGCGGCCAAGAACTCTTCAACACTGAAAGGTGACTGCTACCACAGCCCACTTTACAGCTGAGGACAGTGAGGCTCAGAAATGCAGCGTAACTCACCCGAAGTCACAGCAGAGCTAGTCTCAACCCCAGCGCCATCTGTGTCCAGACCCTGTGTCACAGCTGGGACACAGCAGTGCAGTTGACTCAGAGCCCACACTGCCTCCCCCTCAGCCCCGGGGCCCCTCTGGTGGGAAGCAGCTGGGCACCCCCAGGCAGGTGGCATGAGGTCCCATGCATGGGGCAGGGATTATGGGGGGAGATGAATGCAGGATCAGGTCAGGGTGCGGTGAAGGATGCTCGTGATGAGAGGCAGGAAAGAGGATGCCAGGCAGGCAGCCATGAGCCCCAGGTTGGGAGCTGGCCAGGTCAGGATTGAGGACATCTCAGAGCCTTGATCCATTCAGAAACCTTTTATTAAGTCCCCAGCAGGTGCCAGGCACTGCTGAAGGCTCTAGGAACACAAGCAATAAACAGAGAAGACAGAAATCCCTGCCTTCAAGGGGCTGATACTCTGGCAGTGGGTGGCAGACAGACAAACCCAGGCAAATGCATGCCAGCTAGCCTGTGGTGCAAAAGAGAAAAAGGAACCAACCAGGGAGGCAGACAGTACCCCTGGCAATGGGGGCACCAGGGAATGAAGGCCAGAGGAGGTCTTCATAGGAAGGTGACATCTAAGCAAAGACTGAAGCGAGTGGCCACAGATACCACAGATACCTGGGGGAAGGGCAATCCGGGCACGAGAAACAGCAAGTGCAAAGACCCTGGGGTAGGAATGTGTCTGTCGCATTTAAGGAGGAGCTGGGGGCCAGTGTGGCTGGGGTGGAGGGTGTCGGGGTGGGTGTGGGCCAGGGAGACTGGAGAGGCAGCCTTGGTCCCAAGCTTACAGAGGGGCTGTATGGAGGGGCAGTCCCCGCGGTGTCCACGTGTATGCAACTGGTCACGGCAGCAGAAGTTGGGAAGTAATGAGGACTGCTTCGATGGTACCCAGCAGGCAATGCCAGAAGGGAAGGAGGGGATGAAGGGCGAGCTGTGCTCCCCAGCAGAGAGGGATGGCCCCATCAGACCTGCAGGAAGGGAACATGCAGAAGGGGATCTACAGGACCCCATTTTTATTTAATTTTTTAAAGTGACATATGCAAATGCCCACAAGCACACAGAAAACAGGAGGTGCCCACATCAAATTGCAAATGAAGGCCACCTCTGGCCACTGGAGTGTCTGGAGATTCGGGTGAGTAACGAAGAACAGAAAGGATGAGGATGGGGGGCATGGGTATCCCTTTTTTCTTTGTTTTGAACGGGAAGTATCCGTTGTGAGCGTTTCTTAAAGCACACCTGACTGAAGGGAACCCACTCCCTGGCAGTCCTGGGGACTGTACTGTGGCCCAGGTGGAAATGCCACTCTGCAGAACGACCTCACCCCAGCACTATGAGACCCTTCGGGGAGGGCCCAGGGTCCTGAGAGCTGAGTGCCACCAGAGCTGGCTGTGACCTCCATGGTCTGCGAGTGCTAAGAGGGCAGGCCTGGGCTGCTGGGTGCTGTGCACGCCAGCACCCAACACACATCTGCAGTGACTAGAGGCACAACAGCTGCCTGTCTCAGGAAGCGGAAAGTGTAAAAAAACTAAAATGAGCAGCTATGAAGAAAAATTATAAATAAGATGTTTATTAAGAAAACAGGCCAGGCATGGTGACTCATGCCTGTAATCCCAGCACTCTGGGAGGCTAAGACAGGAGACTCACTTGAAGACCGGGGTTGGAGACCAGCCTGGGCAACATAACAAGATCCCACCTCGATTAAAAGAGAAAAACGAAATCATAGGACTACGGACCCACCTTACTGCCCACCACCACCCACTTACCCTAATGTGGCCCAGATCTGGGCTGGAGAACTGAAGTTTTAAAATGATAGAACCAAGGTCCAGAGAAGGAGATTGTTTTAAACCAGAATCCTGGACTTCAGGCTCCCTGGCCAAGAGGCTTATTCACACTGGTGTGAGGGGATAACGGCCAGAAGGCAGGCGGGGAGCTCAGAGCAGGTCTGACCAAAGGTGCGGTGGAAGGGTTATCAGAGACACTTTCTTCGTTTCTGTCCAAGAGTTGTTTCCATAATTGAAATTTAAATTGAAAATGAGAAAAGGGTATGGGTTAGGAAGGCTGCTTAGAAACAAAAGGGATCTGAACCCTCAGCTACCTGGTTCAAGGCCTGGGTCCTCCCAAGGTACCAAGTGGAGTCACCCCAAGCAGTACATGGGACCTGCTGGCAGGGCTGGCTGCCTGCCTGGGAAGAGACAGAGATGAACGGCCCTCCTGGGCCTGGGGTTGCAGGGCGTGCTTCCCCAGCTACCCGCTGCCAGGAACAGGTAATTACAGAGACTGGGTTTCATTTTTAGCTTTAAGATATACAATTAGACATGTAAATCTCAGCAAGGCGGGACAAGCCCTGCACCCACCACAGCCACTGTGGCCATCCCAGCAGCGGAATTTGGCTATTTCTGGGCTGTCTGGAAACAGTAGAACACCCCACCAGGCTGGTGTCCTTGGCCCAGCAGAACTCTCCAGGAGCTCTCCCAGCCCTGGGAAGGCTGCCCAGTGAGTTGACCATCCTCTGATCCATCCCAGGAAGCACGCCGGGTGGTGTGGGGAGACACAGGGACCCATATCCCAAATTGGACTGGGACCTCTACAATGCATCCACGAGGACTGACTATGTGCCGGCTTGGGGTGTGGGACACAATGCGAGCAACCTCCTGGAGGAGCCCCTGGTTGAGAGGGGGACACAGTCATTACACAGGAATGACTGCAGTCACCGCCAGTCTCCCAGGAAGGAGAAGGAGCTACGAGGGCTGTGAACAGAGCAGGCCGGGGGCAGGAGGCCGAGAAGGCTCCCTGGACAGTGACATCAGAATCGGGACCTCAGGCAGAGGTCAGCTGAGTGAAGACCTCGGGGGAAGGAGGTCCCAGGCAGTGGAACAGCACAGGGAAGACCCAGAAGGAGGGAGGTGGCTCCCAGGAAGAGCCTCCCTGGAAAGTCAGGGGGTAGATGAGGCTGGTGAGGAGGAGAGGCCACCAAGTGACTTGGGGAACCCCATCTCAGTGAGCCTCAACTTCCTCATCTGTAAAAGGACAACCTACCTGCCCATCACACAGGGCTGTTGGGGTGACTCTGTAGTCCCACAGCACCTCTCTCCACTGCTCAACAGAGGGAGGATGCAGAGAATTCTGCCTCTGTGGTCCCGAGGTCATCTCACTGCCACATCCCCAGCACCTGGCCCCAGCCTGATCCAGCATTACTGCCCAACAGGTGCGACAAGATCCCAGAGCCCTGACAACCCCAGGTCTCCATCACCAGGGTGACGCGGGGCCAGGTGCCGTAGGGCTGTGGGAGTCACCTCCTGGCCTCAGGCTGCCAGGCTCACAGGATCCCTACAGACAGGGGTCAAATGGGTCCATCAGGGGCTCTCCTCAGAGTTGGAGCAAAAGTACATGCCTGGCTGGCAACCCTCACAGGAGCAGAAAGTCAGGAAAAGGGAATCAGGGTATCAGTGGGGCAGTCCAGTCTCTGTGACAGGGCTCCAGCCTGACCCCATGCCCACTCTCACCACTTCGTCTTCCCAGTTCCAGTACTCAGAGACACACACCTCACCTCCACTGCATACCCAGCACGAAGCCCTCGGGGGGCAGGTGCTCAAACTCACAAGCAAAGAGACAGGGGTGAAGTCCAGCAGGACAGGGGTTCTCACATAAAAATACCCACTGGCAGCCAGGCGTGGTGGCTCACACCTGTAATCCCAGCACTTTGGGAGGCCGAGGCGGGTGGATCACCTGAGGTCAGGAGTTCGGGACTAGCCTTGGACAACACGATGAAACCCCGTCCCCACTAAAAATATGAAAATTAGCTGGGCATGGTGGCATGTGCCTGTAATCCCAGCTACTCGTGAGGCTGAGGCAGGAGAATCGCCTGAATCCGGGAGGCGGAGGTTGCAGTGAGCCGAGATCGCGCCATCCCACTCCAGCCTGGGTAACAGAGCAAGACTCCGTCTCAAAAAACAAAAAACAAAAAAAAAAACAAAAACCAAAAAACATTCCACCGGCTCATGAGAAATGCAGATTCCCAGTGAGCCCTGTCAGAACCATGGACTCTGCAGGACAGGGTTTCTCTTTGTGAGGGGCTGTCCTGTGTACTGTGGGATGTTTAGCAGCACCCTGCCAGCAGCACAGCCCCAGGTGTGACAACCAAAAATGTCTCCAGGGATCGCCAAATCAACCCTGGTTGAATGCTACTGCTGCAGGCCTTAAAAGGGCCTTTTAAACAAGCTCCCAGGTGATTCTGATGCAGGGAGCTGGGCACCCAGCTAAGAGACAGTACCGCTGTGACAGCCATGTGGAACTCCAGGTTCCAGCTGTGCTCCTGGGTTCCTAACAGTGCTGGTTCCCCAGAGCAGGGCCCCATCACTTAAGTCCATCACTTAAGTCCCTCGCCTGCCCCTCCCTCAGCTACGCTCACTCCCACCCTGCCTGCTCTCCCAGGCCTTGGCCTGGTTCCTAGAGAAGTGAGCGGCAAAGTGATGCAATCAGAGTTCCCGGCTGATGAAACCAAGCCCAGGCCGGGGAGAGAGAGAGTCTAATAAGGAAACAATTTAAATCGACAACATCTGCCTTGTGCTTCCCCGAAGAGAAGAGAATACAGCCGCCTGGGAGGAGCCTGCCCCGGGGACCAGCCAAGGCATCTGTCCAGGGGTTGAAGAGCCAGCGTGGCAGCACAGCAGCGTCTGGCTCCTGCCAGGGGTTCAGGGGGAGCAGCTCACAGTCCTAGCATGGCCAGCACCTCCTCCTGCAAGGAGGCAGCAAGAAGTTTCTGGAAGCCAAGCCACTCTGGCCGACACTGGAACACTCAGAGCAGCCACTCGGCAGCCCCAAAACACTCTTTGTTCCACTGCCAAAGACACCCCTATTAGTGGTGGCCTGGGATTGGCAGGTGGGCCAGGAGGGAGGCTGGCATCACAAGTGACCCAAAGAAGCACAGAGTGGACAGCCCACTGGGGCTTCAGAAACTCCAAGACGGAAAAGGGGCAGGGCATGGGCGCAGAGTGGAGGGAAGCCAGGTCATTCAGGCTTGCTGGGAAAGCGTCAAGGTTAGGTGAAAGGATTCTAGAATCAGACACATCTAGGTCTGAATCCTGCTGCTCACCAGTCAAGCAGCAACCTTGAGACTGATCTTCAAAAAACCCCACACAAGTTGGGCATGGTGGTGTGTACCTGTAATCTCAGCTACTAAAGAGGCTGAGACTGGAGGACTGCTTGAGCCCGGGAGTTCAAGACCAGCCTGGGCAACATAGCAAACCCCATCTCAAAAAAAAAAAAAAAAACCCATGCAGGCAGGTATGGGCATCCCTATTTTACAAGCACAGGCAAGTGGCTGCCCTACTCTGTCCTCTGTACCCAGAGTCAGGTTGTGCGGATGGCTTGAGCTACTGCCCAGGCAAACGTCCTATGGATGCCATTCTCCAGTGATACAAATGATCACCCTCTTGCCCTCACAGCCCAAGAGGCGAGCAGGCCACTGAAGGGACCCAAAGTAAACTACTGGCTTTAACCAAGAATCCCACGCAACTGGGCAAAGATGCCCCTGGCACCCAGTATGGCTCAGCCTGGCTCCTGTTTCCCAGGCACCCTCCTGCGTGCCGAGTGATTCTCAAGCATCATCTTCCTGCCTCTACTTCACAGACCAGGAAACAGACACTCGGGGAGTCCAGGCACTTGCTGCAGGTCACATGGGAGGTGAGGGGTGGTCTGTACTCCCAGGCCCCCCTTCAGGAACCCACCCCCACTTCCTGATCTTGCAGAATCCCTGGAAAATCTGCCAAGGCAGTGCAGCCATTCTCCGGAGATTGTGGCATGGGCATCCGTCACGCTAGCGACTGTGGACCCTGTGCTGCGTGGGCTGACCCTTCACCTCGAGTCTCAATCCCAGGGAAGAGGCTTTGAGACCAGGTTTATGCCAAGGGAGGGATGGTCACTGGGTCAAAGTGTGGGGCCAGTGGGGTGTGGCTCTGAGCCAAATCCATCAAGACCTGCTGGTGTTGGGGACCAAGTTAGGAGGTCCCAAGTTAGGAGGGAGAAGTGGGAAAACGTCCTGCAGCAGGCAGGCCCTGCAGAAGTTCCAAAGATGAGCCCTCCATCTCCTGAACACTTGCTGCATGTCAGGCACCGAGCCAAGGACGCTCCCCGATCTCAAGAATCCACACCTAGTCCTAGGAGATGGGTGCTGTCAGCCCATTATCCCATCGCAGCCAAGGAAATTGAGGCCCAGAACAGGGAAGTCATCTGCCCAAGGTCTACTGGCCGGGAGAGGGCTGTGACCTAAAGCCACGGCTGTCTGACCCCAGAGCTGCAAGCTGGGCTCCCATGCCAGGGTTGGGCCCAAGACTCCAGCAGTTCAAAGCAAGAAGACACAGCGGGTGTCAGGCTGGGCTGTGGTAGCAGCTTCCCCCAGGACCCATGCCCACAGCAAACACAGAGCTTCGGGGCTGGCTCTGCTCAGGGGACTTCGCTTCTTGCACCCACCAGTCTCCCAGCAGGCTTGCCCACAAGGCATCGGGAAGCAGAGACTGGGGCTCAAGGCCAGGCTTTGGCACCCACTGGACACTTGACCTTTCTAGGCCTCAGTTGCGGTTCTGTTCCTGTCTCATGGAGTTGCTATAGGACCTGGCACAGTGGACACCCATGCTGAATGGGGGCAGGGACCAGACCCCCAGAAGTAACTACTGAGAGGCACCTTGAGTTCCCCTCTGAGGCAGACGGTCCAGCAGGAAGCTGGGCACGCAAAAGCCCTGACCCAGTCCCCCACCCTGTTCTCCACCCCAGGACCATGGATCAGGATATTTCCCCAGGTCTTTTTTTTTTTTTTTTTTGAGGTAAGGGGTCTCACTATGTTTCCTGGGCTCAAATGATCCTCCTGCCTCAGCCTCCTGAGTACCTGGGATTACAGGCGTGAGCCACCAAGCCTGGCTTCCTTAGATCTTAAACCTGGCTGGGACACCCTGGTTGGGACATCCAGGGAGGGGGACTAGCAGGTGGCCTAGGCATGCCTGAGCCACTCCTGGCTGACTCATGCCTGGGTGGTGGTTGATTCACCCAAGGAGGAAGGGAAGAGAGAGGAGGAACAGATTCCCATCCCCAGGGCCTGGCTCCTCGAATGACTAGACTCAAGTCATGGGGCTGCCTCTGTCCTCTCTACCCTTACCCTCCATCCCAGCCCATCCCAAGGGCACCCCCTACATATTGCAGGTTTCCTCTTCTAGGCTTGGGTCTTAGGTTCCTGTCTCCTAGAGTGTGCAGGTCCTGGAAGAAGGGCCTCTGTTTTGCTCACTGCTGCTTTCCCTGTCCCAAGGATGGCGCCAGGCACATGGTAGGTCAGTAAGTAATGACTAAATGAGCGCCCTTCACACTCCTGTTCCTGTAAGGGCTCCTCTAAGCCTTCTCATGCCACCTTCATGGAAGGGTAGGACCATATTCTCTGCAGAGTACAAGGGGCCAGGGGTCACTGCCATTGCTGGCTCTGCCACCCAGCTGTTCCTAGTGATCCATACAATATGCCCTAAGGCTCCCTGGACTTCTGAGGTGACTAGGAGATAATCATGAACCACTCCGCCAAAGTCACTTTTCCTCCCAGCCCTGCACAGACTCAGACCTGTGTTCCTAGCCGTCTTCATCAGTTCTCTAAGATTCCAACCACCATGGGCTAAGCATCAGGCAGGAGCGTGAGGCCCTGACTCACTGGTCTCCACCTCCTCCCCGGACATCTGATTCCCTGAAGACTCAGACCAATCCTGGACCGATCTTTGCCTTTCATTCACGGACTCCACATGCATATACTGAGCACTTACTACACGTCAGGCCTGTGCTAGACACTGGGGACACATCCCAAGAGCCTGGCCTTGGTCTTGCCTGTATCCAAGATGGGTGTGGCCAACATAAAAAACCCTTAGGGGCTGCTACACCCCAAGGTCAGGCCTTCTCCTGGGATTTAGGGAGAGCACAGTCAAACGCCCCTTCGCAAAGACAGGGTTCAGGGCAGAGCAGGCGGAATGGCAATTCTCCCTCACCCCACTGTGCTCGGCACTCCTCTGAGAGATGAATGTGCCTAACAGTCTCCCCTGGCTCTGGGCCCAGGCAGGGACGGTTGTCTTGGCCAAGGCAATGGCCTGGTTCTAATCACAAATGTTTGCTGGATAGGTGAACCACAGGAAGAGAGAAGAAAAACAATTACAGGGACAGAGGGAGGAATATGGACCTTTTGTTTCTGCTCTCACCCCTAGGGTCCTTATAATAACTGCTCTGGATGAATACCAACGCTGCCAGCCTTTACTGAGCCCGTACTCCATGCCAGGGGCTATGATGGGCACATAACAGGCATTAACCCATTTCACCCAAGCATCAAGGAGGACCTTATTAACCCATTTCACAGATGAGGAAAGCAAAGCTCAGAGAGATCTAGTTCTCTGGCAGCCTCAGGAGCCCGTCCTCCCCATGAATAGCCAAGCCCTACAGCCCAGCAGGCCCTGCTGGAGTTTGAAAGAGGCAGAAGGAAAATCTCCAACCAGAGAAGACTGTTTGCAGCTGCCAGGATGAGTTACTGCCTCATAAACAAGAGTGATGCTTATCAGGTCAGAACGGTTCAGGCTGCCTCACCAGAAAGACCAAGAAAAACACCCGAGGATCTCCTCCAGGCTTCCAGGCACCCAAAAAGGTGCCTCGTTTTTGTCTAGAGGACTCAGGCATCCACCCAGCACCACCCAAAAGTGTGGGGCATCTCGAGGCTTGTTTTTGGCACAGAGACATGCAGAACTCACAGATTCTCAGAGAGAACATACCCATGAAACCAACCCCCAAGCAGCAGAATATTACAGGCCCCGGAAGGTCCTTCCAGACATGACTCCCCTCAGCAAAGACAGCACCACCCTGACTTGCATCAGAAAGGTTTTTGAACTCTGTATAAATGGTATCATACACATTTTTTTTTTTTTTTTGAGACAAGAGTCTCGCTCTGTCGCCTAGGCTGGAGTGCAGTGGCGCGATCTCTGCACACTGCAGCCTTTGCCTCCCGAGTTCAAGTGATTCTCCTGCCTCCTCAGCCTCCTAAGTAGCTGGGATTACAGGCAGGTGCCATCATGCCCGGCTAATTTTTTTGTATTTTTAGTAGAGACGGGGTTTCACCATGTTGGTCAGGCTGGTTTTGAACTACTGACCTCAAATGATCCTCCCACCTCGGCCTCCCAAAGTGCTGGGATTACAGGAGTGAGCCACCGCGCCCGGCCGCATCATACACTCTTTTGTCCCCGGCTTTCTTTGCTCAACGTTGTTTGTCAGACTGGTTCCTGCTGTGAGTGGCGGCAGCTTGTTCATCCTCAGCACTGCACAGTATGCCTCAGGTTTTGTTTTGAGTAATTCCATGATGACAGAGGTGGAAACCCGCCCTTCTCAGCTGACAGTCACCTGCCCTTCTGCAACCTGCAGCCCCAAGCAATCAACCCCATGGCTGCCCTTGGTGGTTCTAAACTACAAATGTGACTCAAATTCACACCCTTCTGTGGCTCCCACCCCTCCAGGTACAGTCCAAACCCCTCCCCTTGACTCCTCCTGACTTCAAGCTCCCTCCCAGGCCCGCTGACCCCTCTTTCCCGCTCAGCATGCTTGCCCTTGCCATGCCTCTGTCGCAGGCTGCTCTTTTACCTGCCACCTGCTAATCCTACTCATGCCCCAGAACCGAGCCCAGCATTACCTCCCCAGGGCCCGTAGCCATACCACTGATTGGATTTGTGCACCTCCCCTCATTGAAGGGCCCTGCAGGGGTGGGGGCCACATCTCCAGGGCCCAGCCTGAGCCCCGCACCCAGAAGGTGCCCAAAAAATTGTCTGGGGGGAGCCTAGGGGGACCAAGGAGCCATAGGTATGCTGCCCCACACCTGCAGAGTCTGCTCAGAGAGGAAGTGGTAAGAGGTAAGAGCGTTTAGCACCCAGACTTCTGCCCTCCCTGAGCACCAGGCGGCCACCCCCTCTCTGGGCAGGGTTAGTCTGTTTTTAGCTGCCAGGTGCCTGGCCCTGTGCTGAGTAGGGAGCCCTCCTGACCAGCCCTGTTTGATGGAGGAGGAAGCTGAGGCTGAGAGGACAAGGCCTTTAGTCACAGTCACAGAGAAATCAAGCAACTGCCAAGGTCCAATTGCCATGCTTGGAGTCAGGCCTCAGCCCCCTCCTCCTTCCCATTCTGCTTGCTATGAGCATCCCTACCCCATGCAGAGGAGCCCACCCCACCCAAACCACTGATGCCCCCAGTTGCCTCTCAATTGCAGCCTCTGAGCCCACGGAGGCACCCAGCTGTCCGGTATGCAAGTGAAGGCTGTTCCTGACACAGACTGACACCTCGGGCCTGAAGAGGGAATGGGGGGTGCGGGGGTGGGTCCAGCAGCTGGCAGCAGCCACAGTGAGGTCCCGCACCAGCACTCACACTGTTTCAGAGCCAGGGCAGAAAAGCCCCGGCACCAGAACAGTGCCAACCCACAGCAGGAAGCCCCAAGACCAAGAAGCATGATGCAAGGACTACTCCTGCCCATGAAAGGCCCACAGTCTGGGGAATGAGCTAGAGATGTGGACAGAGACTGCAGTGCCCTGAGATGAGGGCCCACAGAGAGTGTACAAGGCCAAAAGAGGCCAGGGAAGGCTTCCTGGAGGAGGTGACTCTTCGACTGAGAAGAAATTCAGTGAGCAGAGAAGTGGGGGAAGGGAACTTGAGGAAGAAGTAACTGCAGGAACAAAGGCACAGAAACCAGAAGGGCGAGGAGTAGTGGAAGCCAACAAGGCCAGCCTAAGGCTGGGAGTGGCGGGGCCTCCCATGTTCCGAGGGGCCGCTGTCTCTCTCACCCACACGCCTGCCCACCAGCAACCTGACAGCCAGTGCCCTCTGCCTCCGTGGAGGCTGTCTTCTGCCTGCCAGAGCGGGTCCCAGAGCCGGCTGTGCAGATGGCCTCTTCCCTCACCTAAAGCCCCTCAGCCCAGCCTGGGCCCGCCCAGCAGGAACGCTCCAACTCGCACTGGCTCACAGCAAAGCATCCCCCCGTGGGGCAAGTTCAAGCCAAAACAGGGACAAGAAAACATGCAGACCCCACTGGGGACCCTGAGCTCAGACACCTGGTGTGCTCCTCGCCCACCCCCACCCCTGCCCTGAGTGAAAAGTGCCCTCTCCCAGCAGCACCTCATCAGTCCTGGCCCACACAGGAGTGCCAGCGGCCATGCAGGGGCACTGACCCTGCCATAACTGCCTGGGCACAGGAGGACAGACTGTAGCACATGCAGCGTGTGCACCGTATGCCAGGAGCCACGCTGGGCGTCTGACAGACATTATCTCACTGCGTCCTCTGAGAGCACTAGGAGGCAGGCACTGGCAGCCCTGCTTCACAGGGGCGGTCACCGAGGCTTGAAGGCCAAGTCCCTTGCCCAAGGTCACACAGGCAGCAAGTGGCAGAAGCAGGATGGGAACATCTTCCGCAGGCCCGGAGGCAGGGAGGCAGAACAAGCAGGCAGAAAGGCCTCTGTCAGAGCTCTTCTTCTCAGCCACCGAAACCAGCTGGCTGGCGGGACGGAGGACCGGGCAGGGTGGGGGTGTGGGCAGCTTCAGGCCTGCATGTGAGAGCTCTTCCAAGCCCTGGGTGCCAAAAGAGGCTCAGGGCAGAGACCCAGGCTTTGCCACCACAGCCCTATGCAGACACACAAGCCGGCCATAGGTTGGGCAGCTTCGGGCCTTACTGAGCCATGGACAGCAGTCTGACCTCACAGTGGGTGGCTGACCGGTCCCAGGGCATATCTGGAGTCCCCACAATCCAAAGCACTTGCCAGGGAGGTGATAATACAGAGCAACAACCTCCCCACCCTACATTAATTCTGGGTCTCTTTCTAAGCATATCTGGTGTCTCTCCCCTGCTTAAACCTTCCTGGGGCTCCCTGGTAAGATGAGGATACATCTAAACTGGTTGTGCTGAAGATATTACTGCCTGTCCCCAGCAGCAAGCAAGTGACTGAAGGGTCACCGCATAGCAGTCACCAGATGCCACACAAAGAGTCCGTCGGCTCCTGACCCCTTAGCAGACATGCCAGCAGCCATCCCAAGGTGCAAGTAGGGCCTCCCAAATGCAAGTCAGGACTCCCAGGTACTGAACAAGCAGGGTTCAAAGGGACTCAGGGCCCCCTGCCACCCCTGGACATGCAGGGCCCTCAAGCACATGATGTGGTTGCTGCTAAGAGCCTCTAGCCAGAGCAGCTCCCAAGATGGAGCTTGAAGCGAGGAACAGGCCTCGGGAAATAGCCTGGCTCCACGAAGCCAGATCATCTCGGGTCAGGGCTGCTGCCAGGCTGGCAGGTAGGCAACAGGGGCTGCCAGGGTGGCACCTGCCAACAGTGTAGCCAGCTGGCAGCAAAGGCTAGGTCCAAGGAGCAGACACCAAGGCCAGGCACAGTCAGGGCAGCTTCAGGCTTCCCCACAGCCACCAGCAGTATAGTCTGACCTCGCGGGAACCAGCAGATGGCCTGGTGCCACAGCTTTGCTGCCCAGGCTGGCCTCTGAGGCCACCCAGCCCTGCCCACTTCTGCCAGCAGGGCTTCTCTCCACAGGCCACTCTGCCTCCTTGTGCCCCCAGTCTGCACCTGGAAGGCCTTCTATGGCACCCAGGGGACCAGGCTGGCCTAAGGCAGCACACATCAGGGATCTAAGGCATGCTGCGGGGTCAGGGGAACTCAGCGGGCAGCCCATGTCAAGAGGCAGCTAGAAAGCCCCTTGAGCCAAACGCCGCCACAGAGCACTGTTGCCAGATCTTCCAACTTAAAACAAATGGGAAGTCTAGATTTTCATGCAATCACAAACGACTGGCGCACTACAAGGGTCGACAACCCCTGGCTACATTTGGCCACTGTGCCCCTATCCATCTCCCGGCACTTACTAAGTACTAGGCATGATGCCAGCCCTGCGGTTGAGAAAGCCCACTTGCCCACTCTGCCTGCCAGCCCTCTTTCCAATCTGCCTACTCCTCTGCCTGCTACTGCCAGGCTAGCAGTACCTGCCAGCCAATTCCCATTGCCCCTCCCTGGGTGCAGGACAGGCCTCTGCACCTTCTCCACCTGGCAACCAGGCCACTGCCCCTGGGTAGGTACTCCTGAGGCCAGGAACACACCAGCTTGGCCACCCGTTACCCTAACGTACTCCATCCCCTCCTCCACCCTCCCCGTACCCCAGCTCCTCGCCTGACCCTGGGAACAAGTGCCTGTCGGCCAGGGGCCTCTATGCCAAAGGCTTATCCCGATCTCTTTCCTGTCCAGTTCCCCTCTGCCTTCAAGGCTCCCAGGAATGGTCACTTCTTCCAGGAAGCTCTCCCTATCTCAGTGATGTGCCACATGAGGACAAGGACCATGCCCAGCCTGAGCTAAGTGCTAGATCCACATCTGTCAAATAAATGGACAGACACCTGGACAGAAATGCGCCCCCCGGTTGGCCTGCCGGGGTCCAGTGGGATGCAAAAGGACATGTCCTAGATCTGCCTGGCTCTGAAGCTTTCACGATGGCCACCAAGCTCACTGCCCCCACCTAGCTGGGAGCTCCATGGAAACAGGGCTGTCTAATCATGATCACCTCCGAAAGCCCAAGACAAAGGGTGTGTTCAGGGAAAGTGGAACAGGCACACGTGCCTACCAGCCTCCTTTCCCTCCCCAGTGTGTCAGCCTCCAGAGCTCCTGCTCTGTGAAGTAAAGTGGGTGCCCTGCCAATCTAAGAATCCCATTGAACCTCCACGGCCGCTGCTCCACTCAGCCCCTAGGGACGGAATTCTGTGTCCACCTCCATCCTGCCCTCCTGGAGCTCTGAACTGTGCCTGCAAGCAGGCCTCCCCCGGTGGTGGATTCAAGCAGCATTCCATAGCCTTTTCCCAGAAGGGCGGGTGAGGGACCAGGGGGGTGGAGGCTCTGGCCACACGTGTGTGGAGTGTGAGGAAAGACCCAGCCAGGCTGGCCTCCCCAGGGACCAGGCCTGGCGTGGGGCCCCCAGCTGCAGCACCGACCTGGCCAAGGCCTTCTTCACACTCAAAGAACCCCACCCATGCCTCTGGGGCCACCATCCCAGCCGTGCCATGGAAGGCAGGCAGCATCTTTGTGGTGGGCAGCCATGCGTCCACCAAAGACTGCCCAAATCAAAAGCCCACTGAGGATTCAAGCCTACCAAAGAAGAAAGGCCAGAGAAGGGGCCTCTAAGTCACAGGCTGTCTGCTTCTTGGACAGTCTGGCACCCAAGTACAAAGTGCAAGGGGACTCCAGAAGGACTCCCTCCCCGTTCTGGCCCAGTCTGCTTCCTTCATACAGAGAGTTACTAAGACACAGGGGACAGAGGTCAGAGCCAGGCCCAAGTCAGCTATGCCATCAGCTCCTCCTATAGTGGCCCTAGCAAGTCACTTCTCTGCTGCAGGCCTCGGTTTCCCCATCTGTTGGCTGAGAAAATGCTCTCTGCCCATCTCCTCCAGAAAATACTTGCTATGAGGTAAGTCAGTGCCTCCCTTGTACTCCTCTTCCCTGGCACCACCAGCCACATGCATGGGGCAGGCTACAGGACTGGTGCCAGCTGCGAGCAGAGATCTCTTGGGTGTTTGGGATTCTTCCTGCCCAAGGGCTGCCTTGGACAGGCTGGCAGCTCCCCGACTCACCAGACTTGGCTAGGACCTCTGCCTCTCTCCCAGGACCCCTGGGAAGCCTCCCAGATGCCATGTGGATACATATGCCTGGGAGGCCTCCAGGCAGGGACCTTGGCAAATGTTCATCATGCCCCAGTGCCAGCCCAGGCCTGGCCCCAAATCCACAATAGTGACTTCAGCCCCACCCCCTGAAAGGTCCTGGGGACTCTTTTCCTTGGACCTCACCAAACCTACCATGGTGCCTCCTAACTACACAGCTCTAGACTTTCCTGAACTACCCAATCCATGGAATGGAGCCTTTCTCAAAGGTCTGGGACTGTCACACGGGTCTGCAGCTGCTTCTAGCCCACTGCCATCAAGGCAAGACAGGGCCTTAGAGCTGGACCTGCCCAAATTCAAATCCCATCTCTGCAATTTCAAGCTGAGTAGCACAGACCCAGTCATTTCAGTTTTCCTGACCCCAGCTTCCTCACCTATAAATGGGATAATGTCATCAGTCCATGGGGTAGGTGACTGCAGAGCCTCAAATAATCATCTATCTGAGGGGCTAGGCAAGCCCCCAGCATACAGAATGCGTACAATCAAGGGCGGTTTACAGAATGATAAAGGTGTTAATTTCTGACCTGCCATTTACCACCCGGGTGGCCTCTGGCATGTGGCTTCACCTCTCTGGCTTTGGTGCCTCTCCAGATGGCTGAGAGGATTCATGGAAATACCATCGGCAAAACACTCAGCACACTGCCTGGCACAGAGTGCAGGAGCTCAGAGCACAGCAGCCTGAGGATCGCTGCTCTCAAGGAGGGCTCGGGAAGATGAGGCTGAGCAACAGCCCGATGCACCACCTGCTCTACCTGCTCAAATTGGGTCAGGCGAGCGGTGAACCTAGCTGTTGCCAAGGCACCCAGCACACAGGGAAACACTCTAGCCAGGAGGGTGGGTGCTGCAGGAGTGGGGCCTTGGGCCTGCTTCACTGACACTACTCATGCTGCCACCACCAGGTCTCTGGGCCATCTCAGGGGTTCCTGGGGGTAGGGGAAATATGCTATTGATCTGGGCTCAGGATCTAACCAGGTCCAGTTCCCCCAGACCCTACCCCAACCTGGAAACAATGGGGCCTTCACTGGCTAGAGGGGCAGACTGTGAAGTAGGGTTCCCAGGCTGCAGACCAGGGTGGGTGGGGTAGGAACCCAGGAACCCCCACCTACTGGGCAAAAACACAGCAAAAGCTAAAGCAGCTCTAAACTGGCCTCAGGTTCCAATGTCACCGTCTGCTGCCTCCAGTCACACCTGCCCAGCAGCAAACAGGTGCCTGGTGGCCACTAACTGGCCAGCTTTGCGGGAGCTCAGTGTCAGTTCCTCCCTCCTCAGCCCCATCCAGGTTGCATGCAGGACAGGGCTGGTAAATGCTTTGGGCTCAGCTGCATTCAGGGAATTCGAGGCCCCTTACCAGGAGGGAAGAAGGGAAAACAGAGGTGAAATCCAGACCCTGTGGACTAAGACCTGGAACTTCCCACACTTTCCCTAATGGGGAAGCAGGTTTAGGGCAATGGAAAGGCCAACAGGTAGGGGGACAGTGGCTCCAGGGCCTGGAGGTTAGGCAAGGCCTCAGCCTGGAGCTCAAAATTTATATTCCTCAATGGGATCCAAGACCCTGTCCCCACTCCCAGCTCACACACAGGCCCTCTGCAGACTGGATCTGGTTCCCCCCACAACCGCCCGCCCAACCAAAGACCGGGAAAGGTCTGGGCCCAGGCCTGGGCCCCTCTACCCACAGAAGTCATAACTGCTGCAGCAGTGTGCCTGGGCCAGACATAACATAGAGATTAACTATACCCTAGAGGTGGGTATGACATCCCCATTTTACAGAAGAGGAAACTGAAGTTCAGAGGCACAAAAGGGTTGAATGCAGGCTTCACTGAATCAACTCAGGCAAATCATTTCCTCTCAGAGCCTGTTTCCACCTCTCTAAAATGGCGATAATAATCCTGTGCAGCCCCCACCTCCACTCCTGTTCCATGACACAGTCCAGGGCTTAAGTGAGAGGTGCTAGTAAAACAGGGAGCCCAGCACCAATGGTTGCTGGTTCTTGCAATCAGAGAGGTTAGGTAACTTGCCCAATGTCACTCAGCCAGTGAATAGTCAACTCCAGGCCCTAGCTGTGAGCACAGCCTTCTCTCTGAAACCTCAGACTGCTGTGTGGGTGGCCTCAGGATCACAGGCTTCCCAGGCAACCAAGGAGGCCAGCCACCCCCACCACAAAGGGCAGCCCTTGTCCAAATTCCTCAGATAAGCAGCTCCCAACAGAACAGGGAGCCGATGCTCAGAAAAGGCACCCCACCCTGTCCACACCGGAGATTCCTAAATCTGAGCTAGGCTGTGCAGTTCCCCTTCCTTCCCCTCCTCCCAGCAGAGTGTTTGACCTCTGGATTCATCCAACAGGTCCCCAAACCGGCGAAGTTCAGTTAACAACAGACTCCTTCGAGGTCCCTGGCAAGCCACTGACTTCCTCTTTCTGGCCTCAGTTTCTCTGCCTATAACACGCACACATGGGCTCTCAGAACAGGGAGGCAGCTCTGGCTAACAGGGCCCACAAGGAGGCCCGGGGAGCAAAGGGCAGACCAGGTAGGGAAGCAGCCTGTCCCAGGCACTCGGCCAGGCCCTGCCTCCATTCTATTTTATTTTTTAAAAACAGAGACAGAGGCTGGGTGCAGTAGCTCACACTTGTAATTCCAGCACTCTGGAAGGCCGAGGGGCGGGGGTGGATCATTTGAGGTCAGGAGTTCGAGACCAGCCTGGCCAACATGGTGAAACCCCGTTTCTACCAAAAATACAAAAAAAATGATCGTGGTGGCATGTGCCTGTAATCTCAGCTACTGAGGAGGCTAAGGCAGGAGGATCGCTTGAACCCAGGAAGTGGAGGTTGCAGTGAGCCAAGATCGCGCCACTGCATTCCAACCTGGGCAACAGAGTGAGACTCCATCTAAAAAATAAATAAAATTTAAAAAAAATTAGCTGGGCATGGTGGTAGGCACCTGTAATCCCAACTACTCAGAAGGCTGAGGTATGAGAATTGCTTGAACCCGGGAGGTGGAGGTTGCAGTGAGCCACGATTGTGCCACTGCACTCCAGCCTGGGCAACAGTGTTAAATTGTGTCCCCCCAAAAAAGAAAATAAAATAGAGATGGGAATCTCTCTGTGTTGTCCAGGCTGGTCTTGAACTCCTGGCCTCAAGCAAGTCTTCCACATCGGCCTCCCAAAGTGCTGGGATTACAGGAGTAAGCCACAGCATCCGGCCTGCCCCAAGTTCTAGCTGCTGCAGCTTCTCCACCTGTATTAGGCCCACTTTCCAGAAGAGGAGGCCCATAAAGTAACAGAGTCAAGAGTCACACTCCCATCGGTAGGACTCCAAGGCTCTTCTGAGACAGGCCAGGACGATGTGACCCCAGGTGGGCCCAATCGGCAAGGGACAGCCTGGGAACTCAGTTGCACTCAGCAACAAGCTGGGCAGCTGGACCTGCCAGAATGGGGGCGAACAACACAAAACCAAACTCAACGGAGCCTCTTTCAGAGAGGGCAGCAGCCTCCTCGATAAGGGCATTTGCAATGCAAAGCAGCCCAGCTCCAGCCAGAGGAGGACAGTCACTAGGAGGGGGCTGGGTAGGCCAAAACCCAGCCATCTCCCTCCAGACAGACTAGGGAGTGCCTGCGATCGGGCCTTCCCAGGCGCCTGGGGGTGCCAGGGAACCCGTGGCTGGCCTGGACTCTGAATCATATGACAGCCCCAGTGGCCAGTTCGGGTGCAAGGTGGTCTGGAACACTCCTTCCCTGCACACCCGCTCAGGCTACAAATCCCTGATAGGCTCTACATGCAAGTCTGCAGAATGGGCCTACTGCAGGCGGCACGCAGGGCCCCAAGAAAAGGCTGAAAGACTAGACCCCCAGGTATTCCGCTGGCGGCGGCTGCCTGGCACCCTGCCAACTGCCTCAGGCCCAGTCCTGCCTTGTGCAACCTGCCCCAGGCACATAGAATCCCCCGGATCCTCCCCACCCCGGCCCCAAGGGGCCCTTCCACACTTGCCAAGTGTCTAGATTTCGCTCATCACCCCTCCTGCTGCAGGCGCGACCGACCCAGCTCCTACCTTGACGACAAGCTGACAAAATCCCCTCCATCCAGGAGCCGGACCTTGCAGAAGAGGACCCCGTTCACGAAGGGAACCGCAGTCAGCTCCTCCAGGGTGAAAGTGGTTTGGAATTTGAATTTCTTCTTCTTCATCAAGAAAGCCATGAGCGAGTTCCCTGAGTCTGAAGCCGCGAAGGCGAAAAAAGGTGGGGAGGGATGGAATTCCTTTCCCTACACCACACCCCCTCCTCAAAACACCAGAGCCGGATCCCGCCCTGATGGTGGCGGAGACGGCGGAGATCGGAGTCCGGGGCCCCAGGTCTGAGCGACCGACCAGTCCAGTTCGCGCGCCGGCGGGCTTCACCCTCGGGGAGCCGGGGCTCGGAGGGGTTCGGAGCGGCCGGGGACCTCACCGGCATGTAAACAGCGGTGCATGGCCCAGGAGGCAGAAGCAGGGACGGGGGTGCGGGGCTGCGCGCGAGCGGCCGCGCTGGCTGGCAGCATCCCGAGCCGCGATCTCCGAGGAGCTCACGCCGCGCGGCCGGGCGCGACGGGCGGACCGGTGAGACTGAGGGCGGCGGGCAGGCTGGCGGGCCGGTAAGGCTGAGGGCGGAGGGCGGCCCCGCCCCCGCCTCGCTGGCGGCCGGGGGAGGTGCCCTTGCCGCTCACGCCCCCGCAGCCGGGTGCCGGGCGGCCAGCGCAGGTAAAGCCCAGCAAGGTGGGGCACCCCCAGGGGGCTGCCGGGAGCTCGGGGGCCTCTCCAGGAGGCGCGTCGGGGTCGCTGCGGGCCGGGAACGTCTGGCCTCGGGCCTCCTCAGGGCAGGCACCGGGCCGGCCCGGGGCAGCGGGGGCGCAGCCTCCTCCTTGGTTCTGGGACCCGCGCCGCGGGCCCCGGCGGAGCTGAGGCGCCCTTCGGCCCGGCCGGTGGCGCCCGCCTCGCCCAGTACCCCTCGAGCAGCAGCGCCGCCCCCTGCGACCACGGCGCTGCAGCCAAAGCCCGACGCTGCGCGGCGCCGCTTGGAGAATGCCTGGGCCCCGCGCGGCCGCCAGCCGAGCCGCCGCCGAGCGCGGCAGGGGCGGGGCGCCGGCGGCTCAGTCCGCCCGCGATTGGGCGGCCCGGCGAGGCGGGCGCGCAGCGCGATTGGCGGGCGGCGGCGGGGGGTGGGACTCGTGGGAGGCAGAGGCGGTTCGGGGCGCTTGGATTGGTGCACCGTGCGGCCGGGCCCGCCTCCTAGGGCAGGGCGGAGCTGAGGGAAGGGAGAGGGGCCCTGGGAAGGCAGTGGGAGGTCGCGGGGCTGGCGGGGCAGGGAGAGCGCGAGCAGAAGAAAAGAAGAAACAATGACAAGGAGAAACAGTTTGTGGCTGCAGCGGCCTTCCAGGGTCCCGCCAGACTTGAGCTCGTAGAACCCTGAAGCAGGCCCAGAAGGTAGCGAGTCTCCTTTCTCAGAAAGCTGGCGCCCAGAGAGCCCCTGGCAGGTCGCTTGCTCGCCCTGAATCTCTAGTGCTCCTCAGCACTGAGCAGAGAAGCGTCTGGAAGGCTTCGTCGAGGAGGTAGCTCTGGCGCAGTCCGTTACGCAGCCTTGTGACCCAGCTTGTAACATTCCAAGCTGCTATCTAAGCCTTCTCTTGTCCTTTAGTTTCTTGCCCAGCGTGGCTGGTCTCACTGACTAGTTAGCTGTTCTGGGGGCAGAGCCCACTCGAAAGCCTTGTACCTCCTGGGCCCCTCGGCATATTGTGGTTCATTCACCCAGTCCCCAAATGTTTAGGGACAGTGTCCGCTGAGCCAGGCTAGGACCTAGTGGGGAGCCTGGTGGGCTTGCCCCTTCCAAATGCTCGCAGCTCAAGACCACCAGGTGGAGAAGCAGACAGGGACACAGGCAGCGACAAATCTATGGGTAAGAGCTGTAACAGGGGATATAACCAGGGGAGCTCAGAGGAGGCACCTGACATGGGTTGGGGCCCAGACTCAGAGAGAAAGTTTCTCGAACAAAGGGACCCAAGCCATCCACAGGATGCGTGCCCTGAGTCACGCAGGGTCCAGGCACAGGGAGCTGCCAGAGACCTGGTGGCCGGAGATCGTGGTGCCCGCAGAAAGTTTCGGGCAACTACATCTGGCTGTACTGTGGCAGTTTGAGAGAGGGGCAAGAGATGGGGCTGGCAAGGCCAGATCTCCCAAAGTCTTGTAGACCGTAAGGAGGAAGCCACAGACACGTGTTGAGATGGAGAGTGTCCTGGTCAGATTTGCCGGGTTTTTTTTTTTTTTTTTTTTTTTTTTGAGATGGAGTTTCACTCTTGTCGCCCAGGCTGGAGTGCAATGGCTCAATCTCCGCTCACTACAACCTCTGCCTCCCTGGTTCAAGCAATTCTCCTGCCTCAGCCTCTTGAGTAGCTGGGATTACAGGTGCCTGCCGCCCCATCCCGCTAATTTTATATTTGTAGTACAGACCGAGTTTCACCGTGTTCACCAGGCTGGTCTCAAACTCCTGACCTCAGGTGATCCGCCCACCTCGGCCTCCCAAAGGGCTGGAATTACAGGTGTGAGCCACCAGGCAAGGCCGGGATTTGCTTTTTGTCCTAAGAAGCTTGCTCTAGCTGCAGGCAGTGTGAAGGGGACAAGGTGGGAAATGGGTGGATGAGGAGTCTGTTGGTGATGCAGGCAAGAGATCATGACAGTGCAACCTCAGCATTGTGGAGAAAGCAAGAGGATAGGTCTGAGGCTTTTGAGAGACAGGTTTGACTGGACTTAGGGATGAGTTAGGTCTGGACATGTGGTGACCAAGGACTGATTTCTTCCTGCTTCCCAGATGCAAGATGGGTGGCAATCCATACTTCTCTGCAGTTTGTCCCATAATTTAGATCACAGAATTAACCAGATTAAAGAAAAATGTTAACAGCAGCTTCCAGTGCGACTGTGTGTCCCCTTTGGCAAATGGGGAAGTTGAGGCCTAGGGAATTTAAAACACTTGCCTGGGGTCTTGCCCCTGAAGCACAGGCTCAGAGTGCTAAACTGTGCTGCACAGTGTGGGGTGTGCTCGCCTCACTAATCTTGGCTGGGCATGCTCCACAAGGGCAGAGCCTATGGCTACCTGACCCCAGGAGGGGACTTCAGAGTGGAGAACCAGTCAAGGACATCCCAGTGCCTGGCTGGCTTCTCAGCTATGACCCTGAGTAAACTTGGGCCATGCAACAGGAAGCAGGGTGGGCCTGACTGCCAGGCTTAGCTGGGGTTGGGTATTTATCTCTCTGCGGCCTGTGGCCTGGGAACCCAGGAAATTTCCCTTCCCTCATTTCCCTGATGGTGCCTGGGGAAGGGGGAGAGTGTGGTGCCAGGACAGCGTGCTAGATTTGGGTGAGACAAGCCTGAGTTAGGATCCTGGCTGTGCTGCATGGTGGTGGTGTGACCTTGGTTCAGGTCTCTGAATTGGGAAGGGGTTGGGTATGGTTGGCTGGGACCACTTGCAACAGAGCTGAGTTCAAAATCTGGCTACTTTGCCATTGACAACCGATGCCACACAAGCTTTGGATGCACCTTTGCATGTGTAGAAAGGAATCTTGAAGAATACTGTAAACTTTCCCATCTCAGCCACGTTTCTTCACCTGTAAAATGGGAATCAGGATTTCCACCTTTCCAGAATGTTTCGAGGATTTCAAGAGGCTGTGCCTGTGAGAGGAGTAGGGAGCTCCACACTTCCCCAGTCCCCCATATTCCCAAGCATGGCCTGTCCTACCTCCCCGAGGCCCTGACCAGATGCATAAGGAACCTAGTACCAAACAAGATAATTGTTTGCCAGACCACAGGCAAGTAGTCTGGAGAAGGAAACCCAGGGAAAGGTCAGAGAATGATTGGGTTGGGAGTCCTGATACAGATGGGGTGGTCAAGGAAGGCTTTTATGAGGTGTCATCTTAGCCAAGACCCAAGTAATAAGGCAGACCCAGGTACAGGAAGCTCTGGGGACAGAGGCATGAGCTGGCATGTTTGGAGGACTCCGTGTGACTAGAATAGAGTGAGTACAGGGGACAGAGAGCGGTGGGGCAAACGGGCCTGTGCGCACGGGCCCTTGTCAGCCTAGGAGGTGTTTTTTGTTTTGTTTTGAGTCCCAGTCTCACTCTGTTGCCCAGGCTGTAGTGCAGTGGCGCGATCTCAGCTCACTGCAACCTCTAGCAGGTGTTTAGAGTTTATTCTGAGTCCCAGGGGACACCACTGGAGCATGTGAGCAGGCAGAAGGGTGACAGGATTCAAATTTACATTTTTTATGGGTTTTTTTCTTTTTTTTTTTGAGACTGAGTTTTGCTCTTGTTGCACAGGCTGGAGTGCAATGGTGCGATCTCAGCTCACTGCAACCTCTGTCACCCAGGTTCAAGTGATTCTCCTGCCTCAGCCTCCCAAGTAGCTGAGATTATAGGCATGCGACACCACGCCTGGCTAATTTTTTGTATTTTGTGGAGACGGGTTTCACCATTTTGGTCAGACGGGTCTCGAACTCCTGACTTCAGGTGATCCACCCGGCTTGGCCTCCCAAAGTGCTGGGATTACAGGCATGCACCATGTGCCTGGCCAAATTAACTTTTTTTTTTTTTTTTTTTTTTTTTTGAGACAGAGTTTTTGCTCTTGTTGCCTAGGCTGGAGTGCAATGGCTCGATCTCGGCTCACCACAACCTCCACCTCCTGGGTTCAAAAAATTCTCCTGCCTCAGCCTCCCAAGTAGCTGGGATTACAAGCATGCACCACCACGTCCAGCTAATGTTATATTTTAGTAGAGACATGGTTTCTCCATGTTGGTCAGGCAGGTCTTGAACTCCCGACCTCAGGTGATCCACCCACCTCAGCCCAAATTAACATTTTTAAACACTCCTTCTGGCTGCTGAGAATGGATTGATTGGCAGGGGGGCAAGAACAGAAGTAGGCAGACATTGAGGAGGCAATTGCAGCCATCCCAGTGGGAGACTGAGCAGGGTAACCAGGGTGGAGACAGAGCAATGGCAAGAGAAAGGGAACCCATTTCAGAGGAAGCGCTGACAGCACTTGCTGAGCAATGATAATAGTTATGGAAAGTCATGGTCAAAGCTAAAGAGCCCAGGAAGGATGTACAGCCTTTTGAATATTCCCAGTTATTTTGATTTTGATTGAATGTCCCACGGTTCTTGGAGTTGGGAGGTTAGGGAGTCTAAGTACTGGCTTAGGTGTGGGGAAGGAGTAGAGAGGAATGAAGGAATTCCATGTGACTGCAGGCTCCAGAATACAATCTCACCTGGAGAAAGTGGGAGGGCCTTAGAGAATCTTTATCCTTATCTAGCCCTGGAAAAACCTTATGATGTCATTTCCTTAGCTCTGTCTCCCTTTAGATCGTGAGCTTCACAGGGTCAGATGCCTCTCCTGTAGAGTCCCCATGTCCAGTACTGGGCCTGCCACGTAATTGATGCTCCAAAAATGGTGGTCAAAGGAATGCATGGTAGCGCACACCTGTAATCCCAGCACTTTGGGAGACTGAGGTGGTGGATCACTTGAGCCCAGGAGTTCAAGACCAGCCTGGGCAACATGGCAAGACCCCCATCTGTACAAAAAAATTTAAAATTAGCTGGGTGTGGTGGTGTGCACCTGTGATTGCAGCTACGCGGAAGGCTGAGGTGGGTGGATAGCCTGAGCCCAAAAGGTCCAGGCTCTTCTGGTGAACACAGCAAGACTGTGTCTCTAAACAAATAAATATTTAAATTATATATATATACACGCACACACACACCCATATATGTGTATATATATATATTTATATGTATAGGCTGGCCATGGTGGCTCATGCCTGTAATCCCAGCACTTTGGGAGGCTGAGGCAGGAGGATGGCTGGATGGCTTGAGCCCAGGAGTTTGAGATCAGCCTGGGCAACATAGTGAGATCCCTCCTCTTTTTTTTTTTTTTTTTTAATTAAAAAAGAAAAAGAATCTGTGTATTTAAAAAAGGGGCTGGGCATGGTAGCTCATGCCTGTAATCCCAGCACTTTGGGAGGCCGAGGTGGGTGGATCACCTGAGGTCAGCAGTTCAAAACCAGCTTGGCCAACATGGGGAAACCCCATCTCTACTAAAAATACAAAAATTAGCAGGGTGTGGTGGGGGGCGCTTGTAATCCCAGGTACCTGGGAGGGTGAGGCAGGAGAATGGCTTGAATCCGGGAGGCAGAGGTCGCAGTGAGTCAGGATTGCTGCACTCCAGCCTGGGCGACAGAGTGAGACTCCATCTTAAAAAACAAACAAACAAAATAAAAAAGTTAACCAGACGTGGTGGCAGGTGCCTGTAATCCCAGCTACTTGGGAGGCTGCAGGAGGAGAATCGCTTGAACCTAGGAGGTGGAGGTTGCAGTGAGCATAGATCATGCCACTGCACTCCAGCCTGGGCAACAGAGCAAGATTCTGTCTCAAAAAAAAAAAAAAAAAATATATATATATATATATATATATATGTAGGGTATTGTTTGATTTTTATAAGATGAATTAGTTTTGTAATTTAACAATATATAATTATAAGAATATTATAAACAAAAGCCTTTCCCTGTCATTCTCTGGATAAAATCCAAGGTTCTTAGCCTGACATTCAGGACCCCCTGGAAGCAACCGCTCAGCCCCTCCCTGCCTGCCTCCCTTGGGCCCCTGCAGCCCTGATGCCCAGAGGTCCTAGGCTTACCCCCCTGCCCACTTAGTGACACCTACTCAATGTCTAGCTTTAGCTGCGGCATCCCCTCCCATCCTATCCCCCCATCAGGTACACTGCCCACTCCCTGCTCTGTGTGCTCATGTTACCAAAAATCTGTATGCAAAGAAAACGAGGGCTTAGCCTTCTGTCTTCTGTCTCCACCACAGCTGGTGCGTATTTCATTCTCATTGGAAGGAAGGGAGGGAGGGCAGGAGGGAAGAAGGGAGAGAAGAACGAGAGAAAGAGAAAGAAAGGAGAAACTGAGGTAGGGACAGGGAATACCACTTGCCCAAGTCGCCTTGAGGGCAGCCACCCAGCTGGCCTGCTCTCTCGGGCACCTGACACCCAGCATAGTGCCTGCTTCACACTGCTTCACAGCTATGCCATGCCAAGTCGTCTCCCCAGCCCTGCTTGCCAAGGGCGGTCAGTGCTGATTCATCGGTGACTGGCCTCCAATTATTTGCAGAACTGGAATGGCAGGCAAGCCACCGAAGTGGCTGACCAAGGGCATATTGATTTGTGCTGGGCTCCTTGTTAATATCTGAGCCAGTCACATGAGAAGATAAAGGCCACAAAGAACTCGCCCACAGCAGTCTGTCCTGATTAAGCCTCCCATGGTCAAGTCCACAAGTTTCCCCATTGATCAGCCAACTCTGCCCTTTCCAACCCAAGCCTGACCATCACTCACAGAGGGTAGTCATGGTTCAGAACACGAGATCTGGAGTCAGGCGGCACCAGGTTCCAGTCCAGGGATTACTGAGTCAAAGAGTATTTGCATATTTACTGTTGAGAGATGTCGACAAACTGCCTTCCGAAAAGATCATACACATTTATATTCCCACCAACAGTATAAGAAAGTGGCCATTCCCATGCTTTCTCCATCTTCACCAATCTGACCAAAAGAGGGAAAAAAAGCTATCCTACAGTGCTTGCATTTCTTTCATGATCATCTTTTCATATTTTTTGGTGATTTTAATTTCTCCTATAAATTGCCTGTCTACATCTTTTGTTTGTCCATTTTTAAATTTGGGAAATAATCTTTTTGTTATTTATTTGTAGTGGCTTATTATGTAGTGTGGGCTTCAACCTCATATACATTAAAGTATTGCTTCTGCTTATTATCTTTTTTTTTTTTTCTTGAGATGGAGTTTTCCTCTCACCCAGGCTGGAGTGCAGTGGTGTGATCTCACTGCAGCCTCTGCCTTCTGGGTTCAAGTGATTCTCCTGCCTTAGCCCCACGAGTACCGCCTGCCACCACACCTGACTAGTTTTAGTTTTTTTAGTAGAGATGGGGTTTCACCATGTTGGCCAGGCTGGTCTTGAACTCCTGGCCTCAAGTAATCTGCCTGCCTCGACCTCCCAAAATGCTGGGATTACAGGCATGAGTCACCGTGCCCGGCTGCTTCCACTTAGTCATCTTTAGGCTTTGTTTATTTTTTATTTTATTTTTTAGAGACAGGGTCTTACTCTGTCACCCAGGCTAGAGTTCAGTGGTGTGATCATAGCTCACTGTAACCTTCAACTTCTGGACTCAAGTAATCCACCTGCCTCAGCCTCCTGAGTAGCTATGACCACAGGTGTGTGCCACCACAGCTAGCTAATTTTTTATTTTTTTGTAGAGATTGTCTCATTATATTGCCCAGACTGGTATCAAACTCCTGGCCTCTAGCAATCCTCCCACCTCAGCCTCCCAAAGTGCTGGGATTACAGGCGTGAGTCACCTTTCCTAGACCCTAGACTTTGTTTATGGTGTCTTTTTGCCCCCATAGAAGCCTCTTACGAAGCCCCAGCTAAGAGAGAGGAGTCAATCTACTTCAGTGGAAAGAATTCTAGATTGGGAGTCAGGAGGAGGACCTGTGTACCTCCATGGGCTAGACCAGCACTGTCCAAAGAACTTTCTGCAGTGATAGACATGCCCCATATCTGCACTCTCCATTTTGATAACCAGTAGCCACATGTGGCTATTGAGCACTTGAAATGTGCCTGGTGTGACTGAGAAACTGAATTCTAAATTTCATTTAATTCGAATTTTAAATTCAAGTAACCACACATGGCCAATGACTGTTGGGCAGTACATGTGTGGATGGCCTACATTTCTGAGCAAGCTGCAATACCTGGTTGTTATTAGGGGATGAAGAGTCCCTATATGGCTTGGGTCAGGCACTCCATTTCCCTGGGCCTCAGTTTTCCCATTTGTTCAGTGAGGCTCACAACAGCCCCTGCTTCCTGAGGTTCTTCCTGAGATTTGGTTTGTGGGTTGTGTGTGAAAGTCTAGGCCCGGTACTTGACCCAACACCGCAAAACCAGGCCAGATTCCCAGGTTGAAACATGAGAGTATGTTGGTCCCATTTACATGATGTCCAGAGACCCCTGGGTGACTTTCTCCAGAGCCACCCCACTTCAGCTTGGAGGCCAGCTTTCCTTTCCTAATCCAGCTCCAGCAGGCCTCAGCCTGGGACTCCATATCACTGACAGGGCAACGTCCAAACTCTCCAGCCTGCGTTCTGGCCTCTGAGAGCTGGCCCTGCCCTGGCATTGCTGTTGTTCCTACAACAGGCAGGTCAGCCCAGCAGCCTCCCCAGCCTTGCCCTGTGTCTGCCTCCTACCCCAGCCTTCTAAGGTCTGCCACTTCATTCACTCCACTCATTCATTTTTCACTCACAGTGGTTTATCCCACTATCTGCTCTGGGACTGGGGCTACAGTGAGGGGCACATGGATGTGGCCCAAATGATGACTCTTGTGATACACCTAGTTAGGGTGGTAGTGGCCGGGGTTCAGGCAGCAATGGGAACACAGAGAAGGTCTGCTTGGGGTGGGTGGTCGGGGCAGGCTTCCCTGAGGAAGTGACATGTAAGCCGAAGCCTGACGAGTGGATAGAAGCAGCCAGGAGAGGGGAGCCGCTGGAGAAGACAGTCCGAGTCGACCCACAGCAGAAGACACAGGGTCCCATGATCTGCAGAGGCATGAGCAAAGCTGGAAATGAAAGCAAGCCCAATCCCACTAGAGGGGCTTATAGGCCATATGAAGGTGTAGAGGCCATGTGAGGTGGCTCACGCCTGTAATCCCAATGCTTTAAGAGGCTGAGGCAGGAGGATCGCTTGAGCCCAGGAGTTTGAGGCTGCAGTCAGCCACTGTACTCCAACCTGGGCAACAAAGTGAGACCCCATCTCTTAAAAAAACAAAAGAGGCTGGGCACAGTGGCTCATGCCTGTAATCCCAGCACTTTGGGAGGCCAAGGCGGGCAGATCACCTGAGGTGAAGAGTTCGAGACCAGCCTGGCCAACATGGTGAAACCCTGTCTCTACTAAGAATACAAAAATTAGCTGGGAGTGGCGGTGGGCACCTGTAGTCCCAGCTACTCGGGAGGCTGAGGCAGGAGAATCACTTGAACCCAGGAGGCAGAGGTTGCAGTGAGCCAAGATCACACCATTGCACTCCAGCCTGGGCAACAAGAGCAAAACTCCATCTCAAAAAAAAAAAAAAAAAAGAAAGAAAGATGTTGTCCTTTATTCTGAAGGTAATGGGGAGCCATGGAAGGTGTTGAAAGATGATGTGATTACTCCAGGGGTCAGCTCCCTACCTGGCCCTTGTCTCCCCCTATAATTCAGGAATTTAGCCCCCTTCACGTTTCCTTTCTCTACTAGCCACCTAGATTTCAAAATACTTCATGTGCACATAGTTCCCAGGAACTTCCTCCCACCTGTAGTGACCTGGGTTCAAACCACAGCCCTACCACACCTTGGCCGTATCACTTCAAGCAAGTCATGAACCTCTTTCACCCTTCACCCTTCAGTGTCCTCACCCGTAAAATGGAGATAATGACACCTTCTCTGCACAGTTCCATATGTTATGAGGGAACATTGCATGGCACAGAGCCACCTAGGAAATGGAGTCTAGTTGAATTCCTTCTGTGCAGGGTCAACCAAAGCCATAAAGGGGGACTGAAGGTCTTCCCAAAGGGCAAGCGGAAGTCTCATTTCTGGGAAGTGTCCTTGGGCCAGCTGGCCCCACTGGGAGTGGAGGGAAGCATTTCTGAGGCCTTTCTTGGGCAGCCTGACCATGTGCTAGATACCCCAAAGCAGACCCCCCAAACCTAGAATCGGTCTTCTGCACCTTCTCAGAGTCCCCACCCAGCAGGCCAGGAGTCGGTAGGCTGGTGTGAGGCTTACATAACCTGGCAGGAGTCCCACACCTTTCACCCAGTGATCGGGGCTGTGTGTACCCAGAAGAGGAGTTGCCGGGTCACCTCCCTGTCCTTCTAGGTACCTGCACACACACAGCCCTTTAGCCTTTGCTGAGCTCTGCTTATTTCCTGAGTTCTTAGTCATAGTCCCTGGCATTACCATTGGCAACGGCTATTGTTGTTTTGTTTTTTATTGACATAGCAGGTGGTGTTTGATACACATATACACTGTGTACTGATAAAATTGGGATAATTGAGAAATCCATCACCTCAAACATTTATCATTTCTTTGTGTTGAGAACATTACAATTCTTCTACCTATTTTGAAACATATTGTAAATAATTGTCAACTATAGTTGCTCTACTCTACTATTGAATACTAGATTTGCTTTTTTTTTTTTTTTTTTTTTTAAAGACACGGTTTCACTTCCATCACCCAGGCTGGAGTGCAATGGCATGATCTCAACTCACTGCAGCCTCCACCTCCCAGGCTCAAGCAATTCTCCTGCCTCAGCCTCCTGAGTAGATGGGACTACAGGCACGTGCCACTACGCCTGGCTGATTTTTTATATTTTTAGTAAAGACAGGGTTTCACCATGTTGGCCAAGCTGTTCTTGAACTCCTGAGCTCAAGTGATCCACCTGCCTCGGCCTCCCAAAGTATCAGGGCTACAGGCATGAGGCACAGCGCCTGGTGAATTTATTTCTTCTATCTAACTGTATTTCTCTACCCATTAACCAACTTCCTTCTTTTCATTCCCGCCCGACACACCCCACAACAGCTATATTTGTAAATGTGAAAGTATCAGTAATGGCATTTAGTGGTGAGGCACTGTAGAGTAGTGGGAGACAGAGGGAGCAGCAGGGACTGGAGATCTGAACGGAGTGTGCATCCCAACCTCCTCCAGCTGTTAGCTGTGGGACCTGGAGCCCGTTCCTTGAAGTCTCTAGCCTCAGTTTTTACAGCTGAAAAGTGGGTTTAGTGACCATGCTGTCATGAGGAGTAGTGTGAATAAAAGGCTCCTGAATTACTACTTGGCAGCTGGCCATGCGCACCAAATGTTGGCTTTTTTTTTTTTTTGAGACAGAGTCTTGCTCTGTCGCCCAGGCTAGAGTACAATGGTGTGAGACTCACTGCAACCTCCGCCACCTGGGTTCAAGTGATTCTCCTGCCTCAGCCTCCTGAGTAGCTGGGATTACAGGCACTTGCCACCACACCCAGCTAATTTTTGTATTTTCAGTAGAGACACTGTTTCATCATTTTGGCCAGGATGGTCTTGAACTCCTGACCTCAGGTGATCTCCCTGCCTCGGCCTCCCAAAGTACTGGGATTACAGGCGTGAGCTACCATGCCCGGCCCAAATGTTGGCTGTTAACATCACATCGTGTTTTGTACCCTGC
Organism: Chlorocebus sabaeus; assembly: GCF_047675955.1. Classification (NCBI taxonomy): domain Eukaryota; kingdom Metazoa; phylum Chordata; class Mammalia; order Primates; family Cercopithecidae; genus Chlorocebus; species Chlorocebus sabaeus. The sequence goes on from NC_132915.1 coordinate 103,408,431, forward strand.
CTTGTCTACCCATTACAACTCTTTCCAGCCACAGGAGGGAATTGAACACTGTCAAGGGTTTCCCATACATGCCAAACTCCTAACTGCCTGGGATCACAGGGCCAGGAGCTGGAAACCTGCCTTTTTTTTTTTTTTTTTTTTTTTTTTGAGACAGAGTCTCGCTCTGTCACCGAGAGAGAATGCAGTGGCACAATCTCAGTTCACTGCAAGCTCTGCCTCCTGGGTTCACGCCATTCTCCTGCTTCAGCCTCCCAAGTGGCTGGGACTACAGGCGCCCGCCACCACGCCCGGCTAATTTTTTGTATTTTTAGTAGAGACGGGTTTCACCACGTTAGCGAGGATGGTCTCGATCTCCTGACCTTGTGATCCTCCTGCCTCGGCCTCCCAAAGTGCTGGGGTTACAGGCGTGAGCCACCGTGCCCAGCTGAAACCTGGGATTTTAATTTCCTGTTTGGCCTTGGGGTCCTGCCCTTCCAGACCTCAGTTCCACTCGTGAATCTGCAGAGGAGTGGGACTGGGGTTGATGCTTACTCAGGATCCTGATCTCTGATTCTGCCGTTCATACCTAGAAACCTGAGATCCTGCACCTCACCTTTCTCTTCCTTTTTTCTTTCAACAAACATCACCCAGGATTCAAATTCCAGCCCTGCCACTTCTTGGTTCTGTTACCTTGAACTAGGTAGTTAATTGCTCCATGCCTCTGTTTTCTGATCTCTAAAATGGGAATACCTATATTACCTATTTCACAGGGTTTGTTTTTTGTTTGTTTGCTGTTGTTTTTGTTGTTGTTTTTTACATGGAGTCTCACTCTGTCACCCAGGCTGGAATGCAGTGGTGCGATCGTGGCTCCCTGCCACCTCTGCTGCCTGAGTTCAAGCAATTCTCCTGCCTCAGCCTCCCTAGTAGCTGGGATTACAAGCACCCACCACCACACCCAGCTAATTTTTGTATTTTTTTTTTTTTGAGACGGAGTCTCGCTCTGTCGCCCAGGCTGGAGTGCAGTGGCCAGATCTCGGCTCACTGCAAGCTCCGCCTCCTGGGTTCACGCCATTCTCCTGCCTCAGCCTCCTGAGTAGCTGGGACTACAGGCGCCCGCCACCTCGCCCGGCTAGTTTTTTGTGTTTTTTTCAGTAGAGATGGGGTTTCACCGTGTTAGCCAGGGTGGTCTCGATCTCCTGACCTTGTGATCCACCCGTCTCGGCCTCCCAAAGTGCTGGGATTACAGGCTTGAGCCACCGCGCTCGGCCTAATTTTTGTATTTTTAGTAGAGAGGGGTTTTACCATCTTGGCCAGGCTGGTCTTGAACTCCTGATCTCCTGATCCACCCACCTCGGCCTCCCAAAGTGCTGGGATTACAGGCGTGAGCCACCGCGCCTGGCCTCACAGGGTTCTTCTGAGCCATGAGTGAATGGATATTTGTAAAGTACTTGGAATAGTACTTGTTTGCTTCAACAAAAACTGAGTGCCCACTCTGTGCCAGGCACTGTTGCAGACACTGGGGATATAAGCGTGAACAACAGCCCTGAGGTTTTGTTGGTGGGGGGAAGAGAAAGAAATCTACACTTTAGGCTGGGCGCAATGGCTCACGCCTGTAATCCCAGCACTTTGGGAGGCCGAGACGGGTGGATCACGAGGTCAGGAGATCGAGACCATCCTGGCTAACACGGTGAAACCCCGTCTCTACTAAAAATACAAAAATTAGCCAGGCACGGTGGCAGGCGCCTGTAGTCCCAGCTACTCGGGAGGCTGAGGCAGGAGAATAGCGTGAACCTGGGAGGCGGAGCTTGCAGTGAGTGAAGATCGCGCCACTGCACTCCATCCTGGGCGACAGAGCGAGACTCCGTCTCAAAAAAAAAAAAAAAAGAAAAAAGAAAGAAATCTACACTTTAGCACTTGAGTGATGCAACCCCAAAGCAGAGTAGTCAGTATTCACTATTCTTGTGCTCAGGGATTGATGCTCCTGATTCTTGATGCTCAGGGTCTGGCTCTGTCACCCAGGCTGGAGTGCAGTGGCACCGTCTCAGCCCATTGCAACGTCCACCTCCCAGGTTCAAGAGATTCTCCTGCCTCAGCCTCCCAAGTAGCTGGGATTATAGGCGTGTACCACCATGTCTGGCTAATTTTTGTATTTAGTAGAGACAGGCTTTCACCATGTTGGCCAGGCTGGTCTCGAACTCCTGACCTCAGGTGATCCACCTGCCTCAGCCTCCCAAACTGCTGAGAGTACAAGGTGTGAGCCACTGCACCGGGCCCTGATTCTTTTTTTCTAAACACCTACAACAGCTTCTGTGTGTCGATCTCACTATGGGAGCCATGCCCCAGACCAGCTGTGCTCCTAAGATCTCATCAGATGCAATCCTCCCTGTGGTACCATCACCATCCTCACTTCACAGTTGAAGGAATAGAGGCACAGCGAGGTTATGTCTGCCCCCAACCCAGGGCCTGGCTCATTACAGGGGCCGGGGAGCAATTGTTATATAAGTGAGCAAACAAATGGACATCCGAATCCAACTGGCACTATCCCTTCCAGGGAGTAAGTGTTAAAGCAGGGGTCAGAAGTCCTTTGGGCTCCTTTAGGGCAGGGAGCTCAGCCGTATGTGCTTGTGGCTTCACTCCCAGACTATACTGTTGCCACTATCCCCTCCTCTTCCTCCTACTCGCCATCATCACAGCTAACATGTTACTGAATACCTACCTAATACACATCCCTGGCATTAATCTAAGGTTTTCTGCATATGAACTTTTAAAATCCTCGCAACACTCTCATGAGTTATGTCCCATTTCACAGGTGAGGAGACTGAGGCATAAAGAGGCAACATCATGCTCAGGGTCTCAAGGATAGTAAATGATGGAGCTGATTTCAAATCCAGACAATTTGGATCCTGATCCTGAACTCTTATCCACTATGTTATCAAGATACTCTCCTCTCTCTCTCTCTTTTTCTTTTTTTTTTGAGATGGAGTCTTGCTCTGTCACCCAGGCTGGAGTGCAGTGGCCTGATCTTGGCTCACTGCAACCTCCTCCTCCCAGGTTCAAGCAATTCTCCTGCCTCAGCCTCCCAAATAGCTGGGATTACAGGCGTGTGCCACCATGCCAGCTAATTTTTTGTATTTTTAGTAAATACGGGGTTTCACCGTGTTAGCCAGGATGGTCTCGATCTCCTGCTCTTATGGTCTGCCTGCCTCAGCCTCCCAAAGTGCTGGAATTACAGGTATGAGCCACCGCTTGTGGCCAATTTTTGTATTTTTAATAGAGATGGGGTTTTGCCATGTTGGCCAGGCTGGTCTTGAACTCCCAACCTCAGGTGATCCGCCCAACAAGACCAGCCATCTCAACATGGTGAAATACCGTCTCTTAAAAATTAAAAATGAACTGGTTGTGGTGGCAAGTGCCTGTAATCCCAGCTACTTGGGAGACTGAGGCAGAAGAATCGCTTAAACCCAGGAGGCAGAGATTTCAGTGAGCCGAGATCATGCCACTGCACTCCAGCCTGAGCAACAGAGCAAGACTCTATCTCAAAAATAAAAATAGCACATATTCCACAATGAAATGAAACTAGAAATCAATAGCAGAAGAAAAACCGGAAAATTCACATAAACAACACACTATTTATTTTTTTTTGAGATGGAGTTTTGCCCTTGTTGCCCAGGCTGGAGTGCAATGGCACAATCTCGGCTCACCACAACCTCCCACCTCCTGGATTCAAGCAATTCTCCTGCCTCAGCCTCCCGAGTAGCTGGGATTACAGGCCTGCGCCACCATGCCTGACTAATTTTTGTACTTTTAGTAGAGAGGGGGTTTCTCCATGTTGGTCAGGCTGGTCTCGAACTCCCAACCTCAGGTGATCCGCCCAACTTGGCCTCCCAAAGTGCTGGGATTATAGGCTTGAGCCACCGTGCCAGGCCAACAACACAGTCTTAACCAATGGGTCAAAGAAGAAATCACAAGGGCCTGGGCATGCTGGTTAACGCCTGTAATCCCATCACTTTGAGAGGCCGAGATGGGCGGATCAGGAGGTCAGGAGATCAAGACCATCCTGGCTAACATGGTAAAACTCCATCTCTACTGAAAACACAAAAATTAGCCGAATGTGGTGGCGCCTGCCTGTAGTCCCAGCTAATCGGGAAGCTGAGGCAGGAGAATCACTTGAATCTGGGAGGCGGAGGTTGCAGTGAGCCAAGACTGCACCACTGTAGTCCAGCCTGGGTGGCAGAGCAAGACTCTGTCTCAAAAAAAAAAAAAAAAAAAAAAAAAAAAGGGAGGGGGGCGGAAATTAGGAAATATTTTGAGACAAATGAAAATGAAAACACAACATATCCAAACATGTGGGATGCAGCTCAGACAGTACTAAGAGAGAAGATTACAGCAATAAACATTTACATTAAAAAGAAGAAAACACGGCTGGGCGCAGTGGTTCAGGCCTGTAATCCCAACACTTTGGGAGACCAGGTCAGAAGCATCACTTGAGCCCAGAAGTTTGAGACCAGCTTGGGAATCAGGGAGATCCTGTCTCTACAGAAAATTTTTAAGAAAAAATTACCTGAGGCCGGCTGGGTGCAGTGGCTCACGCCTGTAATCCCAGCACTTTGAGAGGCCGAGACGGGCAGATCACAAGGTCAGGAGATCGAGACCATCCTGGCTAATACGATGAAACCCCATCTCTACTAAAAATACAAAAAAAAAAAAAAAAAAAAAAATTTAGCTGGGTTTGGTGGTGGGCACCTGTAGTCCCAGCTACTCGGGAGGCTGAGGGAGGAGAATGGCGTGAACCCAGGAGATGGAGCCTCCAGTGAGCTGAGATTGCGCAGCTGCACTCCAGCCTGGGCGACAGAGCCAGACTCTGTCTCAAAAAAAAAAAAAAAGAAAAAGAAAAAAAGAAAAGAAAAGAAAAAATTACCTGGGACCAGGGACGGTGTCTCACGCCTGTAATCCCAGCACTTTGGGAGGCTGAGGCAGGTGGAGATCTCTTGAGATCCGGAGTTGGAGACCAGCCTGGCCGTGTGAAACCCTGTCTCTACTAAAAATACAAAAATTGGCCGACTGTGGTGGCGTGGGCTGTAATTCCAGCTACTGAGAGGTTGAGGCAGGAGAATTGCTTGAACCCAGGAGGCGGAGGTTGCAGTGAGCCGAGATGTGTCACTGCACTCCAGCCTGGGGGCAAGAGCGAAACTCTGTCTTTAAAAAAAAAAAAAAAAAAAAGGAAAGAAAAAAAAAACAAGAAAAAAGAAAAAGAAAAAATTACCTGTGCATGGTGGCACACACGCCCCTGTGGTTCCAGTTACTGGAGAAGTTCTAGCTACTGGAGAGGATCGCCTAAGACCAGGAGGTCAAGGCTGCAGTGAGCCGTGATCCCACCACTGCATTCTAGCCTGGGCAACAGCTGCTCAAGAAGAAGAAAGATCTCAAATCAAAAGTACTACATGCTCATCATTACAAAATTCAAGCACTGCAAAATTTTATACTATAGAAACAGAAAGTTTAAAAAGTGAAAGTCCTCTATAACGCTCCTTCCCAGAGAACATTTGTTAACAGTGTCGTGTGTAGACTCGGATGGTTTTTTCAAAGCTTGCGGTGATATTTTCTTTTTTTTTCCCTTTAATTATTTTATCATGGCAAAATATACATAACATAAAATTACATCTTAGCCATTTTTAAGTATATAGGTCAGGAGTATTAAATGTATTCATAATGGTGTGCAACCATCACCAATATCCATCCCTATAACTTTTTTCATTATGCAAAGCTTAAACTTTGAACCCATTAAACACTCCCCATTTCCCCCTCCCCCAAGCCCTAGCAACCATCATTGTAAATGTATTCATAATGGTGTGCAACCCTTCACCAATATCCTTCCCTATAACTTTTTTTATTATGCAAAACTTAAACTTTGAACCCAGGCCGGGCATGGTGGCTCACACCTGTAATCCCAGCACTTTGGGAGGCTGAGACAGGCGGATCACGAGGTCGAGGTCAGGAGATTGAGACCATCCTGGCTAACACGGTGAAACCCTGTCTCTACTAAAAATACAAAAAATTAGCCAGGCCTGGTGGCAGGTGCCTGTGGTCCCAGCTACTCGGGAGGCTGAGACAGGAGAATGGCGTGAACCCGGGAGGCGGAGCTTGCAGCGAGCCAAGATCACGCCACTGCACTCCAGCCTGGGCGACAGAGGAGACTCCATTTCAAAAAAAAGAAAACATTGAACCCATTAAACGCTCCTCATTTCCCCTTCCCCCAAGTCCTAGCAACCACCATTGTACTTTCTGTCTCTATGATTTTGACAGCTCTAAGTAGTTTATATCTGGAATCGTACAGTATCTTTTTTTTTCTTTTTGAGGCAGAGTCTTGCTCTGTTGCCCAGGCCTGAAGTGCAGTGGCAAGATCTTGGCTGACTGCAACCCCCGCCTCCCAGCTCAAGTGATTCTCCTGCCTCCCCCTCCTGAGTAGCTGGGATTACAGGTGCCCACCACCACAACCAGCTAATTTTTGTATTTTTAGTAGAGACGGGGTTTCATCATGTTACCCAGGCTGGTCTTGAACTCCTGACCTCAAGTGATCCACCTGCCTTGGCCTCCCGAAGTGCTGGAATTACATGTGTGAGCCACCACTCCCAGCCCTATCTTTTTGTGACTGTCTTATTTTACATAGCCTAATGTCTTCAGCATTCATTCGTGTCATAGTATGTGTCAGAATTCCCTTCCTTTTTACGGCTGCATAATATTCCATTGTTTGTATATATGACATTTATCTGTTCATCTGTTGATGGACACTTGGGTTGCTTCCATGTTTTAGCAATTGTGAGTAGTGTTGCCATGAACATGGGTGTATGATATCCCACTGTCAATCATTTTGTAAATCCAGAAGCAGAATTGTTGGATCGTTAGTAATTCTATTTTTAATTTTTTGAGAAACTGCCATAATGTTTTCCACAGTGGCTGCACCATGTTACATTCCTACCACCCATGTACAAAGGTTCAAATTTCTCCTCCTCTCCGGTATTTGTTAGTGGCGCCATCTCTGCTCACTGCAACCTCTGCCTTCTGGGTTCAAGCAATTCTCATGCCTCAGCCTCCCAAGTAGCTGGGATTACAGGCACCTGCCACCACAGCTGGCCAATTTTTGTATCTTTAGGAGAGACCAGATTTTGCCATGTTGGCCAGGCTGGTCTCAGGCTCCTGATCTCAAGTGGTCTGCCCATCTCAGCCTCCCAAAGTGTTGGGATTACAGGCGTGAGCCACTGCTCCCAGTCTGTTTTTTTTTTTTTTAATAGTAACCATCCTAATGAGTGTGAAATGATATCTCCTTGTAGTTTTGACTTGCATTCCCCTAACAATTAGTGATATTGAGAATCTTTGGAGAATAGTTTTTTTTTTTTTTTTTTTTTTTTTGAGACAAGGTCTTGCTGTGTCACCCAGGCTGTAGCGCAGTGGCATGATCATGGATCACTGCGGCCTTGACTTCCCAGGCTCAAGTGATCCTCCCACCTCAGACTCCCAAGTAGCCACCACACCCAGCTTATTTTGTTTTGTATTTTTTTTTGTAGAGATGGGGTCTCATCTTATTGCACAGGCTGATCTCAAACTCCTAAACTCAAGCAATCCTCCCACCTCGGCCTCCCAAAGTGCTGGGATTATAGGTGTGAGGCACCTCACCTGGCTCCTTTGCCCATTTTTGAATCAGGTTATTTGTTTTTTGCTGTTGAGTTTTAGGAGTTCTTTATATATTCTGGATATTAATCCCTTTTCAGATATTTGATTTGTAAATATTTTCTACCATCTGTGGATTGCCTATTTACTCTATTGATATTGTCTTTGTATGCACAAAATTTTTTAATGTTCATGAAGTCCAATTTGTCTATTTTTGTTGTTGTTGCCTGTGACTTTGATGTCATAGCAAGGAAATTATTGCCAAATCCAATGGTGTCAAGCTATTACCCTATAGTTTTAGATCTTACATTTAGGTCTTTGACCCATTTTGAGTTAATTTTTATACAGTATACGGTATTAAGTAAAGCTCCAACTTCATTCTTTTGCACCACCATTTGTTGAAAAGACCGTTCTTGGTGCGCGCGGTGGCTCACACCTGTAATCCCAGCACTTTGGGAGGCCAAGGCAGGTGGATTACCTGAGGTCAGGAGTTTGAGATCAGCCTGGCCAACATGGTGAAACCCCATCTATTTTTTCTTTCTTTTTTTTTTTTTTTTTGAGATGGAGTCTCGCTCTGTCGCCCAGGCTGGAGTGCAGTGGCCGGATCTCAGCTTACTGCAAGCTCCGCCTCCCAGGTTTACGCCATTCTCCTGCCTCAGCCTCACAAGCAGCTGGAACCCCATCTCTACTAAAAATACAAAACTTGGGCCAGGCATGGTGGCTCATGCCTGTAATCCCAGCACATTGGGAAGCCGAGGTAGGCGGATTGCCTGAGCTCAGGAGTTCGTGATCAGCCTGGGCAACACGGTGAAACCCTGTCTCTACTAAAATACAAAAACATTAGCCAGGTGTGGCGGTGTGTGCCTATAGTCCAGGCTACTCGAGAGTCTGAGGCTGAGGCAGGAAAATTGCTTAAACCTGGGAGGCAGAGGTTGCAGTGAGCTGAGATCACGCCACTGCACTCCAGCCTAGCAACAGAAAGAGACTCTATCTCAAAAAAAAAAAAAGCCAGGTGTGGTGGTGGGCACCTGTAATCCCAGCTACTCAGGAGGCTGAGGCAAGAGAATTGCTTGAACCCATGAGGCAGAGGTTGCGGTGAGCTGAGATCACACTATTGCAACTCTAGCCTGGGCAACAAGAGCAAAATTCCATCTCAAAATAAATAAACTAAATAAAACAAAATAAAATAAAATGAAAAGATCATTCTTTCCCCATTGAATTATCCTGGTACCATTGTCAAAAATCATTTGACCATATATGCAAGGGTTTATTTCCAGGCTCCCTATGTTCTATTCCATGAGCCTATGTGTCTGTCTTTATGTCAGTACCACATTGCTTTGATTACCGTAGCTCTGTAGTAAGTTTTGAAATCAGGAAGTATGAGTCCTCCAGCTTAGTTCTTCTTTTTCTAGATTGTTTTGGCTATTCAGGGTCCCTTGAGATTCCATATGAATTTTAGGACATAATTTTCTACTTTTGCAAAAATGTCATTGAGATTTTAACAAGGATTGCACTGAATCTGTAGATCACTTTGGGGAGCATAAACATTTTAACAATATTAGGTCTTTCAGGACAGGTGCAGTGGTTCATGCTTGTAATCGTACCACTTTGGAAGGCCAAAGTGGAGGATTGCTTGAGCCCAGAAATTCAAGATGAGCCTGGGCAACATAGGGAGACTATCATCTCTACAATTAAAAAAAAAAAAAAATTAAGTCTTTCAGTCTATGATCATGAGATATGTTTCCATTTATTTATGTCTTCTTTAATTTCTTTCAGCAATGCTTTGTAGTCTTCATTGGACAGTCTCACCACCTTGGTTAATTCCTAAGTATTTTATTCTTTTTCTTTTTTTTTTTTTGAGATGGAGTTTCACTCTTGTTGCCCAGGCTGGAGTGCAATGGCTCACCACAACCTCTGCCTCTGGGGTTCAAGAGATTCTCCTGCCTCAGCCTCCCGAGTAGCTGGGATTACAGGTATGCACCACCACGCCTGGCTAATTTTCTGTTTTTTAGTAGAGACGGAGTTTGTCCACATTGGTCAGGCTGGTCTCTAACTCCCAACCTCAGGTGATCTGCCCACCTCGGCCTCTTAAAATTCTGGGATTACAGGCATTGGGATTACAGGCGTGAGTCACCCGCCCAGTCCTTTTTTTTTTTTTTTTTTTTTTTTTGAGATGGAGTTTCACTCTTGTTGCCCAGGCTGGAGTGCAATGGCATGATCTCGGCTCTCTGCAACCTCCGCCTCCTGAGTTCAAGTGATTTTCTTGTCTCAGCCTCTTGAGTAGCTGGGATTATAGGCACCTGCTACCACGCCCAGCTAATTTTTGTATTTTCAGCAAAGACAGGATTTCACCATGTTAGCCAGGCTGGTTTCAAACTCCTGACCTCAGGTGATCCACCCGCCTTGGCCTCCCAAAGTGCTGGGATTACAGGTGAGAACCACCACACCCAGCCGATTTTATTCTTTTTGATGCCATTATAAATATAATTGTTTTTATAATTTCCTTTTGAGATAGTTCGTTGTTAATGTGTGGAAATGCAGCTAATTTTTGTTGTTTGTTTGTTTGTTTTTAATGGGATGATATGATACGTTTTGTTTTATTTTACCTGCTAGTGACCTTGCAGGCTGCTGCTGGTGGAACATCGTCTTCATGGCTGCACAGGTCTGTGGTGAAGACATCCACACTGGATTTAGCCAGTTCTATCAGGATCGTTTGGCTAATTGCCAGTAGTAGAGCCTCTGGGCCACAAGGCAAGAACATTTTTAATGTTCCCTACAGGAAGGCAAAGCCAGCTTTTCCTAGAGGGTAGAAGATAGCTGGTCCCCTACTCCCACTGTTTGTGCTGCTATCTTTGTTCAGCTGGTCAATATGATCCCTATTTGTTCTGAGCAGCGCCTGACCCATGAGAGCTGCCCAGACGTTCATAGTGACAGTCCTGCCAGTAGGGTCTAGAGATTGACCATCTCGTCAGGAAGATTCATCAGGTGGCTGAAGACGAAGAACTCATAAAACCCTCATGTTTGCCTTTTAACTCATTTAGGAAAGCCAGGAATGTCCAAAACTAGCCCTCGGCTAGAGCTGTTCTGCAAAACCACTAGGGCCTTATCATCAAGGACAGCACTGCCCAGCCGGCCTCTGATTAGCATCTCTACACATGGATAGCCGGGCCAGCTGAATTCCCTTCCAGAATGCAGCCAACAGCCTTTCCCCTGAATCATCGTGACTCCTGCAAACCAGGCACTAAAGTGATTAACTTCCTTCTGGGCTACCTCGTAGCAAACGTCTCCTGGACACATCCACAGTTTTGTCCTGCTGCCACCTCAAAGAGAGCTGTGAGGCCGGGCGCGGCAGCTCATGCCTGTAAACCCAGCATTTTGGGAGGCAGAGGCGGGGTGGATCACCTGAGGTCAGGAGTTCAAGACCAGCCAGGCCAACATGGTGAGACCCTGTCTCTACAAAAATACAAAAATTAGGCATAATGGGGGGGACCCGTAATCCCAGCTACTCGGGAGGCTGAGGCGGGAGGATCACTTGAACCCAGGAGGTGGTGGTTGAAGTGAGCTGAGATCATGTCATCTTCAGCCTGGGAAACAGAGCAAGAGTAAGACTCCGTCTCAAAAAAAAAAAAAAAAAAAGGGAGAGAGATAGAGAGCTGAGAATATTCCTCAATGACAGCTGGTAGGGAAGTGGTACAGGGTCATAGAGAGAGTGGCCAGACCCCTGGAGGCCAGGGCAGGGTCCTTATCGTGCCCTGTCAGTGTTGCCCCGGTGACTCGGCAGAGCACTTACCTATCTGGGGCGTGCTGGACATGTTGTTCCCTCTCACCTGCACCTCTTTTGCTGCACACCCCGCCCCCACTGCTTTGCCTGGTCTACTCCTTGTCACTTTCTTTTTTGAGACAGAGTCTTGCTCTGTTGCCCAGGCTGGAGTACAATGGTGTGATCCCAGCTCACTGCAACCTCCGCCTCCTGGGCTCAAGAGATTCTCCTGCCTCAGCCTCCCAAGTAGCTGGGACTATAGGCGCACACCACCATACCCGGCTAATTTTTGTATTTTTAGTAGAGACTGGGTTTAGCCATGATGGTCAGGCTGGTCTGGAACTCCTCACCTCAGGTGATCCACCCACCTCAGCCTCCAAAAGTGCTGGGATTACAGGCGTGAGCCACTGCGCCCGACCCTCCTTGTCACTCTTTAGACTTCAGCATTGGTGTCATTTCTGCAGGGAAGCTCTCCCTGACCCCTCCGAAGAATGGTCCCTTTCTAGATACTCTTAGGGTACTAAGCTTGCAGCACTTAAAACAACAAGGACAGCTCATTGTTGCGCCATTGCTCTTTATGTCTGTCTCCCCTCAGGCAGTGAGGTCACAGTTGTAGAATCTGTGTCCTGGTCTGCATCCCAGTACCTGGAAAGCGTCAGGCACATGCATCAGGCACATGTCAGTATCTGGGAGATGGTGTAGCTCAGTGGATATGAGCATGAGGTCGGAGTCAGGCTGCCCAGGTTCGACTCCTGCCTTTATCAATAAGGGCAAGTTACTGAATCTCTCTGCACTTCTGTTTTGCACATCTGTAAAATGGGGATACTAGTACTTATCTGGGCTGGGCGCGGTGGCTCACGCCTGTAATCCCAGCACTTTGGGAGGCAGAGGCAGGTGGATCACCTGAGGTCAGGAGTTCGGCCTGGCCAACATAGTGAAACCCCGTATCTACTAAAAATGCAAAAATTAGCCAGGCGTGGTGGCAGGCACCTATAATTCTAGTTTCTTGGGAGGCTGAGGCAGGAGAATCACTTGAACCCGGGAGGCGGAGGTTGCAGTGAGCTAAGATGGCGCCACTTCACTCCAGCCTGGGCGAAAGAGTGAAACTCCGTCTCAAAAAAAAAAAAAAGGTATTTATCTGATCATTAGGGTTATTGGAGGGTTGCATGAGTGAATATATGTGAGGTGCTAGGAATGGGCGCCTGGCCTGCAGAAAGTGCTGGATTAGTGCTCATGTTGGCATTAAGCGAACTGGTTAAATGAGGGTGTCTAAGGATCCATGCGTAGCAGGCCCTGGTGATTGCACCCAGCATGGGAGGTGCTTAACCTGTCACAAGTATGTATGCTCTTTGCCATGGTTGTTGTCGTGTCAGTGTTGCTGCCATGGGGCTATGGTTCTAGTGACAGTGATGATATGCCCCCAGAAGCTGATCGCTGCCCCACCGTTCACATTACTCGGGCTTGGCGGCTTGCCCTGAGTGTGTCCATCCACCCCTGCTCCTGCTGACGAGAGCCTGGTCTTCCCCCCGTGTAACCCAGTTCAGATTCCTCAGAGGACTTTTGCCATCACCCTTTCGGGGCAGAGCTTTGCTGTTCTGGGGCAGGTGTCCCAGCAGCTGTCAGCAGGGATGTGTTACAGCACAGAATCCGGGTAAGGAAGCGTTCCCTGGGAGGAGGCTTGGACCAGGCTGGCTTTCCATGCCCAGGCCCCTCAGGACAGCTGCCACACAGGGAGACGCCATGTTGCTTGGGGGGCTTAACCACCCAATCACATTTCCTCTGTTTGCAAAGTGTAGTGGACAGCCTTTGGGGAGCCACCCAGCCCACACCAGCTCCTCTGAGAACCCCTGAGAACTCCTTGGAAGGCATCTTAGTAAAGTTGATCCCACACCATTGGCTGACTGGGTGCCACCTCACCCAAGATGGGCCAGATTCTACCTGGGAATTTGTACTCAGAAGTGGTCTTAGGGTAGGCGCGGTGGCTCACGCCTGTAATCCTAGCACATAGGGAGGCCGAGGTGGGCGGATCATCTGAGGTCAGGAGTTCGAGACCAGCCTGGCCAACACAGTGAAGCCCTGTCTCTACTAAAAATATAAAAATTAGCTGGGCATGGTGGTGGGTGCCTGTAATCCCAACTACTCGGGAGGCTGAGGCAGGAGAATCGCTTGAGCCTGGGAAATGGAGGTTGCAGTGAGCAGAGATCCTGCCATTACCCTCCAGCCTGGGAGACAGAGAGAAACTCCGTCTCAGGGGGGGGAAAAAAAAAAAAGAAAACTAAAAGTGGTCTTTGTTGGCATCTGAACTACCCATTGGCATAGCCATATGCCCAGGGAAGCAGAGAATGAAACAGCCCTTGGCACTAAGGACTCTGGAGGGTCCTGCTGGTCCCCAGGTCTTTATTTTGGTCCCTAGGGAGCTGTACTGTAGAGCCTGCCCTCTCCACCAGCCGCCTCCTTTGTCCATATAATAAATTCCTGGGGCCGGACGTGGTGGCTCACACCTGTAATCCCAGCACTTTGGGAGGCCAAGGCAGGCAGATCACTTAAGGTCAGCAGTTTTGAGACCAACCTGGGCAACATGGTAAAACCCTGTCTCTACAAAATGTCCAAAAATTAGCTGGGCATGGTGGCATGTGCCTGTGGTCCCAGCTACTTGGGGAGGAGGCTGAGGCAGGAGAATCACTTGAGCCTGGGAGATGGAGGTTACAATGACCTGAGATCATGCCACTGCACTCCAGCCTGGATGACAGAGGGAGACCCTGTCTCAAAAAATAAAATAGGCTCACACCAGCACTTTCTTTTTTTTGTTTAAGATGGAGTTTTGCTCTATTGCCTAGGCTGGAGTACACAGGTGCAATCTTGGCTCACTGCAGCCTCTACCTCCCAGGTTCAAGCAATTCTCCTGCCTCAGCCTTCCGAGTAGCTGGGATTACAGGCACACGCCCTCATGCCAGGCTAATTTTTTTTCTGTATTTTTAGTAGCAACTAGGTTTCATCATGTTGGCCAGGCTGGTCTCGAACTCCTGGCCTCAGGTGATCCACCTGCCTTAGACTCCTAAAGTGCTAGGATTACAGGTGTGAACCACCGCACCCAGCCAATCCCAGCACTTTGGGAGGCTGAGGCGGGCGGATCACCTGAGGCCAGGAATTCGAGACCAGACTGGCCAATATGGTGAAACCTCTATCTCTATTAAAAATACAAAAAATTAGCCGGGCATGGTGGCAGGCACCTGTAGTCCCAGCTACTCGGGAGGCTGAGGTGGAAGAATCACTTGAACCCAGGAAATGGAGGTTATAGTGAGCTGAGATCGTACCACTGCACTCCGGCCTGAGTGACAGAGCAAGACTCTGTCTCAAAAAATTAATTAATTAATTTAATTAAATAAATACATAAATAAATTACTCAACCACTCAAAGCTAACTGTGAGTGGGCTTCCGTGCTCTTCCAAATGCAGCATGCTGTGCATTTCCCCAAAATGCTGGCCCTGCCTCTGCAGAGGAAATGCTCCCACCCCTGTGGCAGGCAGCACAGCCAGGGCCGGCACCAGTGGGTGATTTACTGGTCTAGCTGAGGCTGACCCTGGGCCTTCCGGGAAGCATCTGCACCGCGGCTCCCATCACTGCCCTGGGAGCCGCTGCACTCCTGGGGAAGAGCGCAGCTGCCGCAGCACAGGAAGCCCTCGAGTCTGTGTCAACTCCCGTCTCCGGTTGTACAGGACCAGCCAGGGAAGAGGAGCCTCTGTGAGGTCAGCAGGGGCCAGGCCCTGCTCAGGACACTTGTTTTGTTTTCCTCTTACAAAATGGAAATTGCTTTATTTATTATAAATATAAATGCAGATGTATGATTTTTTTAAAAAAAAGCATTACGCAAATGCAGAAAACTTTAAAGAAAAAAGCCTACCTCACCTCCGATCCCATCACTCAGAAAACACACACACACACACTTTTGTTTCCCCAGAAAGGAAATCAGACTATACATACAGAACCTGCTTTTGTGTTTTCTTTTGAGACAGGATCTCACTCTGTCGCCCAGGCTGGAGTGCAGTGGTTCAATTTTGGCTCACTGCAGCCTCTGCCTCCCAGGCTCAAGTGAACCTCATGCCTCAGCCTCCTGAGTAGCTGTGCCACCACGCCCAGCTAATTTTTTTTTTTTTTTTTTTCGTAGAGACAGGGGTCTCACTATGCACCCCAGGCTAGTCTCGAACTCCTGGGCTCCAGTGATCCTTCCGTTTCAGCCTCAAAGTGCTGGGATTACAGGTGTGAGCCATCTTGCCTGGCCAATTTTAGCCATTCTAATAGGTATGTGGATGTATTTCCTTTTGACGTTAATTCTCATTTCCCTGGTAACTAATGAAGTGGAGAATTTTCGTGTCCTTGTTCCAGGCTATCTTGGTATCTCATCAGTAAATGGAGATCTACCTTGAGATTTGTTGTGTTTGCTTCTGCAGCACATATACTAAAAATTGGAACATACAGAGAAGATTAGTATTACAAAAAGATCTGTAATGACTGTAGTGCTACAACAGTGGTTGCAGCATTTTACTTAATTTTATTATATATATGTATATTTTTTGGGGGGCGGGGAGGGACGGAGTCTTACTCTGTTGCCCAGGCTGGAGTCCAGTGGCACATTCTCAGCTCACTGCAACCTCCACCTCCTGGGTTCAAGCGATTCTCCTGCCTCAGCCTCCCAAGTAGTTGGGACTACAGGCAAGCACCACTACGACCAGCTAATTTTTGTATTTTTCGTAGAGACAGGGTTTCACTGTGTTGGCCAGGCTGGTCTCGAACTCCTGACCTCAGGTGATCCGCCTGCCTCAGCCTCCCAAAGTGCTGGGATTACAGGCGTGAGCCACAGCACCTGGTCACAACATTTTATTGAATCGAGGCCCTAGTGATGGACATCTTGGGTAGCTTGGATATTTTGCTTTCCACACAATGCTATGACACAAACCTCGTATGTACGTTTCTGTACCTTTGTCCATGGCTTCCTGTGGCACCAATGGGTAAAAGGTGTGCGCGTGTTTAAGGCTTTTGAGACTTATTGACTAATAGCTCCCTTGGAAGCCTGCACCTCTGACAGCCCCATTGGCAGCACATGGGGAACAATTCCTGCTTCTAATTCAAGCAGAAACCTCCAGTGAGATGGCTTGCAGGCTTTGAGGAAGTCTTTCAATCATGACCCCATGACTTTTGGCAAGAAGCCAGAAATAAGGGCCGACTGGCCACAGGACTCACTTGAAGTGACCTTGGAAAACCATTATGATGGACTAGGGGAGGCGAGGCTGTTTCTGGGGGAAGAAGGGGAAGCACTGGGGTCAGGCCTGGGGGTGAGCCCAGCAACAGTCCATTCCTCACCCTGCAACCCTGGCCCAGCCACTTGGCCTCTCTCACATGAGCTTTCTCAGATGTGGAGCAGAACAAATAATACCCCTCGAGTATGTGAAAGCCCTTTACAAACTCAAAAACACCCCCCACAAAGGTGTGTTGGTGGGACCTTTTGTTTCCTCCCCGGAAGCGTGGGCGGCACACACTTCCTCCTGGTTGTCTGTCTGAGAGCACCTGCCTGAAGAGGATGCTGAGGAGAGAGAGAGGGCAGGCTCCGGTGAGAGAAGTGGGGAGGTGTGGCCGGCAGAACAAGGGTTTCCCCCAACTCCAGATCCTAATCCTGTGATTATGCATGCAGGTGCCAGGTGACATGGCCGAGGAGAAGGTAGCAGATGGAATGAAGGTTGCTAATCAGCTGACCTTCAAACAGAGAGATTATCCTGGATCCATCCAGGGGCCCAGTGTGATCACAAGGGTCTTTCAGCATGTAGGAGGAGGCAGGAGAGAGAACAGAGAGATGCAGTGTGAGAAGGACTCAGCCCTCCATTGCTGGCTTTGAATGTAGAGGAAGGGGACACAAGCCAAGGAATGCAGGCAGCCTCTAGAGGCTGGGAAAGGAAGGAAACAGATTCTCCAGAAGGAGCCTCCAGAAGGAATGAGGCTCTGCTGTGGACACTTTGACTTTAGCCCTGTGAGACCATGTCACTCTTCTATCTTCCAGATCTGCAAGATAATGAACTTATGTTTTCTTCTTTCTCTCGCTCTCTCTCTCTCTCTCTCTCTCTCTCGATGGAGTTACCCTCTGTCGCCCAGGCTGGAGTACAGTGGCACGATCTGGGACCACTGCAGCCTCCACCTCCTGGGTTCAAGCAATTCTGCCTCAGCCTCCAGAGTAGCTGGGACTACATGTGCCCGCCACCACGCCTGGCTAATTTTTGTATTTTTAGTAGAGATGAGGTTTCACCATTTTGGCCAGGCTGATCTCAAACTCCTGGCCTCGAGTGATCTACCCGCCTCAGCCTCCCAAAGTGTTGGGATTACAGGCGTAAACCACTGCACCGGGCCTTTAACTTACGCTGTTTTAAGCCACTAAGTTTGTGGAACTTTGTTACAGCAGAAGTAGGGAACTAACACAGGAGGACAGGCTGGCACCCTGGGCCGTAGGAACGCCTCCATTGGTGGCATTCCAGGTGAGGAAGGCACCAGGGATATGCGAGAGCAGGGGCCCTTGTGTCCTCTGGGATCGCGGAGCAGTGCTCTT
This sequence comes from Chlorocebus sabaeus, assembly GCF_047675955.1. Classification (NCBI taxonomy): domain Eukaryota; kingdom Metazoa; phylum Chordata; class Mammalia; order Primates; family Cercopithecidae; genus Chlorocebus; species Chlorocebus sabaeus. The sequence goes on from NC_132915.1 coordinate 103,426,424, forward strand.
TGCTTTGGATTGGGGTTCACATGAGGAGAGAGAGAAATAACCCCAAGCAGGGGCCTTGAATACCAGGCCGGGGGCATGCTGGGGGCAGTGGGGAGCCACTGAGGATTTCAGGCAGGACAGAGAGGTGATGAAGACTTGCTTTTAGTGTGGGGATGGGGTGAGGGAGCTCTCAGCCTGGAGTCAGAGCCCTGACTTCAAGTTCCAGCACTGCCTCTCTGGTGACCTTGGGAGCATGTTGCAGATGCCTGTTGGATTTGCACTCCCTTTCCTGAAAACGGTGGGGCTAGTTCTGGGGTCCTTCCTAGTCAAGGAACATAGCTGGCCCGGCCTAGTCAGGCCCTTTTGGGATCCAAGGGAATTCTCTGACCTTACACCTAGAAGGTAGAGAAAGTAAGAAAATAATAATGATGATAATAATAGCAACATTTACTGAGCACTAACCACGGGTTAAGAACGTTCTGTGATGCATCTCATTTAATCTCACCATTCTGTCAATGGCTCCCCAGTGTTCTTTGTTTCAAGGTCGACGTCCCCACTGTGACCCACAAGGCCCCATGGCATGGCCCTGCTGGCCACCCTCGGCCTCATCTCTCCTCTTCACTCAGCTTCTCAGTCCAGAAAAGAATGACCTGCTCCTCCCATCTCAGGGCTTTGCACAAGCCGTCCTGCATCCGGGAATGCAGTCACCCCGGTCTCCAGTGGCTCAGCCCCTCCATCCTCTGCTCTCAGCACTACAGCCAGGTCATTGCCCTGCCCTCCCACAAATCAGGTTCCTGTGTATGTACATGACTCCATTTCACATAACAAAGCCCTGCATAGAAGTACTTCTGAGGCTGGGCACAGTGGCTCAAGCCTGTAATCCCAACACTTTGGGATGCCGCGACAGGCGGATCACAAGGTCAGGAGTTCGAGACCAGCCTGGCCAACACGGTGAAACCCCATCTCTTTTTTTTTTTTTTTTTTTTTTGAGACAGAGTCTCGCTCTGTCGCCCAGGCTGGAGTGCAGTGGCCGGATCTCAGCTCACTGCAAGCTCCGCCTCCCGGGTTCACGCCATTCTCCTGCCTCAGCCTCCCAAGTAGCTGGGACTACAGGCGCCTGCCACCTCGCCCGGCTAGTTTTTTGTATTTTTTAGTAGAGACAGGGTTTCACCGTGTTAGCCAGGATGGTCTCGATCTCCTGACCTCATGATCCGCCCGTGTCAGCCTCCCAAAGTGCTGGGATTACAGGCTTGAGCCACCGCGCCCGGCCGTGAAACCCTATCTCTACCAAAAATACAAAAAATTAGCTGGGTGTAGTGGTGGGCACCTGTAATCCCGGCTTCTTGGGAGACTGAGGCAGGAGAATCGCTTGAACCCGGGAGGCAGAGGTTGCAGTGAGCCAAGATCATGCCACTGCACCCCAGCCTGGGCGGCAGAGCGAGGCTGCGTCTCAAAAAACAAACAAAAAAAGAAGTACTTCTGAACTTCTGAATACATATCTGTGTGATTACCTGTTTGGTCTCTGCCTCTCCAAGCAGGTCATGGGGACCGACAGGCTAGGATGGTAAGTGTTTGCTGAAAGAAAGGTGAGGTGTGGTGGCTCATGCCTGTGATCCCAGCACTTCAGGAGGCCGAGGTGGGCAGATTGCTTGAGTTCAGGAATTTGAGACCAGCCTGGATAACATAGTGAGACCTCGTCTCTACAAAAAATTTAAAAAATTAGCTGGGGATGTGGTAGCATGCACCTGTAGTTTCAGCTACTTGGGAGGCTGAGGTAGGAGGATGGTTGAGTCCAAGAGGCAGAGGTTGCGGTGAACTGAAATTGTGCCACTGCACTCCAGGCTGGGTGACAAAGCAAAAAATAATAGTAATACAATAATAATTTTTTTTTTTTTTAAAGAAAAGGCCAAGTACAGTGGCTCATGCCTGTAATCCCAGCACTTTGGGAGGCCAAGGCCGGCGGATCACTTGAGGCCAGGAGTTCGACACCAGCCTGGCCAACATGGTAAAACCCTGCCTCTATTAATAAAACAAAAATTAGCCAGGCATGGTTGCACACACCTGAAATTCCAGCTACCCAGGAGGCTGAGGCAGGAGAATCGCTTGAACCGGGGAGGTAGAGGTTGCCATGAACCAAGATCGTGCCACCGTACTCCAGCCTGAGCAATAGAATGAAACTGTGTCCCCTCCCCAAAAAAAGAATAAATAAGTAAATTATTAAATAAATACCTGTTTACTGAAATAATAAACAATAAACAACAGAGTCCAACAGTTGGTTTATTCTCATCCACATTTTTCTCAAAAGCAAAAATGGGCTCAGAGATCAGAGGTTTGTCCAGGTGAGCCTGGAGGGTCCCCCTCTTTACAGGAGGCAGGGGCTGGGACTGGGGCCCATCTGAGTCGAGGGTCACTGTGAGTGGAGGTCAAGGCTGGAGGAACTGGGCCCGTCTGGGGGGCGGGTCAGCTGGGGAAGCGCCTTAGAAAGGATGTGCTGAGCACAGCTGCCCAGGCAGAAGAGGAAGGAACCCAGGGCTCCCGTGGCCGCAGCCGATCTTCCCGAGTCTGGCCCCACCCCCGAACCCCGGCCACTCTTAACACTTCCACACACTCCCACTGGCCAGTGTTGCTACTTAAATGGCTTTTCAAGGTGGGTCACACCAGGTACGGACAAGAGTTGGAGGCCAGGCCCACTTGCCCACTGCCCACAGAAGTATAAATCGGTCTGACCATTTTAGAGGAGGGTTTGGCAATATCTGTGAAAATATGCAAAATGCAAACCCTTTGACCCAGTAATTCCGCTTCTGGGAACTTATCCTAAAGAAATGCTAACGTCCATGAAATTGGCAATGTTATTCACACGGGGGTTATTTACTGTAGCACTGTTTGTCATGGCAAAGAACTGGAAGCCACCTAATGTCCATCAGGAGGAAATGGATAAGTCAATTATGCTTGCCGTTCCCATGGAAAACTGCAGTCATTCAAAACAATGAGCCTGTCTATATGAAATGCCAGAGGAAGATATTCATGATACATATGCATATTGTTAAGATTATTTAAAGTTGCAGAACAATATGTTTCAGTTATCTATTGCTGAACTGCGGAGTACCAGAAACTGGCCCATTCAGCTCCACGTGGCATCAGCAGGGGTCACTCACGTGGGTGCATTCAACTGGGGGTTTGGCTGGGGCTTGAACTTCCAAGTTGGCCTCTCATCCTCCAGCACCCATATCCACATGACCTTATCATTACACAGTCCTGCCCGAGCCTCCTTCCAGCACTTGCAGTGAGTTGAGATCGAACCACTGTACTCCAGCCTGGGTGACAGAGTGAAACTCAGTCTCGGAAAAAAAAAAAAAAAAAAAGAAAAAGAAAAAGAAAAGAAAAGAAAAAAAAAGAAAGAAAAAAAAAGAAACTATGGTGGGGCATGGTGGCTCACACCTGTAATCCCAGCACTTTGGGAGGCCGAGGTGGGCAAATGCCATTATAGACCACACCCTGCACATTCAGATGAAGATTCCTGAGCCAGATCTTTCTGCAAGTCCTAAACTATTATCCCAGGATAAGTGCTGAGAAGAAGAACTGCTGAGTTGAAGGTTAGGAACATTTTTTTTTTTTTTTTTAGACAGATTTTTGTTCTTGTTGCCCAGGCTGGAGTACAATGGTCCAGTCTCGGCTCACCATAACCTCCGCCTCCTGGGTTCGATTCCCCTGCCTCAGTCTCCGGAGTAGCTGGGATTACAGGCACCTGCCACCACACCCGGCTATTTTTTTCTATTTTTAGTAGAGACAGGTTTCACCGTGTTGGCCAGGCTGGTCTCGAACTCCTGGTCTTAGGTGATCTGTCCATCTCAGCCTCCCAAAGTGCTGGGATTATAGGCATGAGCCGCTGCCCCTGGCCTGCTTGCATTATTTATTCACCAAACATGTTCTGAATACTTGTTTGTGCCAGGTTCCAGGTTGGGCACTGGGGATACTGGGATGAAAAGACACTCCCTGCCTTGCCACGCTCATATCTCAGTCTGAACTGAGGGTGAGGAAAGGAGAATAGGGAGGGGACAAGCAATGCCAGTCCATGAGGGAACAGTATGGGACTGGGCATGAGCATGGGCACCGTGGGAGCCCCCCATTCCTCCAGATTGAAGAAGGTACAGACCTAGTTAAAAGGGGGAGATCGGCCGGGCGCGGTGGCTCAAGCCTGTAATCCCAGCACTCTGGGAGGCCGAGGAGGGCGGATCATGAGGTCAGGAGATCGAGACCATCCTGGCTAACACGGTGAAACCCCGTCTCTACTAAAAAAATACAAAAAACTAGCCGGGCGAGGTGGTGGGCGCCTGTAGTCCCAGCTATTCGGGAGGCTGAGGCAGGAGAATGGCGTAAACCCGAGAGGCGGAGCTTACAGTGAGCTGAGATCCGGCCACTGCACTCCAGCCCGGGCGACAGAGCGAGACTCCGTCTCAAAAAAAAAAAAAAAAGGGGGGGAGATCTTGGCCAGGCGTGGTAGCTCAGGCCTGTAATCCCAGCACTTTGGGAGGCCAAAGCATGTGGATCATTTGAGGCCAGGAGTTCAAGACCAGCCTGGCCAACATGGTGAAACCCTGTCTATACTAAAAATCAAAAACTAGAGCCGGGCATGGTAGCTCACAACTGTAATCCCAGCACTTTGGGAGGCTGAGGCAGGTGGATCCACTGAGGTAAGGAGTTCAAGACCAGCCTAGCCAACATGGTAAAACCTTGTCTCTACTAAAATTACAAAATTAGCCGTTCATGGTGGCGTGTGTCTGTAATGCCAGCCACTTGGGAGGCTGAGACAGAAGAATCGCCTGAACTCGGGAGGTGGAGGTTGCAGTGAGCCAAGAATCGTGCCACTGCACTCCAGCCTGGGCAACAGAGGGAGACTCTGTCTCTAAATAAATAAATAAAAATGCAAAATAGCCGTGTGTGGTGGGACGTGTCTGTAATCCCAGCTACTTGGGAGGCTGAAGCAGGAGAATCAGCCTCCTGTTGTACAACCGGGGAGGTAGAGGTAGAGGTTGCAGTGAGATTGCGCCATTGTACTCCAACCTGGGCTACAGAGTGAAACGCTGTCTCAAAGAAAATAAAGTGGCGGCGGGAAAACTCTGAGTCCCAAGGGTACCACTGACTATTGCAATTTTTCTGTTCTCTACATATGCATGCACTTAATAATCACACTAGCTCATGTTTATTGAGCCCTTGCTCTGGGCACCTGACATGTATAAACTCACCAGATCCTCATAATCACCTGTCAGGTAGGGACTATGTTTGTTCCCATTTCACAGAAGAGGAGACTAAGCCTCTGAGAAGTGAGTTGTTTGCCCGTAGTCACTCAGCTGAGAAGTATCAGAGCTGGGATTTGGACATGCGCAGTCAGGCTCCTGGGGGGCCTATGTTTTTTTTTTTGTTTTTTTGTTTTGTTTTGTTTTGTTTTGTTTTGAGAGGGGGTTTTACTCTTGTTACCCAGGCTGGAGTCCAGTGGCGTGATCTCGGCTCACCGCAACCTCCGCCTCCCAGGTTCAAGCAATTCACCTGCCCCAGCCTCCTAAGTAGCTGGGGTTGCTGGCATGCACCACCACGCCAGGCTAATTTTGTATTTTTAGTAGAGACTGGGTTTCTCCATGTTGGTCAGGCTGGTTTCAAACTCCCGACCTCAGGAGATCTGCCCACCTTGGCCTCCCAAAGTGCTGGGATTACAGGCGTGAGCCACTGCGCCTGGCTGGTTCTATGTTCCTGACCACTCCACCATGCGGCCACAAATTAAACACAAACAGAATGACGAGAGCAAGTGTTCAGACCACCGCACAAACCGCATATGACAGACGATGATGTTTTGCAGAAATGAGGTTGCGCCCCACCATGTTGGGTCCAGCCCACAGGCTCCCCCGGGGGTTTGGCCTGACGACTGCTTTTCTCTTCCCAAACCACAGGGAAATTGTCAGCTATTGTCCCTCACTACATTTTTTTTTCTTTTTTAGATGGCGTCTCGCTCTGTCGCTCAGGCTGGAGTGCAATGGCGCGATCTCGGCTCACTGCAACCTCCACTTCCCAGGTTCAAGCAATTCTCCTGTCTCAGCCTCCTGAGTAGCTGGGATGACCGATGTATGCCACCACACCCGGCTAATTTTTGTATTTTTAGTAGAGATGGGGTTGCACCATATTGGCCAGGCTGGGCTTGAACTCCTGACCTTGTGATCCACCCACCTTGGCCTCCCAAAGTGCTGGGATTACAAGTGTGAGCCACCACACCTAGCCTGTCCTTCACTTCTTACAACAGTGTTTTTTTCTGTATACAGATTCTACCTCTCTCCCTGAGAAATCAGTGTTATGAGCTCCTTGTGTGTCTTTCCAGGGATCATCTTTGCAAAAACTTTTTTTTTTTTTTTTGAGACAGAGTCCCGCTAGGTCACCCAGGCTGGAGTGCTGTGGCATAATCGTAGCTCACTGCAGCCTTGACCTGCTGGACGCAAGCTGTCCTGCCACTTCAGCCTCCAGAGGAGCTGGAACTACAGGTATGCACCACCATGTATGGCAATTTTTAAATTATTTATTTATTTTGAGATGGAGTTTTGCCCTTGTTGCCCAGGCTGGAGTGCAATGGTGCGATCTCAGCTCACTGCAACCTCCGCCTCCCGGGTTCAAGCAAGCAATTCTCCTGCCTTAACCTCCCAAGTAGCTGGGATTACAGGCATCCGCCACCACACCCAGCTCATTTTGTATTTTTAGCAGAGACAGGGTTTCTCCATGTTGGTTAAGCTGATCTCAAACTCCTAACCTCAGGTGATCCACCAGCCTCGGCCTCCCAAAGTGTTGGGATTACAGGCGTGAGCCACCATGCCTGGCCAATTTTTTTTTTTTTTTTGAGACAGAGTTTTGCTCTTGTCGCCCTGGCTGGAGTGTGGTGGCATGATCTCGGCTCACTGTAACCTCCACCTCCTGGGTTCAAGTGATTCTCATGCCACAGCCTCCCGAGTAGCTGGGATTACAGGCATGCACCACCAAGCCCAGCTAATTTTTGTATTTTCAGTAGAGACGGGTTTCACCATGTTGGCCAGGCTGGTCTCGAACTCCTAACCTCGTGATCCCCCCGCCTCAGCCTCCCAAAGTGCTGGAATTACAGGCACAAGCCATTACATCTGGCTAACTTTTAAATTTTTTGTAGAAACAGGGTCTTGCTATGTTGCCCAGTCCGTTCTCCAACTCCTGGACTCAAGCCATCCTCCTGCCTCGGGCTCCCAAAGTGCTGGGATTACAGATGTGAGCCACCGCACCCAACTGCAAATATAAACTTATGTTCTGTGTTCTCCTCTCATTACAAAACATTCTCATGCCACATCTGTGGCTCTGCCTCAGGCTCTTTTTACTTAACAAAGGATCTGGGAGATCATCAGTGGGGAAAGCGCTTCCTCTCATTCCCGTTCACAGTTGCCGCGTGCTCCTGCACACCCCCTGCCAATGCACGTGCGGGTTGCTTCTGACCTTTGCAATTGCACCAATTAATTTTAAGTCACTGAGGCAGTCAGCCTTCAGGATGGCCTCCAAGGATCCCCACCTCTAGGTATTCATGCCTTCAAGTGGTCTGCTCCCGGTGAGAGCAGGGCCTAGTGACCAGATTCTGATGCACAGACGACAGCAAATGTCAGGGATAGCTGACAGGGCCTAGAAGCAGTGATACCCTGGGTGCAATAAATAGGCCCAGTGCCCAGATTTTAGTTTCTAAAGGCCACTCGCCAACAAAAACAATCAGGTCTCCTTCAAGAAATGGCTGATTCGGGCCGGGCGCGGTGGCTCAAGCCTGTAATCCCAGCACTTTGGGAGGCCGAGACGGGCGGATCACGAGGTCAGGAGATCGAGACCATCCTGGCTAACATGGTGAAACCCCGTCTCTACTAAAAAATACAAAAAACTAGCCGGGCACAGTGGCGGGTGCCTGTAGTCCCAGCTACTCGGGAGTCTGAGGCAGGAGAATGGTGTAAACCTGGGAGGCGGAGCTTGCAGTGAGCTGAGATCCGGCCACTGCACTCCACCCTGGGCGACAGAGCCAGACTCCGTCTCAAAAAAAAAAAAAAAAAAAAGAAATGGCTGATTCTATAGCTAGGTCAGGGAAAATACAAGATGAGCTTGGAGCATTGTAGAGTGCCGGAAAGCAAGGATGCGCTCAGAAACGAAAGGACGGCTGGACACAAGGGCTCACGCCTGTAATCCAGCACTTTAGGAGGTCGAGGCGGGCAGATCACTTGAGCCCAGGAGTTTGAGACTAGCCTGGGCAACATGGTGAAACCCCCTCTCTACAAAAAACTAAAAAATTAGCCAGGCGTGGTAGTGCACACCTGTAGTCCCAGATACTCGGGAGGCTGAGGTGGGAGGTTGGCTTGAGCCCAGGAGATTGAGGCTGCATTGAGCTGAGATCACACCACTGCGCTCCAGCCTGGGCAACAGAGTGAGACCCTGTCTCAAAAACAAAAACAAACCTGGCTGAGCTCGGTGCCTCACGCCTGTAATCCCAGCATTTTGGGAGGCCGAGGAGATTGGATCACTTGAGCTCAGGAGTTCGAGACAGCCTGGCCAACATGGTAAAAACCCCATCTCTACTAAAATTTCAAAAAATTAGCCGGGCGTAGTGGCGCATGCCTGTAATCCCAGACTAGGGAGACTGAGGCATGATAATCGCTTGAACCTGGGAGGCGGAGGTTGCAGCAAGCTGAGATCATGCCACTGTACTCCAGCCTGAGCGACAGAACAAGACTCTGTCTCAAAAAACAAACAAACAAACAAAAAACCTAAAGGATAAGGGCTTGTCAAAGGGACCAGGAGTCAATCTGAAAGAGCTCCGATGGCCAAAATGGTAATAATTTAGCAATGAAATGAATAATGTAGTGTTAGATTATAGCTCAAAGTATAAAATAAGCATACACAAGTTAATGCAGATATAAGTAAACGACTGAGTAAATAAATAAAAGGGAAAGAAGGGACAAATCGTCCCTACAGAAGAATTCCAATTAATTTATGATACTGTCCCCAGGAGGTAGATTTAATTTCCCACCCCTTGAGTGTGGGCTGGACTTAGTGATTTGCTTCCGAAGAACAGAGTATAGAAAAGGGAAAAATAGTAACTTAATGGGGGAAAAACCTGGCAGACACCACTTTAGTGAAGTGACAAAAGTCAATACATTAAGGCTAATACTTTAATCACGGAAATCTCATGTACCTCCTGATATAATGGACTAAGGAGGGCTCCACACACCTCTGGGCATCTTTTCCCAAGCTCATACCGGAGCTAATCATGAAAAAAATACAGACAAACACAAATTGAGGGACATTCACAAAATACTTCACTAGTTCTCCTCAAAGCTCAAGGTCATAACTTGAGAAAGACTGAGAAAATCTGGGGAAAGACAGAAACTGTCACAGACCAGAAGAAATCAAGGAGACATGACAAAATGCAATGTGATATCCTAGGTTGGAACCTGGAACAGAAAAGGGACCTTAGTGTAAAAATGAATGAAATCTGAATAAAGGCTGGAGTTTAGTTAATAGTAACATGTCAAAGTTGGTTTCTTTTTTCAAATGTTTCATGGTAGATTAAGATGATAACATTAGGGAAACTGGGTGAAGGTACGCAGAAACTGTGGTTATGGGATTTTGTTTTGTTTTGTTTTGTTTTTTGAGACAGGGTCTTGCCCTGTCGCCTAGGCTGGAGTGCAGTGGCATGATCGCAGCTCACTGCAGCCTCGACCTCCCCAGTTCAAGCAATCCTCCCACCTCAACCTCCCAAGTAGCTAGAACTACAGGTGTGTGCTACCACACCCAGCTATTGTACATTATCTTTGCAATTTTCCTGTAAATCTAACATTATTCCAAGATAAAAAGGAGGTCACATACAGTGGCTTAGGCTTGTAATCCCAGAACCTTGAGGCCAGGAGTTTGAGACTGGCCTGGGCAACATAGCAAGACCTCACCTCTACAAAAAATACAAAAAAAATTAGCCAAGCGTGGTGCCCCAGGCCTGTAGTCCCAGGGTGAGGTGGGAGAATCACCTGAGCCCAGGCTGCAGTGAGCCATGATCATACAACTGCACCAAAGCCTGGTCAGCAGAGCGAGACTCTGTCTCAAAAAAAAATAAAAAAATCTTGGTTGGGAGCGGTGGCTCAGGCCTGTAACCCCAGCACTTTGAGAGGCCGAGGCAGGAGGATCACGAGGTCAGGAGATCGAGACTATCCTGGCTAACAGGGTGAAACCCCGTCTCTACTAAAAATACAAAAAAATGAGCCAGGCGTGCACCTGTAGTCCCAGCTACTCGGGAGGCTGAGGCAGGGGAATGGCGTGAACCAGGGAGGTGGAGCTTGCAGTGAGCTGAGATCGCGCCACTGCACTCCAGCCTGAGCGACAGAGCGAGACTCCGTCTCAAAAATAAATAAATAAATAAATAAATAAGGAGCGGTGGCTCAAGCCTGTAATCCCAGCACTTTGGGAGGCCGAGATGGGCGGATCACGAGGTCAGGAGATTGAGACCATCCTGGCTAACACGGTGAAACCCCATCTCTACTAAAAATACAAAAAATGAGCCAGGTGTGCGCCTGTAGTCCCAGCTACTTGGGAGGCTGAGGCAGGAGAATGGCGTGAACCTGGGAGGCAGAGCTTGCAGTAAGCCAAGGTCGCGCCCAGCACTCCAGCCTGGGCAACAGAGCGAGACTCTGTCTCAAAAAAATAAATAAATTAAATTAAATTTAAAAATCTCATCTGGGCATGGTGTCACATGCCTGTAGTCCCAGCTACTCAGGAGGCTGAGACAGGAGGATCCCTTGTACCCAGGAGTTTGAGGTTACAGTGAGCCTTGATAGGCTTGATACTCTGGGCAACAGAGTAAGACCCTGTCTCAATTTTTTTTTTTTTTTTTTTTTTTGAGACAGAGTTTCACTCTTGTTGCCCAGGCTGGAGTGCAATGGCGTGATCTTGGCTCACTGCAACTTCTGCCTTCCAGGTTCTAGCTATTCTCCTGCCTCAGCCTCCCGAATAGCTGGGAATACAGGTGCGTAGGCCATGTCTGGCTAATGTTTTGTATTTTTAGTCGAGACGGGGTTTCACGATGTTGACCAGGCTGGTCTCAAACTCCTGACCTCAGGTGATTCGCCTGCCTCAGCCTCCCAGAGTGCTGGGACTACAGGCGTGAACAACCGTGTCCAGCTCAATTTAATTTTTTTTAGAAAAAGGGTAATTCAGGAAAAAAAAAGGGACAGGACATAGCTTTTTTTTTTTTTTTTGAGACAGAGTCTTGCCCTGTCACCCAGTCTGGAGTGCAGTGGCACAATCTTGGCTCACTAAAACCTCCACCTCCCAGGTTCAAGTGGTTCTCCTGTCTCAGCCTCCCAAGTAGCTGGGACTACTGGCACCCACCACCACATATGGCTAATTTTTGTATTTTATTTATTTATTTATTTATTTATTTATTTATTTTGAGAGGCATCTCGCTCTGTTGCCCAGGCTGGAGTGCAGTGGGACGATCTTGGCTCACTGCAACCTCTGCCTCCCAAGTTCAAGTGATTCTTCTGCCTCAGCCTCCCAAGTAGCTGGGATTACAGGTGCCCACCACCATGCCTGGCTAATTTTTTTTTTTTTTTTGAGACGGAGTCTCGCTTGTCACTCAGGCTGGAGTGCTGTGGCGTGATCTCGGCTCACTGCAAGCTCCACCTCCCAGGTTCAGGTTCAGGTTCAGGTTCACGCCATTCTCCTGCTTCAGCCTCCCGAGTAGCCGGGATCACAGGCATGCGCCGCCATGCCCAGCTAATTTTTGTATTTTTAGTAGAGATGGGGTTTCACCTTGTTGGCCAGGATGGTCTCGATCTCTTGACCTCATGATCCACCCACCTCAGCCTCCGAATGTGCTGGGATTACAGGCGTGAGCCACTGCGCCCAGCGATTTTTGTACTTTTAGTAGAGATGGGGTTTCACTATATGTTGGCAAGGCTGGTCTCGAACTCCTGACCTCAGGTGAGCCATCCGCCTTGGTCTCCCAAAGTGCTGGGATTATAGGCATGAGCCACCACACTCAGTCGGAATGTCACTTCTGAGAGTAGGTTACAGAAGGACCCTGGCTTCCCTCCTGCTTGTCCTCTCTGGCTTGCTGGCTGTGAGAAAGCTTCCCACCACTGTATGAGCTGCCCTATGGAGACACCCACATGGCAAGGAACTGAGGGATGCCTTGGCCAACAGCTGTCGAGGAGCTAAGCCCCTCAGCCCAACAGGCCACGCGGAACAAAATCCTGCCTGCATTCAGGTGAGTGAGCTTGTAAGCAAATCCTCCCCCATCTGAGCCTTGAGATGGGCCCCAGCCTCTGCTGATACCTTGATTGAGATTTTGTGCAAGACCTTGAGCCAAAGGACCCAGCTAAGGTGCACCTGAATTCCTGACCCACAGAAACTGGGAGACAAGTTTGTTGTTGTTGTTTTTGAGAGTTTCACTCCTGTTGCCCAGGCTGGAGTGCAGTGGTGCAATCTCGGCTCACTGCAATCTCCACCTCCTGGGTTCAAGCGATTCTTCTGCCTCAGCCTCCCAAGTAGCTGGGATTACAGGCACCCGCCACCACACCCAGCTAATTTTTGTATTTTTAGTAGAGATGGGGTTTCATCACATTCCCTCAGCCTCACGAGTACCACCGCCACCACACCTGGCTAGTTTTTATATTTTTAGTACAGATGGGGTTTCACCACGTTGGCCAGGCTGGTCTTGAACTCCTGACCTCAGGTGACCCACCCGCCTCAGCCTCCCAAAGTGCTGGGATTACAAGCATGAGACACTGCGCCTGGCCAAAAGTTTGTTGTTTTAAACTGCTAAGTTGGAGGTGGGTGGGTGGATGATATGCAGGCAGCCATAGCTAACTAATACAGTTTCTCTCTCTTTTCAGTTATTTTCTCTTAGACCTGGGGCCCTTGACATACCCCTGTTTGGCTCAGATAGAAGCAGAAATGCTAACACAGGCCAGGCTCTGGGTTGTTGGCCTCCACAAGGTGCAGTATGAGACTGGTAATTTTATGAGATTATTAAAATAAAAATTCAAAACTTGAAAACTCTCAGAAAAGAACCCAAAAGCCACAATTTAAAGATCCCTACTTCCCTGCTTAAATCCTCCAATAGCTTTGAACTGTTCAAGTAAAATCCAAAACCCTTCCTGTGGCTGGCATGGCCCCCAGAGTGTCCCCCACCCACTCTCCAGCCTTCCTTTCTGTTTCTCCTCGCCCTGGTCTCTAGACCCCTGTTCCCACCTGCCCATGCCTGCCTCAGGGCATTTGCACACGCCATGTTAAGTACTCCAAGTAGCTTGGACTACAGGCACACACCACCATGCCCGGCTAATTTTTTATAGAGATGGGGTCTCACTATGTTGCCCAGGCTGATCTCAAACTCCTGGGCTCAAGTGATCTGTCCTCCTTGGCCTCCCAAAGTGTGGGCCTCCCAAGTGTTGGGAGGTATGAACCACCGTGCTTAGCCTCTGTCTCTATGTGAAAACAAAACAAAACCAAACCAAACAAAAAAACCACTGGCTTTGAAGTCAGGCAGATCTGCTTGTATTCTCTTCCCACCCTTACCAGCTAGGAGCTGGGAGACCTTGGGTGAGTGACGTCGCCTCTCTGACTTCCAGGTTCTCCATTTGGAGCCTCCTTGGAGAGTTGCTGGGAGGCTCCTGCATGCTCCTGCAGGGCAGGTTCTTAGCACACCATTCAGTGTGCACGCAGGGAATAGCAGCGATCACGCTTCTCGACCTTGGTGAGTCCGGTGCTGCCGGTTTGCAGATTCACGCGGATACACATGACAGTCTACAAACAATTCCTGGGGCTCTGTGACCTGGAGTCCATCCTCAAACAGCCACACCCCAGATGACGGGCCCTACCCAGGACAGAAAGAGGCAAGAGAGACACTGGGTCAGAAGGCTGTGTTTCTGACTGACCAACTGCCCTGGGCAGGCTGGGCCACCATGTGGGGAGCCTTAACTTCTAGAATGTGCCACATCAGCACTTACTTCCTCTGGGTGGCTGGCAGCTTCTGTGACAGGAGAGCGGCAGTGAAAGCCGGCATAGGCCGGGGGCGGTGGCTCACGTAATCCCAGCACTTTGGAAGGCAGAGGCGGGTGGATCACCTGAGGTCAGGAGTTCGAGACCAGCCTGGCCAATATGGTGAAACCCCGTCTCTACTAAAAATACAACATCAGCCGGGCATGGTGGTGCATGACTGTGATCCTAGCTACTCCAGAGGCTGAGGCAAGAGAATCGCTTCAACCCAGGAGGCGGAGGTTGCAGTGAGCCGAGACTGCACCATTGCACTCCAGCATAGGCAACAAGAGCAAAATTCCGTTTCCAAAAGACAAAAAAAGAAAGTGGGCCTAAAGTCAACCTAGGGGCCAAGGTGTAGGTGGTCCTGCAGCCAGAGAGTAGGGGCCATGTCCAGAGGGGAGCAGGTCTGGCCAATGGAATGTGAAAAAACTGGGCACCAATTCTAGACTTATAAAGACCTATAAAGAACTCCCACTTCCTCCTCTACCCTCTGGCCTGCCCCATCTGCCAGCTGGATGTCTGTGCCCAGGGCTGCCAAGGAGGCCACATGTGAAGACAGCAGAGGCTCCATCAGCCAGGATCCCTGCTCCATGTCCCAAAGCCCCTTCCCACCTAACCCTTCCTGCGCTGCTGATTGGACTTTACAAGAACAAAGAAATAAACTTCTAATCTGTTAAGTACTGAGATTTCAAAGGTTATCGGTGAATGAAGCCAGTTTATTACATTTTTCTATCAAAATCGCCTCGGGCAAGTCTTTTAAAAGTTATGTTTTTCCACCAATTTACCAAAGGAAGACATCTAAAACATGCAGACATCACAGAATGAATGAAGGTCCCTGTCATCCCTCCTCGCACTGCAACAAGTCATAACCACTACTGATAGTTTGGATATGGTCTTCCAGAGTTGTCTGCTACATATGCACATCATGTTTTGGTTTTTGTTTGTTTGTTTGTCTTTGAGACAGAGTCTCGCTCTGTCACCCAGGCTGGAGTGCAGTGTCACGATCTCGGCTCACTACAACCTCCACCTCCCAGGTCAAGTGATTTTCTTGCTTCAGCTTCCTGAGTAGCTGGGACTACAGGCAGGCGCCACCACACCCGGCTAATTTTTGTATTTTTTGGTAGAGATAGGGTTTCACCATGTTGGCCAGGCTGGTCTGGAACTCCTGACCTCAGCTGATCCACCCACCTGGGCCTCCCAAAGTGCTGGGATTACAGGCGTGAGCCATCACACCTGGCACATCACGTTTTTATACAAAAGCGTCATACCATATATACTGTTCTGAAAGATGTCCTTTCCTTTAGCAGCATACCTTGGATATCTCCATGTTTGGACGCCTGAATCTACCTCATTATTTTTAACTTTGGGGTCTGGCATTCCATAGCATGTGTAAACTAAAATGTACTTTTTTTTTTTTTTGAGATGGCATCTCACTGTGTCACCCAAGCTGGAATACAGTGGCATGATCTCGGTTCACTGCAACCTCTGCCTCCTGGGTTCAAGTGATTCTCCTGCCTCAGCCTCCTGAGTAGCTGGAACTACAGACGCATGCCACTACGCCCAGATAATTTTTGTATTTTTAGTAGAGACGAGGTTTCACCATGTTGGTCAGGATGGTCTCGATCTCTTGACCTCATGATCCACCCACTGAGGCCTCCCAAAGCGCTGGGATTACAGCCATGAGCCACAGCGCCTGGCCACTAAAATGTATTTAATGGAGCCCTCAATTACTTATTTTCTGCTGCATAACAAATTACCTCAAAACCTAACAGCTTAGGACAGCAAATATTTATGATCTTAAAGATTCCAGGAGTCAGGAATTTGGGGGCGGTCTGGCTCAGGGTCTCTCCCAGGCTGTGGGCTAGGGCTGCAGTCTCCTGAAGGGGCTGGGATTTGCTTCCAGGCTCACCCCGTGATTGTTACAGGCTTCAGTTCCTCGCTATCTGAGTGTCCCCGTGATGTGACAGTGGCTTCCCACAGAGTGAGCACTGAGAGAGCCCCAGATAAAAGTGCAGTCTTTATGGCTGGCATGGTGGCTCACACCTGCAGTCCCAGCACTTGGGGAGGCCGAGGCGGGTGGATCACCTGAGGTTAGGAGTTCGAGACCAGCCTGGCCAACATGGTGAAAACCTGTCTCTGCTAAAAATACAAAAATTAGCTGAGTGTGGTGGTGGGAGCCTGTAATCCCAGCCACTCAGGAGGCTGAAGCAGGAGAATTGCTTGAGCCCAGGAGGTGGAGGTTGCAGTGAGCCAAGATCATACCACTGTACTCCAGCCTGGGCAACAGAGTAAGAATCTGTCTCAAAAAAAAAAAAAAGAAAGAAAAGAAAAGAAGAGGCCGGGCACGTTGGCTCAAGCCTGTAATCCCAGCACTTTGGGAGGCCAAGGCGGGTGGATCACGAGGTCAGGAGATCGAGACCATCCTGGCTAACATGGTGAAACCCCGTCTCTACTAAAAATACAAAAAAAAAACTAGCCGGGCGCGGTGGTGGGCGCCTCAGAGGCTGAGGCAGGAGAATGGTGTGAACCCAGGAGGCGGAGCTTGTAGTGAGCCGAGATCGCGCCACTGCACCCCAGCCTGGGCGACACAGCGAGACTCCGTCTCAAAAAAAAAAAAAAAAAGAAAAAAGAAAAGAAGAAGAAAGAAAAGAAAAGAAAGTGCAGTCTTTTATAACCGCATCACAGAAGTGAAAGCACAGCAGCAGAGCACTCTGCCATTGGTCAGTCAGACCAGCTCTGGCACAATGAGGGAGGGGCTTCCTGAGCCCTTGAATCCCAGAAGTCCAGGATCAGCAGGGCTTTTTTTTTTTTTTTTTTTTTTTTTTTTTTAAAGAAAGCAAAGAAAAGAAAGTTTTTTTTTCTTTTTTTTCCCCTAGAAATGGGGTCTCCCTATGTTGCCCAGGCTGGTCTCAAACTCCCGGGCTCAAGCAATCCTCCCACCTCACTTCCCAAAGTGCTGGGATTACAGGTGTGAATCACTGTGCGCAGGCTTTTTTTCTTTCTTAGAAACAGGGTCTCCCTCTGTAGCCCAGGTTACAGTGGAGTGGAGTGATTATAGCCTCCTGCAGCCTCAAATTCCTGGGCTCAAGCGATCCTCCAGCCTCAGCCTCCCAAGTAGAGAGGACCACAGGTGCACGCCACCAGGCCTGCACTTTTCCATTCTAAACCCAGCTGCAGGGAACATCCTTGCTGGCTTCCCTTTGCTTACCTATGGAAGGTGGGAGGGGGTGTTCCCTATGGCAGTTTACAAGCATCAGCTCACAGAATTCTCATTATGATCTGGTGAAACGGATTCAAATGTGCATTTGGCAGAGGAAGGGGTTGGATTCTGTGATTGCGGGGCCCTTTGAGGATTCATAGGGCCCCCGGGAACAGAGCCTTCTTGGTCTAGATGGGCTTTTTCAGTGGGAGGAGAGGGTCGAGGAAGCTGAGAAGTGGAGATGAACTGTAGTAATGCTAGCCTCACACCTGGACCTTCTTCGTTAAATGAAAGGTGGGGCAGGGCCACCACCCCCATCACACAGAGGAGAAAACTGAGGTTCAGAGAGGGGCAGAGACTTGTCTCAGGCTGCACAGCTGAACAGTGACAGAACCAGAAATCACAGCCAAGTCCCCGACCTCCAGTGCCTTCTCCTGGGTTCTCACCACACACTGGGCCGGGCACAGAACACACATCAGCTCGCCAGTCCCCACAGAAGCCACAGCCTTATTCTTCCTTCCATTTGTTTGTTTGTTGTTGTTGTTGTTGTTGTTGTTAAGACAGCGTTTCACTCTGTCACCCAGGCTGGAGTGCAGTGGCGTGATCACAGCTCACTGCAGCCTCGACCTCCAGGGTTCAAGCGATCCTCCCACCTCAGCCTCCTGAGTAGCTGGGACTACAGGCTACACACACAGCTAATTTTTGTATGCTTTGTAGAGATTGAGGGTCTCGCTATGTTGCCCAGGCTGGTCTCAAACTTCTGGGCTCAAGCGATCCTCCCTCCTCAGCCTCCCAAAATGCTGGGATTACAGGCATGAGCCACCGTGCCCAGCCTTTTCTTCCCATTTGATAGCAGGAGAAACTGAGGCTCAGAGACACTAGGTGTGGAACACTGCAGGCGCCACACATGCTGAGCACCGTAGCCATGTGCAGGCAGGAGCTGCTGGGGCCCCTGTATCTGGGGCAGATGAGAGAGGAAGGAAAGAGAGGCAGGGCCTTGCATGAGAGATTAGCTCATGATGCCTCATTATCGCAAATTCTTATCTTTGAGGCAGAACGGGAAACAGGATGTGGGCTCCCCTTTAAGGGGCTGGCGCCTCACATTGACATGTAGCATTGGACACATATAAGCATCATGGGACAGGTAGTGTCGGTAAGGGGTTGGCACTCAGGCTTTGGAGTCAACAGGCTCCTGGCTGTGTGACTGCAGATTCGTGGCTTGACCTCTCTGGGCTTCTGAATAGCACGGGTTGTTAGGCCTGGTGGAACAGTGCTCAATAAATAGTGACAAGGTACTGAGCACTCCAACAAGTTTTGGAGGCAGGGGCAATTATTTGGCAAAAGAGGCAAAGCCTGTGGAGTGGCCTGGCCAGCTTTACCCCGTCCCTGCTGCCACATCCATCCGCAGTCCTCTGCCTGAGCCCAGCCCTGCCAAGCAAACACACCATCAAGTAGGAGGGAGGTTGCTATGACAGTACAGCTTCTGGACAGACTCTGGCCTCCCACACAATATCCCTCCACTCTGGTGGCCCCAGGCTTTTCCTGTGGAGGCTTCGGAGGTTGCTCCAGCCTGAGGCCAGCCTGGCCCAGATGCTGGCCCAGACACAGCTGTGTTCACATGACACGGGTTTGCTGAGTACCTACCAGGTTCACATGAGTAGGACAGGCAAGGGCCACCCTGCCCTTCCCTCCTCCCAGGGCTCAACCTGGGCCCCGTAAGTGTCACTTGCCTTTAGGAGCTACAGTACAGCTCTCAGGAATGTCCTGAGTGGCAGGAAGAAAGGGAGAGCCCAGGTTCAAGAGAAGGACAGTGGATTGGGTATTAAAGGCCCATGTCTTGGCCTAACTCGGCCTTAGTATCTCTGTGATTGTGAGCAAACACCCATTTCTCTTTGGGCCTTAGAACTGAGGATTTCTTTCAAACTAGTCAAAACAGAAGCCGTGCACTCAGGAGGCAGGCAGCCCCTTGTTTTGGACGACTGTCTATCACTTACTGGCTGGGTGGCTTAAAGAAAGTTACTGAACATCTCTGAGCCATGTCCTCATCTCAAACTTTTGAACAATAATCCAAGGTTATTTAGAATACTAAATGAAGGCCAGGTGTGGTGGCTCACACCTGCAATCCCAGCACTTTAGGAGGCCAAGGTGGGAGGATCACTTAGGGCCAGGAGTTCAAGACCAGCCGGGGCAACATAGCGAGACCTCATCTCTGCAAAAAGTTTTTAAAAATTAAGTCAACAGGCCGGGCATGGTGGCTCAAGCCTGTAATCCCAGCACTTTGGGAGGCCTAGACGGGCGGATCACGAGGTCAGGAGATCGAGATCATCCTGGCTAACCCGATGAAACCCTGTCTCTACTAAAAAATACAAAAAACTAGCCGGGCGAGGTGGCAGGCGCCTGCAGTCCCAGCTACTCGGGAGGCTGAGGCAAGAGAATGGCGTAAACTCGGGAGGCGGAGCTTGCAGTGAGCTGAGATCCGGCCACTGCACTCCAGCCTGGGCGACAGAGCAAGACTCCGTCTCAAAAATAAATAAATAAATAAAATAAATAAAATAAAAATTAAGTCAACAAATAAATAATAGAACACTAAATGGGAACATTTACAGTGCTTAGAAGACTTACAGTAGGAGCTCAATACATAGCAGCTGTTGCAATTAGCTCATTTTTTTCTTTAAAATAATTTCCACTTTATCAAAATAATACCATACATCAGTGAATCTAAGGTATCACTGATAGTAAGATGCACCGTGACTCACATGCTGTCCAGAGAAAACACTGCCAATTATAGTGGTCAGGTGCAGCACTGATTATGGAAAGATTTATCTTGATTTTAAAGATGTTAAAATGGGCCGGGCATGGTGACTCATGCCTGTAATCCCAGCACTTTGGGAGGCCAACGCAGGCAGATCACCTGAGGTCAGGGGTTTGAGAACAGCCTGACCAACATGGCAAAACCCTGTCTCTACTACAAATACAAAACTTATTAAAAAGTCAGGAAACAACAGGTGCTGGAGAGGATGTGGAGAAATAGGAACACTTTTACACTGTTGGTGGGACTGTAAACTAGTTCAACCATTGTGGAAGACAGTGTGGCGATTCTTCAAAGATCTAGAACTAGAAATACGATTTGACCCAGCCATCCTATAACTGGGTATATACCCAAAGGATTATATATCATGCTGCTATAAAGACACATGCACTCGTATGTTTATTGCAGCACTCTTCACAATAGCAAAGACTTGGAACTAACCCAAATGTCCATCAGTGACAGGCTAGATTAAGAAAATGTGGCACATATACACCATGGAGTACTATGCAGCCATAAAAAAGGATGAGTTCGTGTCCTGTGTAGGGACATGGATGCAGCTGGAAACCATCATTCTCAGCAAACTATCGCAAGAACAGAAAACCAAACACCCCATGTTCTCACTCATAGGTGGGAACTAAACAATGAGAACACTTGGACACAGGAAGGGGAACATCACACACCGGGGCCTGTTGTGGGGTAGGGGGAGGGGGAGGGATAGCATTAGGAGATATACCTAATGTAAATGATGAGTTAATGGGTGCAGCACACCAACATGGCACATGAATACATGTGTAACAAACCCGCACGTTGTGCACATGTACCCTAGAACATAAAGTATATTAAAAAAATACAAAACTTAGCTGGGCATGGTGGCAGTTGCCTGTAATCCCAGCTACTTGGGAGGCTGAGGCAGGAGAATCGCTTGAACCCGGGAGGTGGAGGTTGCACTCCAGCCTGGGCAACAGAGCGAGACTCCATCTCAAAAATAAATAAATAAGTACATAAGTAAAGAAGTAAAGAAAGACGTTAAAATGTCAATACTTTGGCATCTTAGAATTGGTAAAATAGCATACGTGCAGGAAAAGCAAAATAAACTTACCCTAAAGGCAGATAACATGCAGTGGTTTCCTGTCTGCCTCCCCAGTCTCCCCACGCCGCCTCCCTAGAAGCAACCACTTTGGCTGTGTGAGCAGTTTCTTTCCAGCACGTACACATTTTATATTTCTAAATAATAAGCATATGCTGCTATCTTTGGGCAGATTTGTTTCAGCCCTGTCACCTATCTACCCTCCACTATCTACCAACCACCCAGTACGATGAAAGAGGATTCGTCCACTGTGGATGCCATGTGGCCTTTTAGAGTTAAATCATTAGTCACGTCTCAGATTTGTCCACCTCTCTATGTATTTTATTTGGTCCCTTCTTCTCCTTTTTTTTTTTTTTTTTTTAAGATGGAGTCTTGCTGTGTCACCCAGGCTGTAGTGCAATGGTGTGATCTCAGCTCACTACAAGCTCTGCCTCCCGGGTTCAAGTGATTCTCCTGCCTCAGCCTCCCGAGTAGCTAGGACTAAAGGCACACATCACTGTGCCCAGCTAATTTTTGTATTTTTAGTAGAGACGGGGTTTCACAATGTTGGCCAGGCTGATCTCGAACTCCTGAACTCGTGATCCACCCGCCTTGGCCTCCCAAAGTGCTGGGATTACAGACGTGAGCCACCGCGCCTAGCCCCTTTTCTTCTCCTTTTTGAGACAAAGTCTTGCTCTGTTTCCCAGGCTGGAATGCAGTGATGGGATGACAGCTCACTGCAGCCTCAACCTTCCAGGCTCAAGCAGTCGTCCTACCTCAGCCACCCGAATAGCTGGGACTACAGGCTCGTTCCACTGTGCCCAGCAAATTTTTTAAAAATATATATTTTGGGGCCGGACCTGGTGGCTACGCTTGCAATCCCAGCACTTTGGCAGGCCGAGGTGGGCGGATCACCTGAGGTCAGGAGTTCAAGACCAGCCTGATCAACATGGAGAAACCCCATCTCTACTAAAAATACAAAAACTAGCCAGGCATGGTGGTGCATGCCTGTAATCTCAGGTACTCGAGTGGCTGAGGTAGGAGAATAGCTTGAACCCAGGAGGTGGAGGTTGCGGTGAGCCGAGATTGTGCTATTGCACTCTAACCTGGGCTACAAGAGTGAAACTCCATATCAAAAAAAAAAAAAAAAAAAAAAAAAAAACCATACTATATATATATTTGTAGAGACAGGGTCTCACCATATTGTCCAGGCTGCTATCAGACTCCTGGGCTCAAGCGAACCTCCTGCCCCAGCTTCCTGAAGTGCTAGGATTACAGGCATGAGACACCATGCCCAGCCTTATGGAGAAGAGTGAGTTTTAAAACTGAGGTATCACTCTTCGGTATTTATATAAACTTGTTTGTTTGTCTGTTTGTTTCTGAGCCGGAGTCTCGCTCTGTTGCCAGGCTGGAGTGCAGGATTACATTCTTGAGCCACCTTGCCTAGCCAAGTTTTTTAGGTAACTATTTTTCATAACTAAGCATTGCATTTATTTTCTTTCTTACTCTATTTTTTCTGAAGTTAATAATTCCTTTTTATTACAGCTTTATTGACATATGATCAGTAAGCTGCACATATTTAATATGTACAGTTTGGGCCAGGCACAGTGGCTGAAGCCTGTAATTCTAGCACTTTGGGAGGCCAAGGCTGGTGGATCACCTGAGTTCAGGAATTTGAGACCAGCCTGGCCAACATGGTGAAACCCCGTCTCTACCGGTAAACCGTGTCTCTATTAAAAATACAAAAAAAAAAAAAAAAAAAAAAAAAAAAAAGATTAGCCAGGCATGGTAGTGCATGCCTGTAATCTCAGCTGAGGCAGGAGAATTGCTTGAACCCACGAGGTGGAGGTTGCAGTGAGCCAAGATCACTCCAGCCTGGGTTACAGAGCAATACTCCATCTCAAAAAATAAATAAATAATAAAATGTACAGTTTGATAAGTTTTGACATAGTGACCACCTGGGAATCCAGCACCACCATGAAGATGGTGAACATCTTCACAACATCACTAATTCCTCGTGCCCATTGTTTGTTTGTGTTTTTGTTTTTTGAGATGGAGTCTCGCTCTGTCACCCAGGCTGGAGTGTGGTGGTGCGATCTCCACTCACTGCAAGCTCTGCCTCCCGGGTTCACACCATTCTCCTGCCTCAGCCTCCCGTGTAGCTGGGACTACAGGTGCCCACCACCGCGCCCGGCTAATTTTTTTTGTATTTTTAGTAGAGACGGGGTTTCACCGTGTTAGTCAGATGGTCTCGATCTCCTGACCTTGTGATCCACCCGTCTCAGCCTCCCATTGTTAATCCTTTCCTTCCCACCCTCCCTGACCACCGGCCTCATCCGGCAACTGTTGGTCTACTTGTCGGTATAGATGAGTTTGCATTTTCTGAAATTTTGCATAAATGTAATCATGCGGTATGTACTCTGACTCCTTTTTCCTCAGCATCATTATTTCGAGATTCATCTGTTAGTTGTGTGTATCCATGGCTTGCTCCTTTTCATTACTGAGTAGTGTTCTATTACGGCACCCATTGTGGGAGGGACACACCACAGTTTTTTGAACCACTCACCTGTGGCTGGGTGTTGAGGTTGTTTATACCTTCTATAAGTAAAGCTCCCATGAACGTTACTGAATAAGGCCTCAGATAGGCATGTGTTTTCTTTCCTTTTGGGTGAATACCTAAGAACAGATTTGTGGGTTTACCCTTTTTTTGTTGGTTTTTTTTGTTTTTTTTTTGAGACGGAGTCTCGCTCTGTCACCCAGGCTGGAGTGCAGTGGCACTATCTCGGCTCACTGCAAGCTCCGCCTCCCGTGTTCACGTCATTCTCCTGCCTCAGCCTCCCGAGTAACTGGGACTACAGGCGCCCACCACCACGCCAGGTTAATTTTTTGTATTTTCAGTAGAGACGGGGTTTCACCATGTTAGCCAGGATGGTCTTGATCTCCTGACTTCATGATCCACCTGCCTCGGCCTCCCAAAGTGCTGGGATTACAGGCATGAGCCACTGCGCCAAGCCTTTTTTTTGAGACAGAGTCTCACTCTGTTACCCAGGCTGGAGTGCAGTGGCATGACCTCACTTCACTGCAACAGCCTCCTGGGTTCAAGTGATTCTCCTGCCTCAGCCTCCCAAGCCCAGGTAGCTAGGACTACAGGCCTGAGCCACTATCCCCGGCTAATTTTTGTGTTTTTAATAGAGATGGGGTTTCACCATGTTGGTCTCAAACTCCTGACCTCGGGTGATCCGCCCACCTTAGCCTCCCAAAGTGCTGGGATTACAGGCGTGAGTCACTGCACTCAGCCATGGCTTTACCTTTTTGTGAACTGCAAATGGCTCATACCTGTAATCTCAGCACTTTGGGAGGCTGAGGCAAGTGAATCTCTTGAACCCAGGAGTTTGAGGTTAACCTGGGCAATATGGCAAGACTCTGTCTCTACAACAAAAAAATACAAAAATTAGCCAGGCGTGGCGGCGTATGCCTGTAGCCCCAGCTACTCAGGAGGGTGAGGTGGGAGGATCACTTGAGCCCAGGATGTTGAGGCTGCAGTAAGCTGTGATTGTGCCACTATACTCCAGCCTGGGCAACAGAGTGAGACCCTATCTGAAACAAACAAACAAGCAAACAGACAAAACTGCAAAATTGTCCTCCAAAGTGGTTTCTATGGTCTGGATATTTGTCGCCTCCAAGTCTCATGTTGAAATTTAATCTCCATCACGCCTGTAATCCCAGCACTTTGGGAGCCGAGGCGGGTGGATCACGAGGTCAGTAGATCGAGACCATCCTGGCTAACACGGTGAAACCCCTTCTCTACCAAAAATACAAAAATTTAGCTGGGCGTGGTGGCGGGCGCCTGTAGTCCCAGCTACTCGGGAGGCTGAGACAGGAGAATGGCGTGAACCCGGGAGGCGGAGCTTGCAGTGAGCTGAGATTGCGCCACTGCACTCCAGCCTGGGCGACGGAGGGAGACTCTGTCTCAAAAAAAAAAAAAAAAAAGAAAAAAGAAATTTAATCTCCAATGTTGGAAGTGAGACCTGATGGGAAGTGTTCGGATCATGGGGGCTGATCCCTCATGAATGGCTTGGTGCAGGTTTGTTTGTTTGTTTGTTTGAGATGAAGTCTTGCTCTATCACCCAAGTTGGAGTACAATGGCATGATCTCGGCTCACTGCAACCACCGCCTCCCGGGTTCAAGGGATTCTCCTGCTTCAGCCTCCCGAGTAGCTGGGACTACAGGCACATGCCACCACGCTTGGCTAATTTTTTTGTATTTTTAGTAGAGATGGGGTTTCACTGTGTTAGCCGGGATGGTCTTGATCTCCTGACCTCGTGATCTGCGCCTGTCTGCCTCCCAAAGTGCTGGGATTTACAGGCGTGAGCCACCGCGCCCGGCCTGCTTGGTGCAGTTCTTGCAGGAGTGAGTTCTTACTCTTAGCTTCCCTGGAGAACTGGTTGCTGAAAAGAGCCTGGCACCTCCTCCTCTCTCCTGCTTCTTCCTCTCACCATGTGGCAGGATCCCCTCGCCTCCTGCCATGAGTGGAAGCACCCTGAGGCCCTCACCAGATGCAGATGCCAGCACCATGTTTCCTGTACAGCCTGTAGAACTGTGAGCCAAGTAAACTTCCTTTCTTCGTAAATTACCCAGCCCCAGGTGTTCCCTTCTAGCAACACTAAAGAAACTAAACCAGTGGTTTCCATTTGACATTCCCGGCAACAGATGGGACTTCTAGAGGCTCCACACCCTCACCAACCCTTAAGATCATAAGCCTTCTTAATTTTAGCCCTTCTAGTGGGTGTGTACTAGCAGCTCGTCATAGATTTGTTTATTTATTTATGTAGAGACGAAGTCTTGCTCTGTCGCCCAGGCTGGAGTGCAGTGGCGCAATCTTGGCTCACTGCAACTTCTGCTCCTGGGTTCAAGCAATTCTCCTGCCTCAGCCTCCCAAGCAGCTGGGATTACAGGCGTGTGCCGCCACACCTGGCTACATTTTTTTTGTATTTTTAGTAGAGATGGGGTTTCACCATGTTGGCCAGACTGGTCTCGAACTCCTGACCTCAAATAATCTGTCCCCCTTGGCCTCCCAAGTACTAGGATTACAGGCGTGAGCCACCGTGCTCGGCCTAGTCATGGTTTTATGTATTTATTTATTTTTAATTAATTAATTAATTTTGTTTTGAGATCAAGTCTCACTCTGTTGCCCAGGCTGGAGTGCAGTGATATGATCTCAGCTCACTGCAACCTCCGCCTCCTGGGTTCACGCGATTCTCCTGCCATAGCCTACCGAGTAGCTGGGACTACAGGCATGAGCCACCACACCTCGCTAATTTTTGTATTTTTAGTAGAGATAGGGTTTCACCATGTTGGCCAGGCTGGTCTTGAACTCCTGACCTCAGGTGATTCTCCCACCACAGCCTCCCAAAGTGCTAGGTTTACAGGCGTGAGGCACCACGCCTGGCCTATTTATTTATTTTTTATTTTTGAGACAGAGTCTCACTCTGTTGCCCAGGCTGGAGTACAGTGGAACAATCATGGCTCACTGCAGCCTCAACCTCCCTAGGCTGAGGTGACCCTCCCCACTGGGGCTAAAGGTGCACACCTCCAGGCCTGGCTAATTTTTGTATTTTGGTAGTTTTACAGTGTTACTCAGGCTGGTCTCCAACTCCTGGGCTCAAGTAATCTGCTCACCTCAGCCTCCCAAAAGTGCTGGGATTATAGGTGTGAGACACCACGTCTGGCCTCATTGTGGTCTTAATGTGTACTTCCCTTATGACTAATAATGTTGAACATCTTTTTCTTTTCTTTTTTTTTTTTTTTGGAGAGAGTCTTGCTATGCCACCCAGGCTGGACTGCAGTAGCATGATCTCAGCTCACTGCAACTTTCACCTCCCAGATTCAAGCGATTCTTCTGCCTCAGCTCCTGAGTAGCTGGAATACAGGCTTGCACCACCACACCTGGCTAATTTTTGTATTTTTAGTAGAGACGAGGTTTTACCATGTTGGCCAGGCTGGTCTCGAACTCCTGACCTTAGGTGATCCGCCTGCTCCCAAAGTGCTGGGATTATAGGCATGAGCCACCACACCCAGCCATTGAACATCTTTTTATGTGCTTATTGGCTATTCATATATCTTCTTTTGTGAAGGAGCTGTTCAAATATTTTACCCATTTTATTTTATTTATTTATTTATTTATTTATTTATTTATTTATTTATTCTGAAACAAGGTCACCCAGGGTGGAGTGCAGTGGTGTGATGACCGCTCACCACAGCCTCGACCTCCTGGGCAATTCTCCTGCCTCAGCCTCCAGAGTAACTAGGACTACAGGGGCGCCACCACACCTGGCTAGTTTTTGTTTGCTTGTTTGTAGAGATAGGGTCTTGCTTTGTTGCTTAAGCTGGTCTCAAACTCCTGGGCTCAAGTGATCCTCCCACCTCTGCCTTCCAAAATGCTGGGATTACAGGCATGCGCTACCACACACAGCCTGACTTTAAAAAACCTTGGCCACAGCTGGGCGCAGTGGTTCACGCCTGTAATCCTAGCACTTTGGAAGGCTGAGGCGGGCAGATCTCTTGAGGTCAGGAGTTTGAAACCAGCCTGGTCGATGTGATGAAACCCCGTCTCTACTAAAAATAAAAACAAAATAAACTTTAAAAAATTAGCCAGGCACTGTGGCAGGCACCTGTAATACCAGCTACTTGGGAGGCTGAGGCAGGAGAATTGCTTGAACCCAGGAGGCAGAGGTTGCAGTAAGCCAAGATTGTGCCACTGGACTCCAGCTTGGGTGACAGAGTGAGAAAAAATAAAATTAAATAATTAAAAAATCTTGGCCAGGCATGGTGGCTCATGCCTGTAATCCCAGCACTTTGGGAGGCTGAGGCAGGAGGATTATTTGAGGTCAGGAGTTTGAGACCAGCCTGGCCAACACTGTGAAACCCCGTCTCTACTGAAAATACAAAAATTAGCCAGGCATGGTGGCAGGTGCCTGTAATCTCAGCTACTTGGGAGGCTGAAGCAGGAGAATTGCTGGAACCCAGAAAGTTGTGGTGAGCTGAGATCGCGCCACTGCACTCCAGCCTGGGTGATAAATAAATAAATAAATAAATAAATAAATAAATAAAAATATTTTTCATGGTTTTAGTAGGACGATAAATTAGGCATGTATGATTACCCCCTCATCTTAACAAGGAATTTCTCTCAGGTCATTTTCTTCAGGGGAGAATTCTCTCCCACCCTGCCTTGCACCTGCTTCTGACCCAAGGACGTGGCAGAAGGAGCTAGGAGTTCCAGCTTTCACCCCTGGCTCCAACCTCTCAGTTGTATAGCCTTTGGAAAGTCACTTAATCCTTTTGGGCCTCAGTTTCCCCATCTAGGGAGTAAGGGAATGTCATGATCTCAGGGGACTTGGCACAGTCTGATAGGGAGAGGGCTGTCCCAGGGCTCCTGGCTGCCTCTTGGGCAGGGCAGGTCTAGGCTGTCTGGCACCCTCAGAGCCTTGACTGTCAGGGCCCAGGCTGAGCAGGCTTCTATGACCCCACTGCGTGGCGGGGAGATTAAGGCTAAGAAAGGGAGGGGGCCCGAATCGCACAGCTCGCCCAGGCAGAATGGGCCCCTGCCTTCTGTTCCTGAACTTTCTCCCTGCACCAGAGCCATCTCCGGGCTAGACAGGCTGGTAGAACCAGCCATGTCCTCTCCCTGGGGTGGAGGAAGAGGCTGATCCCCCCAGGGCCAGAACCTTCCAGCCATCTCCCTCCAGCCTCACCGTCCCCACCCAGAGCCTGAAACTCAGGGCTGTCTGTGCCCAGGGCTGTGCCTGACTTTGGTTATCTAGCACCACCTACAGGATATACTGAGAACAACATGCCACCTGGCTTCAAGCCCCAGATTCCAGAAACTGCTGGCTGGGAAGACTCCCATTCATGGATCGCACCTGGTATGCCCGGGCCAGAGCTCTGCGCCCTGCATGAGCCTCTGCCCTGATCTGCACCACAGCCACTTAAGACAGGAACTACATCATAGTATTGAATCAATATAACACCCTTTCATAACGGATACAAATGCAGTTGTTAGATGAAAGGTATAACTTCTGTTGTTCACAGCAGAGTAGTGTGACTGCAGATAACAACAAAGTATTGTATATTTCAAAATAGCTAGAAGAGAGGACTTAAATTGTTCCCAACACATAGAAATGATAAATACTCAAGGTGATGGATACCCTAAATACCCTGACCTGATCATTACATACACTACACTTATAACAAAAGATCACACATACCTCATAAATATGTAAAATATTATGTATCAATTTAAAAAACCTTTTAAGGCTGGGCACGGTGGCTCACGCCTGTAATCCCAGCACTTTGGGAGGCCGAGGTGGGCAGATCACGAGGTCAGGAGATCGAGACCATCCTGGCTAACACAGTGAAACCCCATCTCTACTAAAAATACAAAAAATTAGCCAGGCGTGGTGGTAGGTGCCTGTAGTCCCAGCTATTCGGGAGGCTGAGGCAGGAGAATAGTGTGAACCCGGGAGGCGGAGCTTGCAGTGAGCCGAGATCACCACTGCACTCTAGCCTGGGCGACAGAACGAGACTCTGTCTCAAAAAAAAAAAAAAACACCAAACTTTATTTTATACTTATCGAAGGCCTTTTTTTAAACTTACTTAAACAGGTAAGGCACTTAAAAACACAGGTATTTAAACTTACTTAAACAGGTTTTTATCATCTACTATACATTGTGAATACATAAAAAGGAAATTGCTAGATGAGATGGCTCCTGTCAGTAATCAAAGGTACATGAGAAGCTGAGGTGGGAGAATCACTTGAGCCCAGGAGTTTGAGACCAGCCCAAGCAACATGGCAAAACCTTGTCTCTAAAAAAATACAAAAATTAGCTGGGCATGGTAGCATGTACCTGTAGTACCATCTACTTGGGAGGCTGAGATGGGAGGATCACCTGAGCCCGGGGAGGTAGAGGCTGCAGTGGGCTGTGATGGTGCCGCTGCACTCCAGCATGAGTGACAGAGTGAGACCTTGTCTCAAAAAGAAAAAAAAAATAGTAGCTATAATATTACTTTTCGAGATGACGTCTCACTCTGTTGCCCAAACTGGAGTGCAGTGGCGTGATCACGGCTCACTGCAACCTCCCTCTCCCAGGTTCAAGCGATTCTCATACCCCAGCCTCCTGAGTAGCTGGGATTACAGGCATATGCTACCACGCCCAGCTAATTTTTAGTAGAGATGGGGTTTTGCCATGTTGGCCAGGCTGGTCTCAAACTTCTGACCTCAGGTGATCCACCCACCTCGGCCTTTGAAAGTCCTGGGATTACAGGCGTGAGGCACTGCGCCCAGCCTAAAAAAAAAAAAAAAAAAAAAAAAAAAAGTTAAGTAAATAAATAAAAAGGAATTTTCAATCAAGTTCAATAATCAAGGTAATTTAGCGAAGGTGTTCCTAACACTCCATATGCAGAGTCTGACCTTCCCGGGTCAATTTTTCATTCAGAGCTGTTGAGTCTGTGCTTTTCCAGACAATCTTGTCCTCAGTGTCATCAAGAGCTCAAGAAACGCAGCCTTTCTTCAGAGCACACCACTGCTGTCCCCAGTGTCCTTTCAAGCTGCATGTGTTGATGCACACGTGCAAGCATTGAGGCAGATGGCATAGATGCCACCCAGTCACAACAATCACAAAATATGTCTTGATTTTAGAAATGGTAACATGGGAAGTAGGGGAAGCACATCTGAGAGTGAATGAAAGATGTTGTCAGCGGTACCTTCTTCAAAAGTACTAGAGCACTATTTTGTTATAATGTTAGGTGTGTGAGGCCTCAAGAAACAGAATCCCTTTAAACTTTTCCTGCCTTCCTTTCACCTGCCTGAAGCCAGGACTCTAATATAATCTTCCCCCCAACTTTCTTTTTTCGACAGGATTTTACTCTGTCACCCTGGCTGGAGTGCAGTGGTGCAATCAAGGCTCACGCAGCCTCCACCTCCTGGGCTCAAGTGATCCTCCCACTTCAGCCTCCTGAGGAGCTGGGACTACAGGTACACTCCACCATGCCTGGCTATTTTGTTGTTTTTTGTAGAGATGAGGTCTCACTAAGTTGCCCAGGCTGGTCTTGAACTCCTGGAGGCAAATGATCCTCCTGCCTTGGCCTCCCAAAGCGTTGGGATTTCAGGCATGAACCACCTTGCCCCTTCTGATCTTGGATTTTAAGACTCTCCTCCTGTGAGAGGGTCCCACCTCACACCCTGGGGGAAAGAATGACAGCATCCTGAAGCTTCCATAAAAACCTGAGAGAACTAGGTTCTAAGAGCTTCCGCATAACTGACCATGCTGGGGTTCCCGGAGGGCGGCTGCCGGGGAGAACATGGAAGCTCCACGCTCCTTCCCCCAAGTCTCACCCTGTGCGTCTCTTCATCTGTATCCTTTGCAATATCCTTTATAGTAAACCACTAAACACATTTCCCTGAGTTCCGTGAGCCACTCCCGCAAAGTAATCGAACCCAAAGAGGGAGTCGTGGGAACCCCAACTTGAAGCCTGTCAGTCCGAAGTTCCAGAGGCCTGAACTTGCTGCTGGTGTCTGAAGTGGGGGTGGTGGGTAGTCTTGGGGACTGATCCTCCAACCCGTGGGATCTGACGCTATCTCCAGGTAGACAGTGTGTGAACTGGATTGGAGGACACCGACCTAGTGTCTGATGCTTGGTGCATGGGGAAACCCCCCCAGACATTTGGTCACAGAAGTCTTCTACGTTGATGACTGTTGTGGTGGTTTGAGAGGGTTTTTCCTGAAACAGGCACCTATTCTATGCCAATCCTGTGCAAGGGGTAAGAGACACAGCCTCAACCAAGACTGCCTCAGCCCTGCCCTCAGGGATCTCAGGGAGCCACAGGGGAGAACACATCAAACAATCTTGCAGATAAAATTGTTTAATGAGGCCGGCTGTGGTGGCTCACACCTGTAATCCCAGCACTTTAGGAGGCCAAAGCAGGCAGATTACCAGAGATCAAGAATTCGAGTCCAGCCTGGCCAACATGGTGAAACCCCATCTCTACTAAAAATACAAAAAATTAGCCGGGCGTGGTGGCGGGCACCTGTAATCCCAGCTACTCAGGAGGCTGACGCAGGAAAATCACTTGAACCCGGGAGGTGGACATTGCAGTGAGCCGAGATCCCGCCACTGCACTCCACCCTGGGCACGACAGAGTGAGACTGTCTCAAATAATAATAATAATAATAATAATAATAATAGTTTAGTGATCTCAGTTGTGCTATGAAAGGGGTCAGCCATAGGAGTGATTGTGTCTGGAGTCACAGAGGGTTGCCCTGAGGAAGTTGCATCTGAGCTGTGATGAATGAATAGGAGCTCTCCAGGGAGAGTTGGAGAAACAGGCAAGGCAGAGGCAAGAGTATTCACGACAGCGCTGGGACTGGAGGAGGAGTTTAGGGCCCCCTGCGTTGAAAGGCGGGTGCGGCCAGTGTGGCTGGGGTCTGATGGATGAGGGCAATGTGTCACGAACTGGAACCAGAGAGGTAGGAAGGAACAGAGATCACACACAGCCTTTTCCAAAAGTGCAGTGAGGAGCCACTGTGGGGCTTTAAGTTGAGAAAGAAACTGAGTCACAGAGAGCGATGGAGCTGGCTGGGTGCAGTGGCTCATGCCTGTAATCCCAGCACTTTGGGAGGCTGAGCTGGGTGGATCACTGAGGTCAAGAGTTCGAGACTAGCCTGACCAACATGGTGAAAACCCTGTCTCTACTAAAAATACAAAAAGTAGCCAGGTGTGGTGGAGTGCGCCTGTAATCCCAGCTATTCAGGAGGCTGAGGAAGGAGAATCGCTTGAACCCAGTAGGTGAAGGTTGCAGTGAGCCAAGATCTCACCCTTGCACTCCAGCCTGGGCAACGAGAGTGAAACTCCATCTCAAAAAAACAAAAAAAGTGTCCAGGCGCCGTGGCTCACGCCTGTAATCCCAGCACTTTGTGGGGCTAAGGCGGGTGGATCATCTGAGGTCAGGAGTTCAAGACCAGCCTGGCCAACATGGTGAAGCCCCCGTCTCTATTAAAAATACAAAAATTAGCAGGGCATGGTGGTGGGTGCCTGCAATCCCAGCTAGTCAGGAGGCTGAGGCAGGAGAATTGCTTGAACCCAGGAGACAGAGGTTGCAGTGAGCCGAGATTGAGCCACTACACTCCAGCCTGGGAGACAGGACAATAATCCATCAGAAGAGGAGAGAAGGGGAGGGGAGGGGAGGGGAGGGGAGGGGAGGGGCTAGAATCAGGCCTCAGGTCTGGCTAGTTCTAGCACCTGTGCTTTCAATCCCCCTGGAGGGGCCAGAGGGAACTGAGTCTCTGATCTACCTCATTCACTGCCCAGCTAGGGAAACTGGTGTCTAGGAAGGGGAGATGGCTTGCCCTAAGTGGCACAACAGGGCAGGATGTAATCTAGAACCCAGGTCTCCAGGCTCCCAGATCCCCTCTCACACCAGTCCTCAGCAGAGCTGGCCAGACCTTGGCCAAAGCCCCAGCTCCCTGAGTCCCAGGGAAATTATTCGTGCTTGAAGAGCAAAGGGTTGTCCCTTCTTAGGGTCCAGGAAGCTGTGTCAGCCCTGTCCCCAGTTCCCAGTTTGCACTGGTGGTAGCTGGTTAGAACCTGAATCCCAGAGCCCTCTCATGGCCAGGCCAGGGCCACAGTGGATCTGGACTCTGGACGCAATAGAGTGAGACCTGCACACACCTTCCTCCACCCACTCTGCTAGGGACGGATCGAATTCCAGCCCCAGTGACCTCCCAGGCCCTCTGAGACTTCCACCCATGCTTGACGGCAAAAGGGCCCTGAGCCTCCCAGGGACAGAGCACCAAGATCCCAAGGACGGCCAGCCAAGCACGTCTGCAGCCCCTCCCCTCAGCACAACCCCCAGGACTGAAGATCCTGGACAGACAACCTACTGTTCTTGCTTATTTTTTCAGGAAAAATTTCTGGAACTGAACTGAACGTACTGAGTCAAAGAACCTTGCATCTAAAGATTTTTTTGAGACGCCATCAGCAAATTGTACTCCTGGGATTTTTGTACCAATTTATACCCCTTCTAACAGAGTCTGAGGAATGCTGCCCCTACCCTTTATCACCACTAATGCCTCTGGACCCTCTTTTTGGTCTTTGCTAGTCCGATAGGCCACCCCTCTATTTGCACTGTTTGTCATTGAAGAGAGATTCTTAGACTCCATGGTCTGTGGAGCTTGCTAGAAAAATGGCAAGGCGGCCGGGCGTGGAGGCCGAGGCAGGTGATCACCTGAGGTCAGGAGTTTGAGACCAGCCTGACCAACATGGTGAAACCCTGTCCCTACTAAAAATAAAAAAAATTATCCAGGTGTGGTGATGGACACCTGCAATCCCAGCCACTCGGGAGTCTATGGCAGGAGAATTGCTTCAACCTTGGAGGCAGAGGTTGCAGTGAGCCGAGATCATGCTACTGCACTCCAGCCTAGCCAATAGAGTGAGACTCTGTCTCAGAAAAAAAAAAAAAAGAAAGAAAGAAAGAAAGAAAAAAAAAATAGAAAGACAAACAGACTGGGAGAAAATATTTGTGAAAAATATATCTAACAGAGAACTTGTAATCAGATATGAAAATAATTCTTTTATTTTAACCTAATAGTAATTAACCAACCAAATACGAAGAATTCTTAACACTTAGTAAGAAGAAGACAATTCAAATACAGTAGACACTTCATCAAAGAAAATATACAGATAGCTTAGCTGGGCATGGTAGTGGACACCTATAATCCCAGCTACTCAGGAGGCATGAGGGGAGAATCTCTTGAGCCCAGGAGTTCAAGGCTGCAGTGACCTATGATGGCACCACTGCACTCCAGCCTGGGCAAAAATGCCAAGACGCTGTCTCTAAAAGGAAAAAACCAGGCTGGGCATGGTGGCTCACACCTGTAATCCCAGCACTTTGGGAGGCTGAGACGGGTGAATGGCTCGAGCCCGGGAGTTCAAGACCAGCCTGGGCAACATGGCGAAACACTGTCTCTACAAAAAAATACAAAAAGTAGCCAGGGGTGGTGGTGCACACCTGTGATCCCAGCTACTCAGAGGCTGAGAGGTGAGACGTTAGTTTGAGCCCAGGAGGTCAAGGCTGCATTAAACTGTGATCATGTCACTGCACCCCAGCCTGGGTAACAGAGCAAGACTCTATCTCAAACAAAGCAAAACAAGCAAAGGCCGGACGCGGTGGCTCAAACCTGTAATCCCAGCACTTTGGGAGGCCGAGACGGGCGGATCACAAGGTCAGGAGATCAAGACCATCCTGGCCAACATGGTGAAACCCCGTCTTTACTAAAAATACAAAAAAATTAGCCAGGAATAGTGGCCGGCGCCTGTAGTCCCAGCTACTCGGGAGGCTGAGGCAGGAGAATGGCGTGAACCCGGGAGGCAGAGCTTGCAGTGAGCCGAGATCATGCCACTGCACTCCAGCCCGGGCAACTGAGCGAGGCTGTCTCAAAAAAAAAAAAAAAAATTTAGGCTAAGTGAAAAAAACCAGACAGAGAAAGAGCACAGGCTGCACGATTTCATTTGTGTAAAATTCTGGAAAATGCAGTTAATCTACAGTGACAGAAAGCAGACGAGTGACTGCTTGGAGTAGAGGCGGGAGGGCGTGGAGAGGGAATGGGAATGGGGAAGGAGGGATGATTGTATCCAGGGGCCACCGAGAAACTTGGCAGTGATGGAGCTTTTTATGACAATTCTCATGGTTTTTTTTTTTTTTGTTTTTTTTTGTTTTTTTTTTTTTTTGAGAGGATGTCTTGCTCTGTTGCCCAGACTGGAGTGCAGTGGCGTGATATTGGCTCACTGCAGCCTCTGCCTCCTGGGTTCAAGGTTCAAGTGATTCTCCTGCTTCAGCCTCCCAAGCAACTGGGATTACAGGCATCCACCACCACTGTTGCAGGAAACAGAGGACTGGAGAGACCAATATGGTTGAATACAGGAGGATGGTTATTAAGGTGGGCACCGGCTCAGTGGATTCACATCCAAAAAGCTGAGCATTGAACAAAAACAGATTTTAGCTTATATAGGCTAGCATCTAAGAGCAAAACAAAGGCAGTGAATTTTACAATGACAAGTCACGTAATCCATAGCGTAACTGCTGACCTGGGGCTGACCTGTGGCCTTGCAGAGCCAGTGGCCTAGCAGCTGCATCGAAAGAACAACAGGAACTTTGCAAATCTTACTAAATACAACCATTAGCAAACATGGTCATAACTAATAGCTCAGTACATGAGAGACAGTAAAAGAATTTGTTTTTCTTCTTTTAACCTTGCTCGGGGGGTGTCTGGAGCTGATTTCTGCAGGCTAGGTCACCACGACCTGTCTAGAGCCTTGCTTGCAGCAGTGAAAAGCTTGCGTTTTTCACTTAACCTTTACTTTCCTTGGACTGAATAAATACAGCATTTATTTTTCTTTAAATTTCTGCCTCAACATACTTGGTTAATTTTTATATTTTTCGTAGAGACAGGGACTCACCATGTTGACCAGGCTGATCTTGAACCCCTGACCTCAGGCGATCCACCCACCTCAGCTTAACAAAGTTCTGGGATTACAGGCATGAGCCACCGCACCCAGCCAATTCTCATGGTCTTAATTATGGTGATGGTTTCACAGATAGAACAGATTCCATGTGTAGGGCCTGGGAATTTTAAAGAGTTTCCAGGAATTAGGCTGGGTGCGGTGGCTCACGCCTGCAATCCCAGCACTCTGGGAGGCCAAGGCAGGCAGATCACCTGAGGTCAGGAGTTCCAGACCAGCCTAGCCCAAATGGTGAAGCTCCGTCTCTACTAAAAATACAAAAATTAGCTGGGCATGGTGGCAGGCACCTGCAATCCCAGCTACTCAGGAGGCTGAGGCAGGAGAATCACTTGAACGGGAGAGGCAGAGGCTGCAGTGAGCTGAGATGGCGCCATTGCACTCTAGCCTGGGGAACAACAGTGAAACTCTGTCTCAAAAAAAAAGGGGGGTTTCCAGGAATTTCAGTGCACATCAAAGTTTGTGAAACATTGTTGTAGCAGAATCCTTCTGTCCCCTGGACCCCATGTCAGTGAGACCTCTCCTGCTGTAAGGTGTGGATTCAGTGGGGGCTCTTCTGTGAGGACCAGCTACATGTCGGAGGAGGGTGTCCTGAATCACAGCACTGTCATTTTACAGATAAGGAAACTGAGACCTTGAAATAAACTACATCTTAGGTAAGGATCTCTTGGTTATAAGTAATAGAAATCATCTAAGTTGGCCGGGCACGGTGTCTCACACCTGTAATCCCAGCACTTTGGGAGTCCGAGGTGGGTGGATCACCAGAGGTCAGGAGTTCGAGACCAACCTGACCAACATGGAGAAACCCCATCTTTCCTAAAACTACAAAATTAGTCGCATATGGTGGCACATGCCTGTAATTCCAGCTACTCAGGAGGCTGAGGCAGGAGAATCGCTTGAACCTGGGCGGTGGAGGTTGCAGTGAGCCGAGATCACACCATTTCACTCCAGCCTGGGCAACAAGAGTGAAACTCCATCTTAAAAAAGTAAAAAAAAAAAAGAAAAGAAAAGAAAAAGAAATCATCTGAGTTGGCCAGGTGTGGTGGCTCACGCCTGTAATCCCAGCACTTTGGGAGGCCAAGGCGGGTGGATCACCTGAGGTCATAGGTTCGAGACCAACCTGAACAACATGGCAAAATTCTGTCTCTACTAAAACTACAAAAATTAGCTGGGCATGGTGGTGCACGCCTGTAATCCCAGCTTCTCAGGAGGCTGAGACGGGAGAATTGCTTGAACCTGGGAGGCAGAGGTTGCAGTGAGCCAAGATTGCACCATTCCACTCCAGCCTGGGCGACAGAGCCAGACTCTGTCCTCCCTACCCCCACTCCAAAAATAAAAAATAAAAACACAGCAATCATCTGAGTTGATTACCATAAAAAGAGAAAGGGGTAATACAAATATGGTATCCTGCAGGCATCAGGAAGGGGGCATTGAGGGGCGGGGGCCCGACATAGGAAGCTTATGGAACCAGGGTCACCTGCTGGACTGTCCCAGTCCTGCTTCCTCCCACTTCCCTCTTTTGTCTCACTCTAGTGAACAGTCTTTTCTGTTTCTTGGAGTGTGAGGTGGAAGATTCAAATGGCCTCAAAGACCCTGTGGTTCCCTGGATCGAACTCCAAATTTCAGAGAGAGAGCTGATTGACCCAATTTGCACCAGGAATCCTCACTCAGTCAGTTGTGGCCAGGGAGGCAGTATCCCTTGGCTCAAAGCTGAAGAGTGGAGGGGGCAGAGGAAGAACAGCACAGCTTGGCCAGTGTTATTTCATCAGGGTCACAAGGTGCTTGTTAAAACTTTGACCCCCGCCCCCTGGGCTGGGCGTGGTGGCTCGCACCTGTGATTCCAGCACTTTGGGAGGCTGAGGTGGAAGGATCATGAGGTCAGGAGATCGAGATCATCCTGGCTAACACGGTGAAATCCTATCTCTACTAAAAATACAGAAAAAAAAAAAAACACCCAGCCATGGTGGCGGGCACCTGTGGTCCCAGCTACTCGGGAGGCTGAGGCAGAAAATCGCTTGAACCCAGGAGGCAAAGTTTGCAGTGAGCCTAGATTGCACCACTGCACTCCAACCTGGGTGACAGAGTGAGATCCCATCTCAAAAAAATTAAAAAATAAGAAACTTTCATCGCCCTTGCCTCCCCGACCAGTATCTGTTACTGAGGGCGTGCTAGAAATGTGCATCACCAGCCCAGATGACCCTAAAGCAAAAGCTCCTTGGGTTATAACTTGAGAAACAGCTACCCCAAAGATATTTTGACCTGAAATGGGAATCATAAAATCACAAACACTTCAGGTGGGAAAAAACAGTGAAACATTTATAGCTGCTAATGAC
Source organism: Chlorocebus sabaeus (assembly GCF_047675955.1). Taxonomy (NCBI): domain Eukaryota; kingdom Metazoa; phylum Chordata; class Mammalia; order Primates; family Cercopithecidae; genus Chlorocebus; species Chlorocebus sabaeus. Next base: position 103,465,437 of record NC_132915.1, read on the forward strand.
AGGTGCCTTATTTTTTTCTTTTTTTTTGAGATGGAGTCTCACTCTGTCACCCAGGCTGGAGTGCAGTGGTGCAGTCTCTGCTCACTACAACCTCTGCCTGTAGGGTTCAAGCAATTCTCATGCCTGAGCCTCTCAAGTAGCTGGGATTACAGGCATGAGCCACCACATCCAGCTAATTTTTGTATTTTTAGTAGAGATGGGGTTTCACCATGTTGCCCAGGCTGGTCCCAAACACCTGACCTCAGGTGATCTGCCTGCCTCGGCCTCCCAAAGTGTTGCGATTACAGGTCTGAGCCACCCTGCCTGGCCTACCCCACTTTAAATCACAAGCAAAATGGAGATCTACAGGTGCTATAACTTCCTTCTGGAAAATCCAGGAGGTTAGATCTACCTTTGGGAACTCTTGGATCGGTGTACTCAAACTGAAGTAGAAGGGGGGACTCAACTCCAGAGGTGGGACTTGGACACTTGACCAAATTGAGGACTAGCTAAAACAGGGCAGGGGCGGGAGCAGCTTTCCATAAGACACACCCACCAGTGTGCCATATCAATTTACCATTGCCATGGCAACATCTGGGAGTTATCACCCCTTTCCTTGGCAAGGACCTGATGAAATTTCTAGAAATTTCTGCATAAACTGTCCCTCAAACTTCATGTAATTAGAAGAGAGTATAGGCTGGGTGCGGTGGCTCACGTCTGTAATTCCAGCACTTTGGGAGGCCAAGGCGGGCAGATCATTCAGAGTCAGGAGTTCGAGACAAGCCTGGTCAAATGGTGAAACCCCCGTCTCTATTAAAAATACAAAATTAGCCGGGTGTGGTGGCTGGCGCCTGTAATCCAGCTACTCAGGGGGCTGAGGCAGAAGAATTGCTTGAACCCCGGGGGCGGAGGCTGCAGTGAGCTGAAATTGCTCCACTGCACTCCAGCCCGTGAGACAGAGCAAAACTCTGTCTCAAAAAAAAAAGCAAAAAACAGTGGGGGCCAGATGCAGTGGCTCATGCCTGTAATCCCAGCACTTTGGGAGGCTGAGGCAGGCGGATCACGAGGTTAGGAGTTCAAGACCAACCTGACCAACATGGTGAAACCCTGTCTCTACTAAAAATACAAAAATTAGCCAGGTGTGGCGGCACATGCCTGTAATCCCAGCTACTCAGGAGATGGAGGCAGGAGAATCATTTGAACCTGGAAGGCGAAGGTTGCGGTGAACCAAGATCATGCCACTGCACTCCAGCATGGGCAACAGAGCAAGACTCCATCTCAAAAAAAAAAAAGTGGGTATAGGCCAGGTGCGGTGGCTCATGCCTGTAATCCCAGCACTTTGGGAGGCTGAGGCAGGTGGATCACCTAAGGTCAGGAGTTTGAGACCAGCCTGACCAACATAGTGAAACCCTGTCTGTACTAAAGACAAAAAAGTAGCTGGGTATGGTGATGCATGCCTGTAGTTCCAGCTACTTGGGGCGCTGAGGCAGAAGAATCACTAGAACCCAGGAAGCAGGGTTGCAGTGAGCTGAGATTGCGCCATTATACTCCAGCCTGGGCAACAAGAGCAAAACTCTGCCTCAAAAAAAAAAAAAAAAAAAAGTGGGTATAAATATGACTGCTCCTCCCTGCCTATGGGGCTGCACATCTGCAGGAGCAGTCACAGAGCTGTGACACCACCAGAGCTGTAGGGCTGCTTCTTCCATAAAGCTATTTTCCTCTACCTCCAGCTTGCCCTTGTATTCTTTCCTGAGTGAAGCCAAGAACCCTCACAGGCTAAGCCCCACTTTGGGGTTTATGTACCCTGCATCAAAACCCCAGCTGCCCCAGCACTCTGGGAGGCTGAGGCTTGAGGCCGGAAGTTTGAGACCAGCCTGGCCAACATGGCAAAATCCCAATACAAAAATTAGCCAGGTATGGTGGCATGCACCTGTAATTCCAGCTACTTGGGTGGCTGAGGCACAAGGATTGCTTGAACCCGGGAGGCGGAGGTTGCAGTGAGCCAAGATTGCACCACTGCACTCCAGCCTGGGTGACAGAGTAACACTCTGTTTCCAAAAAAAAAAAAAAAATCCAGCTGAAATCTTTCTGTCGTCTGCTTAGATTTCCCCTGGGTAACACCCCCATCCCCAAGAGCCTCAGGTTTTCATCCTTCCACCTTGAAAACTTCAATGGAAAGAGCAAAAGTCTAGGGCAGAGTCTCATTGGTCTGGGTAGATCATGTGCTCATACCTGAACCAATCACTATGGGCAGAGGATGTGTAACCCTTGTGGACCAGCTCTGGGTCACATCCTCACCATAGGAGCCAGAACTGGGATCCCGTCTCCAAACTGCATGGACTACGTCAACCTTAAATATTGAGATTTAGCAAATATGATTAAGTAGAGAATTTATCTGAGTTTGCAGCTTGAGGATAGCCACCTGGGCGACACCAAATCCAAACAAATGGGGTTAGCATTTGAAAGTGGAGAAGTTGGTTGGGGGCAGTGGCTCACACCTGTAATCCCAGCACTTTGGGAGGCAGAGGCGGGTGGATCACCTCAGGTCAGGAGTTCGAGACCAGCCTAACCAACATGGTGAAACCTCGTTTCTACTAAAAATACAAAAATAAGCCAGGCATGGTGGCAGTCACTTGTAATCCCAGCTACTCAGGAGGCCGAAGCAGGAGAATTGCTTGAACCCGGGAGGCAGAAGTTGCAGTGAGCCGAGATTTCGCAGTTGCACTCCAGCCTGGGCAACGAGAGCAAAACTCCGTCTCAAAGAAAAAGAAAAAGAAACTGGAGAAGTTGGCCGGGTACGGTGTCTCACGCCTGTAATCCCAGAACTTTGGGAGGCTGAGGTGAGCAGATCACTTGAGGTAAGAAGCTCGAGACCAGTCTGGCCAATATGGTGAAACCCTGTCTCTACTAAAAATACAAAAATCATCCAGCATAGTAGTGCATCCCTGTAATCCCAGCTACTCCGGAGGGTGAGGCACGAGAATTGGTTGAACCTGGTAAGTGGAGGTTGCTTGAAGCCAAGATCACGCCACTGCACTCTACCCCGGGTGACATAGTGAGTGAGGCTCCGTGAAAAAAAAAAAAAAGAAAAGAGAAAAGACAGTGGAGAAGTTAAGGGTTCACTTACATAGGCAGAGGCAGAAATTTTAGCAGGATTACATTTTCCACAGAAGACTCATGCATACACCCCAGTGATCTGATTGGTTACAGATTGTTACATTCCAAAGAAGTTTCGTTTATTACTCCCTGAGGAGGGGCAATGATCTGAGGGATTCTTATCTCTGGTGCCACTTAGTCCTAACTATTAACAGGAAAAAAGGCAGAAGTGACAGCTGTATATCACATGACTCAGGCTGCATAGCCACATTTCTCTCCGGGCTCAGAATGATTTAAAGTTCAAACGGCCTTGAGTTAGTTTACATTTGGATTGTTTCATTTGACAACTAAGAGTGGAGGAAAGATGGTTCCCCAAAACAAGACCAAGTGCCACAGCTGGGATGAGGCCTGAGTACTGAGCAGGCATTAAAACAGCCAGAAAAGATCAGGAAGGGCCAGGTGTGGTGGCTCAAGCCTGTAATCCCAGCACTTTGGGAGGCCGAGGCGGGTGGATCACTTGAGGTCAGGAATTCAAAACCAGCCTGGCCAAATAGTGAAACCCTGTCTCTACTAAAAATATACAAAATTAGTGGGGTATAGTGGTGCATGCCTGTAATCCCAGCTACTTGGGAGGCTGAGGGAGGAGAATTGCTTGAACCTGGGAGGCGCACGTTGCAGTGAGCCAAGATTGCACCTCTGCACTCCAGCCTGGGTGACAGAATGAGAGTAAACAAAAAAACCAACCAACCAAACAAACAAAACACAGCCAGAAAATATCAGGAAAGGCTGGGCATGGTGGCTCACACCTGTAATCCCAGCACTTTGGGAGGCCGAGGAGGGTGGATCACGAGGTCAGGAGTTCGAGACCAGCCTGGCCAACATGGTAAAAACCTGTCTCTACTAAAAATACAAAAATTAGCTGGGCATGGTGGCATGTTCCTGTAGTCCCCGCTACTCAGGAGGCTAAGGCAGGAGAATCAATTAAACCTGGGAGGCAGAGGCTGCAGTGAGCCGAGATCACGCCACTGCACTCCAGTCTGGGCGACAGGGCAATACTCTGTCTCAAAAAAAAAAAAAAGGCTGGGCACAGTGGCTCATGCATGTAATCCCAGCATTTTGAGAGGCCGAGGTGGGTGGATCATTTGAGGTCAGGAATTCGAGACAAGCCTGGCCAACATGGTGAAACCCCATCTCTACTAAAAATACAAAAATTATCCAGGCGTGGTGTTGCATGCCTGTAATCCCAGCTGTTTGGGAGGCTAAGCCAGGAGAATCGCTTGAACCCGGGAAGTGAAGGCTGCAGTGAGCCAAGATCATGCCACTGCACTCCAGCCTGGGTGATGGAGTGAGATTCTGTCTTAAAAAAAAAAAAACAAATCAGAAAGATCAGGACACTGGTGGATCCCACCTTGGCCTCAGCCTCAGTGGGATCCCCTGTGGCAGCCAGTTCCTTTTTGTGCTTGGTTCCTGATAGGCAGGTGGCCTGTCATTGCCAGCATGCATCCACGCTGACTCAGCTGACAGCGAAGCAAAAAGCCCAACCTAGTTGTCCCAGTGAGTCAGGCCAGCCTGGGCAAAGGAGGAGGCATCCTTACTAGGGACCATTGTAGCTCAGATGGCCAACCCCACCTTGTATGGATGAGGAGAGTGAGGTGCAGGGGAAAAGGAGTCTGGCCCCAAGGCCACCTGGCTACCAACCTCTGCCTCCAGCTGCCTACCTCTGGCTCCTCCCAGTGAGCTACAACTGGCCCCAAATGGTTAAGGTCTGGAACTTGCAAACAGACTTTCATGGACTGAAGCCAGCCCAGCGGACTGTTTTGTTTGTCTTATAGGAGGCTTACAAATACTTAGTCGTCAATATGTGTAAATCAGGAGATTCCAGTTAAAACCTGGAATTCTGGCTTCTTTTGTAAAAAGAAAACAGGCAGGGCCGGGCACGGTGGCTCACACCTGTAATCCCAGCACTTTGGGAGGCCGAGGCAGGCGGATCACAAGGTCAGGAGATGGAGACCATCCTGGTTAATACGATGAAACCTTCTCTCTACTAAAAATACAAAAATTAGCCGAGCGTGGTGGCGGGCGCCTGTAGTCCCAGCTACTAGGGAGGCTGAGGCAGGAGAATGGCGTGAACCCGGGAGGCAGAGCTTGCAGTGAGCCCAGATTGCGCCACTGCACTCTAGCCTGGGCCACAGAGTGAGACTCCATCTAAAAAAAAAAAAGAAAGAAGAAACAGGCAGGACAGGCCCACATTCCTGATTCTCAAGATCACCTGAAGCCAGGCTCAACCTCCACTGGCCTCCTGCAGGAGCAAGCTTGGGACCCTTGTCTGAGCCCAGGGATTTTTGCCTGAGTGGCTGTAGGCTGCAGGCAGTTGAGTTTATGCTGCTGGGATTGGCGGAATCATTGGAGAGCTGTGCAGTCAGTGATGGGTCCCCAGGTGGGGCCCTTCCTGCTGTCTTCAGGCCAGGCCCTGTGCAGGGCTCTGGGGCTCCTCCTCACCCGTGTGCAGCTCCTCACACCATTTATGGCCTTCGCTGATTCACTGAGTCTTCTCATCAGCCCTCGGAGGCCACACAGGTGGGGAATTAATTGGCAGCACTATGGAGGTGCGAGGGAGGTGGGACTTCCCCAAGGTCACAGCACCAAGATGGGGCCGGGCTACTCTGGGTGGGGCTCCCGATCCACCTGTCGCAGGTCCAGGGACAGGAACAGCTTCGGAAGGCTGATTCATGCTCACGCTGTCATGGGAGGTTGACTCACAAAGGCAGCTGTGCAGCCAGGAACACCTGGGGCGGACCCCCAGCTCTGCCACTTACAAAACCTGTGGCATCAGGTGAGTTTTGGCTCTTTAGTCTCTTCCTGTCTCAAATGTGGAAAATGGAAAACGGCTTACAGGAAGACTGTCAGTGTTCAATGCAACTGACATCACAATAAAAGGTATATTAAATTATCCGCTCGGGGACTGTGCTATGCACTCGAAAAGTGGGAATAAAATAGATGTTGTCTTTGTAGGACAGCTGGCAAAACTGGTGTGATCTTGCCCCCCCCCCCACCCTCCACGGAACACTGGGTGATGTCTGAATATATTCTGATTGTCACAACTGGAGGGGCCGGGCGCGGTGGCTTGTTCCTGTAATCCCAGCATTTTGGGAGGCAAAGGTGGGTGGATCACCTGAGGTCAAAAGTTCAAGACCACCCTGGCCAACTTGGTGAAACCCTGTCTCTACTAAAAATACAAAAATTAGCTGGCCGTGGTGGCACGTGCCTGTAGTCCCAGCTACTTGGGAGGTTGCAGGAGAATCACTTGAACCCGGGAGGCAAAGGTTGCAGTGAGCTGAGATCATGCCATTGCACTCCAGCCTGGGCAACAGAGTGAGACTCAATCTCAAAAAAAAAAAATAAATAAATAAAAAATCCTGGAGCGGGGACTGGTTACTCCTGGCATCACGTGTATAGAGACCAGGAATGCTGCTAGCCATCCTACAGCGAACAGGACAGCCCCCACAATAAGAAGTATATCCAGCCGGGCGCAGTGGCTCACGCCTGTAATCCCAGCACTTTAGGAGGCTGAGGCGGGCGGATCACCTGAGGTCGGGAGTTTGAGACCAGTCTGACCAACATGGAGAAACCCCATCTCTACTAAAAATACAAAATTAGCTGGGTGTGGTGGCACATGCCTGTAAACCCAGCTACTGTGGAGGCTGAGGCAAGAGAATCACTTGAACCTGGGAGGCAGAGGTTGTGGTGAGCCGAGAGCATGCCATTGCACTCCAGCCTGGGCAACAAAAGCGAAACTCTGTCTCCAAAAAAAAAAAAAAAAAAAAAAAAAAAGTGGCCGGGTGAGGTGGCTTACGCCTGTAATCCCAGCACTTTGGGAGGCCGAGGCGGGCATATCACGAGATCAGGAGATGGAGACCATCCTGGCTAACACGGTGAAACACCCCCGTTTCACCCCCGTTTATTTTTGTACTAAAAATACAAAAAAAAAAAAAAAATTAGCCTGGCGTGGTGGCAGGTGCCTGTAATCCCAGCTACACGGGAGACTGAGGCAGGAGAATGGCATGAACCCGGGAGGCGGAGCTTGCAGTGAGCCGAGATCAAGCCACTGCACTCCAGCCTGGGTGACAGAGCAGGACTCCGTCTCAAAAAAAAAAAGTATATCCAGCCCAAAATGTTAATCGTGTTGGGATTGAGAAACCCTCCTATAGCAGGACACAGACATTTAAACCATACGATTACATGTGTGTGCATAAACACGTGAGAGGAAACACAGGCTGGGTGTGACCCAACGAAGTTCCCTATAGAAAGTGATGAGATCCATGCTGGATGTGAGGGGTGAATAGGAGTTAGGAAAGTAATGAGGGAGAAAGTTGTTCTAAGTAACAGCAAAGGCAAAGGTTTGGAAGCTAGAAAAAGAGCCTGGGCCAGGCGCAGTGGCTCACACCTGTAATCCCAGTAGTTTGGGAGGTCGACACAGGCAGATCGCTTGAGGTCAGGAGTTTAAGACCAGCCTGGAACGTGGCAAACCCCGTCTCTACTAAAAATACAAAAAATTAGATGGATGTGGTGGTGTGCGCCTGTAGTCCCAGGTACTCAGGAGGCTGAGGCAGGAAAATCACTGATTCCAGGGAGGCAGAAGTTGCGGTGAGCTGAGATTGCCATATTGCACTCAAGCCTGGGCAACAGAGCAAGACCCTGTTTCCCAAAAAAAAAAAAAAAAAAAGGAAAAGAGCCATATATATACATATATATATATATATATATATATTTTTTTTTTTTTTTTGAAATGGAGTCTCACTCTGTCACTCAGGCTGGAATGCAGTGGCACGATCTTGAAGAGGCCAATATTTTTAAGGAAGTAAACTTTCTCGATGTGACTAGAATGCAGAGTATAAGGAGGGAAGTGGCGACAGGCCACGTTAAGGAGCTGATAGTTTATCCAGGGAGTTAAGGGATGTAATTGAAGGATGGAACAGGGCGTAGCATGGGTAGATTTGCTTCTGAAGACCTCAGAAGGGCCTCGAAGACCTCAGCAGGGCCTGGAGGCAGGAGGCCATAAGGAGGCTGCTGTGGGTATCATGGGTGAGAGAGAACGTGTTAGTGGGGGAGGGAGGAAGAGCATCTTCAGAACAAGATGGACAAAGTCTCAGAGCCAAAGATCAACCAGTGAGGAAAACAAGCAACTCAGCCGGGCATGGTGGCTCATGCCTGTAATCTCAACACTTTAGGAGGCCAAGGCAGGTGAATCACTTGAGGTCAGGAGTTCGAGACCAGCCTGGCCAATATGGTGAAACCACCATGTCTACTAAAAATACAAAGATTAGCCAGACATGGTGGCGAGCGCCTGTAATTCCAGCTACTCAGGAGGCTGAGGCAGGAGAATCACTTGAACCTGGAAGGCGAAAGTTGCAGTGAGCCAAGATCGCACCACTGCACTCTAGCCTGGGCAACAGAGTGAGACTTTGTCTAAAAAACTAAATAGGCCGGGTGTGGTGGCTCATGCCTGTAATCCCAACACTTTGAGAGGCCAAGGTGGGCGGATCACCTGAGGTTGAGAGTTCTAGATCAGCCTGACCAACATAGAGAAACCCTGTCTCTACTAAAAATACAAAATTAGCTGGGTGTGGTGGCATATGCCTGTAATCCCAGCTACTCGGGAGGCTGAGGCAGGAGAATCGCTTGAAGAAATCGCTGAGGCAGAGGTTGCAGTGAGCCGAGACCGCACCAATGCACTCCAGCCTGGGCAACAGAGCGAGACTCTCTAAAAAGAAAGAGAGAGAAGGAGAGAGAGGAAAGGAAGGGAAGGGAAGGGAAGGGGAGGGGAGAAGGGGATGGGAGGGGAGAAGACGAGGGGAGGAGGGGAAGGGGAGAAGAGGAGGGAAGGAGGAGGGGAGGGAAGGGAGGAGAAGGGAGGAGGGGAGGGGAGAGCGGAGGGAAGGGAAGGGGCAACTCCATGTAGGATGAGAGAGAGAGGACTTCCAGGGGGCCGTGGGCGTGGGCAGCAGGGAGAGCTAGGCTGGACTGGTGGGAGCTGGAAAAAGGCCTCTTGAGGAAACAACGTCCAAGCAGAGCCCTGAAGGCTACCCAGGAGCTGGGCAGGGGAAGAGGTGGGGCAGGGAACCAGCACGTTCTGGCACAGCCTCTAGGGCTCTGCTGCCTGACAGACCATTTTGAGAACCACATCTCTCTTAGTAAACCTCCATACTGAAGTTAGTTCATCATCTCTAACCAAAAGGCCTGGGTTTGTCCCCGCTAGTTCCTCCCAGCAGGCACTCCTTCGCACCCTCCGAGAACCTCAATCGATTTGTCTAGAATTTCTGCAAGGGTCAGGAAGGCACTTCAGGGAGATTTCCAAGCAAGGCACGTGAGTGAGCCGTCTTAGGGGTAGAGTCCCAGCCCCAGTGGGGCAGGGCCAGCTGCCACTGAGAAATGAACAAGCTGTTCCCTCTGGGACCTGATGAAATTGCAAAATCATGAGCAAATAAATGATCATTGTTTTCAGCCACTAAGTTTCAAGTTGGTTTGTTACACGGCAAAGACAACTGAAGCAAGCAGCTACTGGCGTTGAGCATCTGCTGTGTGTCCTGCACTGTGTTCCGTGTTCTGTGAGCAACAGCTTGTTACCTTCGCTCGTGCTTCTTATCAGAGGAGGACTTTTAGAGAAATTAAATAATCCCATCCCAGAGCACAGTCAGGAAGTTAGAGACAGGAGGACTCAGAAGTCCCAACACTTACTTGTGAGGAACCGCGCTCCTGGCCACAAGCCTACATGCGATCTCTCAGGCCCAGCCAGAAGCAATGACAGAGGCTGAGCCTGGCAGGCCTCAGTGGGGTGGCAGGAAGAGGCAGCTGCCTCTTTTCTTTCTTTCTTTTTTCTTTTTTTTGGAGACGGAGTCTCGCTCTCCGTCAGGAGTGCACTCGGGCTGGAGTGCAGTGGTGCGATCTCAGCTCACTGCAACCTCTACTTCCCGGGCTAAAGCAATTCCCCTGCCTCAGCCTCCTAAGTAGCTGGGATTATAGGCCCCTACCACCACTCCCAGCTAAGTTTTGTATTTTTAGTAGAGATGGGGTTTTACCATGTTGGCCAGGCTGGTCTCGAAAGTGATCCACTTTTCTTGGTCTCCCAAATTTCTGGGATTGCAGGTGTGAGCCACTGTGCCTGGCCTAATTTTTGTATTACCCTCTTTTTTTATTTTATTTTTTTTCTGGGTAGAGACAGGTTTTTGCCAGGTTGCTTAGGCTGGTCTCGAACTCCTGGGCTCAAGAGATCCTCCTGATTCGGCCTCCCAAAGTGCTGGGATTACACAAGCACAAACAGTGCAAGGAATCTTGAACACACTTTACTATCAGTAATTTTCCACTCCTAGCCCTTCTCCCTCTTGTCCCACTCTGACCCGCACCAAGTCCATAAAACAGCAGAAGCCTTTTTTTTTTTCCTGAGGATTCCCTCAGCAGTGAGAAGACATCCCCATGTGTAATACATCTCACCCTTACCTGGTGCTGTCCTGTGGGGAAAAAAATGGAACATAAGGGGAGTGGCGTTTTCTCCTCTTGCTTACGCCATCATAATAAGCGATTACAGGCTTCACTGTTACTTTGTCTGTAGCCTGTTGTCTTCATGGACTAAGGTAAGGGGACAGCTCAGCAGTCTCTGACTCGCGCACCCGCCTCTTTCAGAGAAATTGCACTCACAGCCTCCTGGTGGTGGCCTCTTCCCTGTACTGGCCTTGGTTCCCACGTCCCCAGTCAGTCTTAAGTCCTTCCCACTCTGCTTTCTGTGCCCCTGCCACCTTCTAGTTCCAGGGTCACATCCTTTGTAATCCCATTCAAACCGCAAAGCTCCCATTGTGACATCAAGACTCGATAGTGACCACTTCGGATTATCGGTCACTGTAATGATGATGACAGCAGCTGTATTTGTTGAGCACGAGCTATTCCCAGCACTGCCTTGTGGATCTGTTGGGCAAACATTATTGAAGAAAGAACTGGCCGGATGCCATGGCTCATACCGTAATCCCCGCACTTTAAGAGGCCGAGGCGGGAGGATGACTTGAGCCCAGGAATTCGGGACTACCCTGGCTGACATGGCAAAACCCAGTCTCGACAAAAAAAATACAAAAATTAGCTGGGCATGTGATGTGCTCCTGTGGTCCCAGCTACTAGGGAGACTGATGTGGAAAGATCTCTTGAGCCCAGGAGATCAAGGTTACAGTGAGCCATGATTGTGCCACTGCACTCCAGCCTAGGCGACAGAGCAAGAACTTGTCTCAAGACAAAAAAAGAAAGTACTCTCACCTAAAATACAGTTTACAAAGCATGCCTTTCCAAAAGGCTATCAAAAGGGGTTAAAATATTAAAGGTTTGGGAGGCTGAGGCAGAAGAATCGCTTGAACCAGGGAATCAGAGGTTGCAGTGAGCCGAGATTGCACCACAGCACTTCAGTCTGGCGACAGAGCATGACTCTGTCTAGAAAAAAAAAAAAAAGAAGAATACTAACACAAGCTGCCTCTAGGCCTCATTTGAGCTAAACACTCCTTCAGGTCAGGTCAGGCTCAAATCATCTCTAGGTAACCTCAAATCTTACTGGCAGCAAGGTCATAGTAGTTAAGAACAGTAGCTAACAGCATGGGCTACACTGGGTAATAAGGTAGCTGTGGGATACTTCAGGCAAATTGTTAAACCTCTCTGATTCTCAGTGTCCTCACCTGCAAATAGAACAATGTTAGTGCCGACTTCCTGGGGCTGTTGCAAGGAGTCAATGAGATAATGCTTATAAGGCCTCAATAGACTAGGGGTTCAATAATTGTTGGTTTTTATTGTTACAAAATACTGGTGAGAGTGATAGCTATGCCCAGGAATACTGAGATCCCTCCAGAAGGAAGGCCAGTCTTATTTAAAGGAGTATCCTGGTTGGCAGGACTTCCCAACTGTTCAGCAGAAAATCCAGAGAAGCAGTCATCCTTGGTGCAGGATCCAGATTCCAGCTGAGTTTAAGTCCTCCAGTCTCTAAGCCAAGGTTCTTAACCTGCCTGGAGTAGTGGCTCAGAGCTGTAATCCCAACACTTTGGGAGGCAGAGGCAGAAGGATCGCTTGAGCCCAGGAGTTGTAAGCCAGCTTGGGCAACATGGTGAAACCCCTTCTCTAAAAAAAAAAAAAAAAAAAAAAAAAAGAAAGAAAAGAAAGAAAAGAAAATTAGCTGAGTATGGTGGCACATGCCTGTAGTCCCAGCTACTCTAGAGGCAGAGGTAGAAGGATCAATTCAGCCAAGGAGGTCAAGGCTGCAGTGAGCTGTGATCCTGCCACTGCACTCCAGCCTAGGTGACAGAGTGAGACCATGTTTTTGTTTTTTGAGACAGAGTTTCGCTCTTGTTGCCCAGGCTGGAGTGTAGTGGTGCGATCTCGGCCTCCCAGGTTCAAGCGATTCTCCTGCCTCAGCCTCCCCAGTAGCTGGGATTACAGGCATGTGCACCATGCCCAGCTAATTTTTGCATTTTTAGTACAGACAGGGTTTCTCTATGTTGGTCAGGCTGGTCTCGAACTCCTGACTTCAGGTGATCCACTCACCTCAGCCTCCCAAAGTGCTGGGATTACAGGCATGAGCCACCGCCAAATGGCCAAGACCCTGTCTTTTTTTTTTTTTTTTTTTTGAGATGGAGTTTCTTGTTGCCCAGGCTGGAGTGCAATGGCGTGATCTCAGTTCACTGCAACCTCAGTCTCCCGGGTTCAAGCGATTCTCCTGCCTTAGCCTCCCAAGTAGCTGGGATTACAGGTGCCCGCCACCACACCCAGCTAATTTTTAGTATTTTTAGTACAGATGGGGTTTCACCATGTTGGCCATGCTGGTCTCGAACTCCTGGCCTCGTGATCTGCCTGCCTTGGCCTCCCAAAATGCTGGGATTACAGGCATGAGCCACCACGCCCGGCCAGATCCTGTGTTAAAAAAAAAAAAAAAAAGAAAAAAAAATTTCTTAACCTTCAGAAAGCATCAGGATTACTGAGGGCTTGTTTACAATGCATAGTCTTAGAGTCCTCCCTCCAGGTTTTGAGTGAGACCTGGGATTGGGTACATTTAACAAATGCCTCAGGTAATTCTTTTTTCTTTTCTTTTTTTTTTTTTTTGAGATTGAGTCTTGCTCTGTCATCCAGGCTGGAGTGCATTGGCATGATCTCGGCTCACTGCAACCTCGGTCTCCCAGGTTCAAGCGATTCTCCTCCTGTAGCCTCCTGAGTAGCGGGGATTACAGGTGTGTGCCACCACACCCAGCTAATTTTTGTATTTTTAAGAGAGAGAGGGTTTCACCATGTTGGTCAGGCTGGCCTCAAACTCCTGACCTCGTGATCCGCCCACCTCAGCCTCCCAAAGTGCTGGGATTACAGGCATGAGCCACGGTGCCTGCCTCAGGTAATTCTTCAGAGTCCCAAACACTGCCTTAAGCCAGGAATAGACTGACTTCTACTGTAAATGGGCCAGAGAGTAAACACCTTTGGCTCTGTGGGCCAGACGTCTCTGTAACTACTCAACTCCTGCTTTGGTGGTGGAAAAAAAAAAAAAAAAGCCATAGGTTCATAAATGAATGGGTGTGGCTGTGTTCCAATAAAATTTTATTTATAAAAATAGGTGGTGAGACTGATTCAGTTTGTGGGCCATCGTCTGCCAGTCCCTGTTCTCTTCTATATATAACCAATAAAGACACAGAGATGTACATATAAAAAAGTGATATGTCTTTAATTTAAAATTATGACCTGGAAATAACTAGTCAGTTTAAGTGATCCAGACTTCCTCTTCATACCCAAATGGAACAGACACAATATTGGCTCAGATTTCCAACCCCAGAAAAAAACCAAACCGAATCCTTGGGAAGTCCCTGCAGTGACCTTGCTGGGGCCATCAGACTGCACAGAGTGGAGGTGTCCAAGCTGCTGGGCTGCTGTTCTCCAGCCACACTGAGAAGAGCTTTCCTTCTTCCAGCAACTCCCTCGCTGGGTCTGATATCCCCCTTCACCTCCCTTTTAGCTGGCACTGCACGAATGCCTCCACAGAGGCTGACAGTATAGCAGTCACTTCCAAACTGTCTTTGGTGCATCTTCAGGGTCACCTTCCTGTGGTCACAATAGAGGAGCTGAGCATTCTAAACGTTCGTGCCCAGGAGGGCGGCGTCTTCACTTTTTAGCTGAGGTCTGGAGCCCTGAGTTGTAACCATTGGTCACATGTGGCTGAGGCACCGGCAGCAAATCGGCAAACTTGGGAAACGATCTGGGGAGATGTAAGGGCCTTGGTAATTGATGGTAAGTCTGAAAATGAAACAGACAAATGGCATCTGGGTAAAATCCTTACAGATACGTCAGAAGAGAAAGTGTAAAATGGAACAGGGAACAGCACCTCCTTCAGCACTCCAAGGCTCTGCCTGCTCTTCCCTGAGCACAGAATCCAAAGGGTCCCATTTCTGGTGTGTGTGTGTTTGGTTTTTTTTTTCTTTTTGAGATGGAGTCTCGCTCTGTCACCAGGCTGGAGTGCAGTGGCGCGATCTAGGCTCACTGCAACCTCCGCCTCCTGGGTTCAAGCGATTCTCCTGCCTCAGCCTCCTGAGTAGCTGGGATTACAGGTGCACACCACCACGCCCAGCTAATTTTTGTATTTTTCGTAGAGACGGGGTTTCACCATGTTGGCCAGGATGGTCTCGATCTCTTGACCTCGTGATCCACCCGCCTCGGCCTCCCAAAGTGCTGGGATTACAGGCTTGAGCCACCGCGCCCGGCCAGGGTCCCACTTCTTAGGTTGGCTTCGCCTCTTCCTCCTCCTACATTCAGGGTCAATCATGGCTTTGGATTCACTCAGCCACTCAGAGAGAGTCTCAAGAGAACAGGAGGCACTGAGGGGTGTGGCAGGGGAAGAGTCCAGCGTGTGATGCTCAGCAGGGCTTTTTTTGCTGAATTTTGGAAATGTGGAGTCAGCAGAGGAGAAAGGGTGTGGCCACAGGGCGGCCCTTCTGGAGGCCTTCCTAGGAAGGGTTCACACACAGAACAAATACAACTGGCTGGAAGCAAGCCTCCGTGCAAAGCCAACAGGTCGCTCAGACCCACTGCAGTGGGGCGGCAAGCTTCCACACTAGTTGGCTTTCTCAAAAATGTACAGCATCCAAAGCTTGACCTGAGTCAAAAGCTCTAGGGGCAAACCACCAAAGGACTACTCAGAGATGCTGTGGAAATCCAGAGAGTGGCCAAACTGTCCTCACCACACACAGTATTCCTGAGCCAGACTGGCTGCACACTGCATGCATTACGGAGGCATCCCAGCGCAGTACCTAACAAGGGCCTGCGCTGTGCCTGGGGTGGGGTCAGGGGAGAGCACAACAGTCATTGGAGTCCCCTGAGAACTGAGGCACAGTGAGAAGGAGAAAAGGGTGGGGTTTCCTCCTCAGGCAAAGTCACACTGCCTCCCAAGGGAGGAAGATATTATTGCTCAACTGCCAGCACCAGTGACATTACCCTACTCGAAAGGATGGCACCTGGGGTAGGGCAGCTCAGGAGAGACCCAGGCTGGGCGACGGCCCCCAGTGACAGCCCGCTGTGTTGTTCCTTACAGTTGTCCAAGACCAAGGCTGGGTCACGTCACAAGCCCCGGGTCATGACAACACGTGTCCCATCACATGCACCTGTGACCCCCAGCTAACCAATCTTCTGGGTCTTAGCAAGGCAGCTCAAGTAGGGGGAGTAAGAGTTTGGGTCCCAGGAGCCCAACAAATTCCTCTTCTCAAAAACAGTGCAACCCCTAAGCGTTTATTAAAGAGGGAGCTGTGCACATGGCCGGCCTAAGGCCAAGGCCAGTCACAGGACCCACTTACAAGACCATGGAGTTTTCATCCCATCATGGCAGAAGGCTGGCCTGACCCCTGCCCTCACTGGATGATGCTGTCTGGCTGCCCATTCTGGGCCACCTGCCCAGGGTCAGAGGTGGGGGCCGGGTTAGCTGTGTTGCTCTGCAGGTAGCGGCGGAAATCTTTGATCATGGGCCGGAGGACCTGGATGAGGACGCTCAGGGCAGCCTGTGTGCCCTCCATGGCCTGGGCCTGGCGCTCCTGGGCACAGGCCTGCACTTCCTGGGAGCGGCGGATCATCTGCAGTAGGTCGTTTTGCTGCTCCAGGTGCTGTGCGATCTCCTTCACATGCAGGTTGGTGACCCGCTGCTCCTGTATCAGCTTGGCGGAGTTGAGAGCAATGCGGCTCTTGAGCGCTTGCGGCTTGACCGATGTGTCTGCATGCTGGGCCATCATGTCCACAGGGGCCTCCGGTGGCAGCGGCGGGGGCGCCTCAGCCGTGCAGTACTCCACCACGCCCTCCTCCAGCGTGTGATAGGTAGTCTCTGTGGGGACTGCAGGGTAGAAAGAACAGAGGCCAAGGGAGGTCACTTTCTGGAAGGAATACAGCTGGCTGTATAGGGTGGGGAAGAGGCCATAAAGGGGAATCCAGGCCTCCCCTGGCTGCATAGCTATTCAGGTATAAATCTAGAATCTAAGGGGTTCAGAATCTTAATCTACTTGGTAATCAAAGGGCCAGCCCTGGATCTGGCAAAAGCAAAGATGTTGATCATAATACTAGCAAAACTTTTAGAGCAACTACTACATGTCAGACACTTTGTACTCATTAGCTCAACAAATCCTCAAAATGACACCAAGAGGTCGGTGCTGTCATCTTCATTTTCCAGAAATGAGAAAACAGACCGAGAGGCCGGGCGCGGTGGCTCAAGCCTGTAATCCCAGCACTTTGGGAGGCCGAGACGGGCGGATCACGAGGTCAGGAGATCGAGACCATCCTGGCTAACACAGTGAAACCCCGTCTCTACTAAAAAATACAAAAAACTAGCTGGGCGCGGTGGCGGGCACCTGTAGTCCCAGCTACTCGGGAGGCTGAGGCAGGAGAATGGCGTAAACCCGGGAGGCGGAGCTTGCAGTGAGCCGAGATCTGGCCACTGCACTCCAGCCTGGACGACAGAGCGAGACTCCGCCTCAAAAAAAAAAAAAAAAAAAAAGAAAACAGACCGAGAAATGTAGAATGATTTGCTAAGGTCACAGAGCTTATTCAGCAGATCCAAGAGGCAAACCCAGGTCTCCCCAAGAGCAGAGCCCAGCGTGCTCCTGACCTCCACGCTGGGCTGCTCCTAGCTAAGAAAGGCACCCCCTGCCGGGTGCGGTGGCTCAACACCTGTAATCCCCGCATTTTGGGAGGCCGAGGTGGGTGGATCACCTGAGGTTAGGAGTTCGAGACCAGCCTGACCAATATGGAGAAACCCTGTCTCTATTAAAAATACAAAATTAGCCAGGCGTGGTGGCGCATGCCTGTAATCCCAGCTACTTGGGAGGCTGAGGCAGGAGAATCGCTTTAACCTGGGAGACGGAGGTTGCAGTAAGCCGAGATCATGCCATTGTACTCCAGCCTGCGCAACAAGAGCGAGACTCCGTTTCACAAAAAAAAAAAAAAAAAGAAAGGCACCCCAGAGGCTGGGTCACATGCTCTCTGTGGTACCAGTGAAGCAGGCATCTTGGGTGGGACTCTACACATGCTCTTTGCAGCCACATTAGTCCTACCTCCTTTGATGCTTTCTGTTTTTTTTGTTTTGTTTTGTTTTTCTTGAGTCGGCGTTTTGCTCTTTGCCCTGTCGCCCAGGTTGGAGTTCAGTGGCACGATCCCGGCTCACTGCAACCTCTGCCTCCCGGGTTCAAGAGATTCTCGTGCCTCAGCCTCCTGAGTAGCTGGGACTACAGGCGCCCGCCTCCAAGCCTGGGTAATTTTTGTATTTTTAGTAGAGACGGGGTTTCACCATATTGGCCAGGCTGGTCTCGAACTCCTGACCTCAAGTGATCCACCCACCTCAGCCTCCCAAAGTGCTGGGATTACAGGAGTGAGCCACTGTGCCCGGTCCTTTGATGCTTTGACTTGACTTCCTAGGCCCCTGTGGTCAAGCAGAAAAGGAGGTGAGAATGGGACAGCGGTAGCTTAAGTGCCCAGTCAATGTCTCCCTGTCTCTCATCATCTGGGTCAATGGGATACTTAAACGTTTATCCTTCCTGTTCCAGAGCAGCATCTGACTTGGACCCGTGTTTGTCCCCCTTACCCCACCCCAGTGTATTCTTGAGAAATACGCATTGCAAGGGGATGGCACTCACATATCCATCCAACTCCCCCAACCCCCACTGAGAATCACTGAATGATCCAGCTCACAGCCATCACAAGCGAGCAGAGGTAATGGGTACAAATCCTCTAAACTAAAAAATCCAACCAAAGTTAGCTCTGTTGTCATTCCTAGCTGGGAACCTTGGAAAGGATCCTAGCTGGGCTGTTTGGGCCTCCACACATGTGGGAGAGGTCAAGCTCCTCCACCCTTCAATGCCAATGTCAGCTATATGTCCCCACGCCACCAAGAAGCCCCCTTCCTCTTCCGGGGCCTTAGATTTTCCCAACTGATGGTGAAGCTATTCCTATATGTGTCATCTCTGTCCTACTAGAATATAACTGGCCTGTATTTTAGACAACTTGGTCATCCCAGTGCCCAGCACAGGGTTTGGTACAGAATAAGTGCCAATGTTTGATGAATGAATGAATGAATGGAGTAGATTAACACCAGGAACCAGGAGGCTCCCAAGTAGCACCTGATCAAAGATCCCCCGCACTGAAAACAGAATCCAGAATCGTTGTCTCACTTGGGCAGTATTATTCCCATCAATTTTTTCAACAAACATGGCCTGGCTGTCTACTACAAGCTGAGCCCTGTGAAAATCCTCTGGGGATACAGACACGGTCTCTTGTCTTCAAGGACCACCCAGTTCGGCAAGTGGAGGTAAGTCATGGACAAACATGGTGGCAATGCTCAGTGGTGAGCTATCCAGCACATCAGAAGTCCAGCCCACGTGCTGAGGAAGTCCCAAAGAGAGCAAGATCACTTCTGTCTGGGGTGCTGCTCTTGGAAGGCCTCATGGTCTTCCAAGACCCCCATCTGACCTCTGACCCTTGGCAGCCAACCTTCCCCAGGCCACCCCAGAGCTTGCTGACCCTTCCCACTTATGCACGCCGCCTGGGCAGGAGAGGTCACTCACTCTGTGTCAGGGTGACCGTGGCTGCGGCTGCGGTGGCCGAGGGTCCGAGGGCCACAGGGTGGATCTCTGTGGTGCTGGGCAGGCTGATGATGGTGGCCTCGCCCAGCAGGTTGCAGATACGTTGTTGCATGGGGGTCAGCAGCACTGGGGCTACAGCTGGGCCACCGCCGCCACTGCCACCGCCTGTCCCAGGCCCCCCAGCTCCGTCCTCCTCAGTGGACCCCGGCGCCTCACCACCCTCCACGGCGGCCCGGACCTGGGCAACCTTGCGACGGACCTCGGTCTTGAGGTCAGACCACTTCTTCTTGACCTCAGGCAGCTCCCTGCGGCAGGTGGCCACGGCGTTGACCCTTCTCAGGATGCCGTGCCAGGCTGCGCTCTTGGCGGCCAGGGGGACCCCGGCGTTGAAGTGGTTCACCAGCAGGTGCTTCTTCAGCTCCAGCTCCTCCACGATGATCTCCACCTCCCGCTCCGAGAAGTTCATCTTCCTCTTCTTGGCTGGGACGGCCATGGCCTCTCCCCTCCCCTCTTTTTAAAGAAATTATAATCCCCTCAAGCGCCCCAGTTCTCCTTCTCTTCTTCCTCAGCCTCGCCCCTCACCCACCCCCTACAGGGGATAGGCCAGGCTTGCTCGAGGCCAAGCACTAGGCCTTTGGTAACCCCCCTCGCTACGCAAAGTGCGTAGGGCCCAGCCCCAACCGGCCCGGCCGCTGCCAGCCAGCGGCGTAATGGCTTCCTGAATCTGCCTCTTCCGCCGAGGTGTGCGGAGATCCGCCCACTTCCCCTCTTCCCGCCTCCCAGCGCTTCTCTGGGAGAACCCGCCTTCCCGGTTGGTAGAGGCTCAAATATCACGTCGATCACTGGTTCTTTCGGTCTGTCGCTCAGCTACAGAGCACGCCCACTTACTGTAATTCGCCTGATCATTGGTTTAAAATTGTGTCTGTCGCCCAGAGCGCCCCGCCCACCTAACCTTTATTCACTTCCATTGGAAAATCATTCTGTCGTTCAATTATCAGTATTAAGACGATTAAGCCGTTAAATTCAGCTATTTTATTGGTGGTTTAGGGAGTTAGATTACCAAAACCCTGCTTCCTGAGGATACTTCGTGCTTTCGGCCGTGAGCCATGAGACAATTTTAAATTCCTCCCACCGGCACAAACTCTGCCCCGCAATTGCAGTTTATAAATGCTCTCACACAAATCCTATTTCCCACCGGAGGCTACGATCTCTGCGTACACGACCGCTCCTCCCATCCTTAAGATCCTGCCGTCTAAACAGAGTTAGTTCATCAATGGAAACTGGACACGGGGCCTTCCGCCTGCCAATCACAAGATTTCTGCCTATCGCTGCGTGATTTTCTCTCTCTTGGCCCCCGGCTCAGCCAATCCCCGCCTCCCTCAGTTTGAATCGGCCCCAGGCGGAACAGGGTGACCCAGCCCACCCCATTGATCCGGGTAGTCCGTGGTGGTGTGGGCTGCCCTTAGGCAGGCTCCGCCCCTCCCGGCTCTCCATCCGAGCCTGTGATTGGCCTCCGGTGCGCCAGGGGCGCGGTCGGTGAGGCTGGGCGCGGAGGGGCGGGGCTCCCGGAAGCCGCCCCTCCCGCCAGCTTGCCGGCGTCTCAGAGCCCGCGCTCGCAGCTCCAGAGCGCCTGGCGTGCCTTCCGTGCGGTCCCCGCCGGCCCGCCGCCCCAGCCCCCGCCAGCGCCCGGAGCCCCTGCCTCGCACCCGATGGTGAGCAGTGTGTTGTGCCGCTGTGTGGCCTCCCCGCCGCCGGACGCCGCCGCCGCCGCCTCTTCGTCTGCCTCGTCGCCGGCGTCCGTGGGGGACCCCTGCGGCGGCGCTATCTGCGGGGACCCGGACCACCGGCTGCGCCTGTGGAGACTCTTTCAGACGCTCGACGTCAACCGGGACGGCGGCCTGTGTGTCAACGACCTGGCGGTGGGGCTGCGGCGCCTAGGACTGCACCGCACGGAGGGCGAGCTCCAGGTAGGCTGCGCGCATCCTCAGCACCGGCGGGGAGGCAGCCCCTCGAGGGCCGGGTGACAGGTCTGGGCCGCTGGTGACAGGTCTCGGGGGACGGCCCCTTGGGCTGCGCGGGATCCCTACTGTCCAGAGGAAGGATGCACCCTGACTCACTGAGGGACACCCCACTTATGCCCTGATGAGAGTGGGGCTCCTTCCTGACTTCTTTGGGTGCTTGAGCCGGGTTCTTCGTGGACACAGGTGGGCACCCTCTGGGCTTTCTGATGGGCGAAAAGCCCTTTCTTGCCCGGGCTTTCCCCAGCGTAGAAGGCTCAGGAGTGTGCCTTTGTCACCTCCTGACCTCGAGGCCAAGCTGGACTCTCCCTTCACCCATGGATGGGTTCATCCATCGGTCCCCAGCAGCACCCCCTCCTTTCCCTCTCGTTTCCATGCCAGCCGTGGGCCCTGATCTGGTTCCCCTCAGGAGCATGTGGGAGTTGAAAAAAAAATTGGTATTGGGGTTTCAGGCTGATCCGTGTGGACGTGGGCGGTGAAGACTGACAGTTCTCATGATTTAGGCTCATCCCCCTTGCCCTGTTTATCCAGAAAATGGGATCGCGATCCCTGCGGGTTGGAGTGTGGATGAAGTGAAAGAATCTGGGGGAATTTTTTTTCCTGAAAGTCAAAGCGAGATTGTTACTGTTGTGGGCTCTTGGCCGAGGTGTGGGAATAGGGGCGCAGAGAAATGGTCATCCCTGGGCCTGCCAAGAGAAGTGCTGGCCTTTCTGTATGAGAACCTCAGAGCAGAGGCTGTTTCTCTCCCTTCTGTCTCTTCCCCTTCAGTCTGACTTGGCAGGTGTAGCTGCCATTTTCCTAAGTATTTCATTTACTGTGGCTTAGCCTGATTTACAACCTGGAATAGGACTCCTGAGTCCTTTACCTAAGAACCTGTTTCTCTGCTGAGTTAGTTTGGTCTAGTTGTACACACGACAATTAGAGAATCTCACAGCCAAGTATGAAGAGAATCTGGTAAACCGCCAATGAATTAAATCAATTTGTTGGGTGGGTGTACATAGGTGTTGTTAACTCCTGTACAAGATTATTGGATCAACATCCAAGGTGTTGAGCCGTAATAACTTATTAGGATCAGCCTAGGAGGACCAAGAGTAACACTACGCAACATAGAATCGTTGAGTTAAGTCCAAGAGATTTAGAGACAAGGTTTTGTTTGTTTGTTTGTTTTGAGACAGAGTCTGGTTCTGTCTCCCAGGCTGGAGTGCAGTGGTGCGATCTCAGCTCACTGCAGCCTCCGCCTCCTGGGTGCAAGAGATTCTCCTGTCTCATCCTCCCCAGTAACTGGGATTACAGGCACATGCCACCATACACAGCTAACTTTTGTATTTTTAGTACAGACAGGCTTTCACCATGTTGGCCAGGTTGGTCTCGGGCTCCTAACCTCAGGTGATCCACCTGCCTCCGCCTCCCAGAGTGTTGGGATTACAGGCGTGAGCCACTGCACCCGGCTAGAGACTAGTTTAAAAAAAAAAAAAAAAAATTGTTTCCAGTCAGTTTCACACAAAATAGTGTTGTGAACTAGAGATTTTCCTGTATGTATCTGATGAATACTCACTTGAAAAGATAGAATGGCTGGCTGGGCACAGGGCGCTCACGCCTGTAATCCCAGCACTTCCTGGGAGGCCGAGCTGGGTGGATCACCTGAGGTCGGGAGTTTGAGACCAGCCTGACCAACATGGATAGACCCCGTCTCTACTAAAAATACAAAATTAGCTGGGCGTGGTGGCGCATGCCTGTAATCCCAGCTACTCGAGAGGCTGAGGCAGGAGAATCGCTTGAACCCGGGAGGCAGAGGTTGCGATGAGCGGAGATTGCGCCATTGCACTCCAGCCTGGGCAACGAGAGTGAAACTCCATCTCAAAAAAAAAAAAAAAGAAAAGAAAAGAAAGAAAGAAAAGGAAAGAAAAGATAGGAAGGCTAAACCCAGAGGGTTTCTGTGTCAAACCTACCCACTTGGCATTGCTGCCAGGCACGTTGAGAACATCTGGCTGTGGGAGAATGTTAAATGTTTACACCATGCTTTGTGCCTCAACTAGAGTCACAGCGTTCTCGAGATTCGAGGCACATCTGATATTGATCCTAATCTGTTTTTTTAGTGGTGAATTTCTCGGGGCAAATAAGGAGAAAGTGATCATTTTTCTTTCTGGTTTTGAAAGAAAACTTTTGTTAACCAGAGAGCCTAGCCCCTTGGGGTCACTTTGGCTCTAAAATCTTTGACTGTGTGACAGATCTAAGTTCTCTGATATGGAGCATTTCTTCTTTATTCTTTTGGTGTGTGGGTTTAGTATAGAGTGGATTTCATTTATTTATCTATTATTATTATTATTATTATTATTATTACTTTTCTGAGATGGAGTTTCACTTTTGTTGCCCAAGCGGGAGTGCAATGACACGGTCTCGGTCTCACCTCACTGCAGCCTTCTCCTCCGGGGTTCAAGTGATTCTCCTGCCTCAGCCTCCTTCAGACTGCAGGCACGCTGGGACTACAGGCGCATACCACCACACCCGGCTAATTTTTTTTTGTATTTTTAGTCGAAACGGGGTTTCACCATGTTGGCCAGGCTGGTCTCGAACTCCTGACGTCAGATGATCCGCCCACCTCGGCCTCCCAAAGTGCTGGGATTATAGGCGTGAGCCACCACACCTCGTCTATTTATTTATTTATTTATTTATTTTTTTGAGTTGGAGTCTCGCTCTGTCACCCAGGCTGGAGTACAGTGGTGTGATCTCACTGAAACCTCTGCCTCCTGGGTTCAAGCAATTCTCCTGCCTCAGCTTCCTGAGTAGCTGGGATTACAGGCACCTGCCACCATGCCCGGCTAATTTTTGTATTATTAGTAGAGAAGGAATTTCACCATGTTGGCCAGGCTGGTCTCGAACTCCTGACCTCAAGTAATCTACCCACCTCGGCCTCCCAAAGTTCAGGGATTACAGGCGTGAGCAACTGCACTGGGCAGTATAGACTGTATTTCTACAACTTTTTTAGCTTTTGAACAAATTCAGTTGTTACACAGCTTTGAGATCAGAAATAATTTATTAGGTCATTACCTGTAAAGGAGCACATGTTAGTCCTGTGGGGAATGTTTGAAGTATTGGAGAGAAGATCTGCCTTTTTGTAAATAACTGGGCAACAGGAAGACACCCTGCCTCTTGTGCCCCCGTACCACTTCCTGTTGAATTAGCATTAGTATTAACTGCCTACAGAAAAAGCAGTGCTGTGGCTTTGCAGAGCTAGCAGGAGCCGAAAGAGAACTCTGGGGCCCTTTGGGTCAAAATGGGTCATCTGCCATGGGAATAGATGTTGAAGAACACATCAGACTTTGGAAGGTGCTTCCTATGGCCCATATGAAACCAGTGTGAGATGCTTGGGTTTGCAAAGGAATCAGCTGTGAGTGCTTATCAGAGGGTGATGGGTAAATCCAGGCCATGTGACTTCACAAAGCTTCTTCTTAGCTTATAACAGTCTGGGTCAAGTTTTCTTTAAAAGTAAACCAGCAAGTTTTGCCGTCTGCCTTTGTTTGAAAAGAGATGGGACAGTCATAAAAAATTGCTTAAAATGGAAGTGGGCAGAGAAACCGATGGCAGCCAGCCAGGGAAATTTTCTTCGTAAAGGGCATGTAAGCGAGAAGCTTGTTCTGGGTCAAAAAAAGGGAAGAGTTCATTAAAGAAGAAAGCAAAAAGATGACGACAACAGTAGTGACTTTGGGAGATGAGACTCAGCCAGAGCTAATTATAGATTGCCTATTTAAGGCATTTTCATGTGACCAAATAAAATCTGTGCCTTTAAACAAATTTAAAACATAGGTTAGAGCTCAGGCAGCCAATTAGAGGAAGACAGCAAGCTGTGTTACATGTAAACAGTTGTCTCTTCAGCTGAGGCTTTTGGGCTCTTGTAAGGGGCTGGTGTTTATTGCAGGTGAGGTTCTAGATGAGCTGCAGTTTGCTCATTTAGAGACTGGCATCCACACCATCTCGTTTGAGCCTCACAAAAACCTGTGAAGTAAGCAAGTCAGTAAAATGATTTTTACTCCATTTTACTAGGGAAGGAACAACGGTTCAAAAAGACAATGGAACAACGTCAAAGAACATTTGATCGCTAGGAAATTGGACCAGAGAAGGAATGGAACCATCTTCTGATTCCTGCTCCTCTCCTCCTTAACGCAGTTCTTTTCAGGAACATGAAGAGAATTCTCAAGTTCTTTTGGGGGAACTTGAGAAAGAGGAGGAGAGATCATTTAGAACCACATATTTTGCTCCCAAAGTATAGGTTTCAAGATTATCCACAGTTGACCCTGTCAAAGAACAAGAATCCACTCCCCTGTTTCTCTCCCTGACCTGAGCAATGCACATGAGGCAATCCCTATTGACTTGAAATTATTGAATGGAGATCAGTAATGTCAAGTTGGTATTGCTTAATCAGACAGACTGTTGAACTCTATACCTTTTAAATGTTTGGCCATTTGTGGATGTTTATCAAAAGAGCCAGACTTAGATAAGATAGTCTACAGAAGAAAGCTCCTTTCCAAGAGATAGACGTTATTTGCTGTAATGTAATGGCCCTTTAAGAAAAGAAAAATGCTTTTTGCAGATTGGATTAAATTCATGTATTAAACTAATTGTGTTATATTGTTGCATAATCGGTCCCTGGCTCAAAGTCATAATCATCAAGTCAACTAGAATACTCTTTTTTTTTTTTCCGAGACAGAGTCTTGCTCTGTCTGGAGTGCAATGGTGTGATCTCAGCTCAATGAGACCTCCACCTCCCGGGCTCAAGCAGTTCTCTGCCTCAGCCTCCCATGTAGCTGGGATTACAGGCATGAGCCACCATGCTTGTTCTTGAGAAGATTTTTTTTTTTTTTCTTTTTGAGACAGAGTCTCGCTCTGTCGCCCAGGCTGGAGTGCAGTGGCCGGATCTCAGTTCACTGCAAGCTCCGCCTCCCTGGTTCAAGCAATTCCCCTGCCTCAGCCTCCCAAGTAGCTGAGATTACAGGCGCATGCCACCACGCCAGGCTAATTTTTTTGTATTTTTAGTAGAAACAGAGTTTCACCATGTTGGCCAGACTGGTCTCGAACTCCTGACCTCAGGCAATCCGCCCGCTTCAGCCTCCCAAAGTGCTGGGATTACAGGCGTGAGCCACCATGCCCAGCTGAGAAGATTTTTTTTTTTTTAAATGAGTTGATATTTGGAAAGATGCAGTCCCATACCCTGATCCTAAAACAAAGTAACAAATAAGAACAGAGCCAGGCGCGGTGGCTCACATCTGTAATCCCAGCACTTTGGGAGGCTGAGGCAGGTGGATTACCTGAGGTCAGGAGTTCACGACCAGCCTGGCCAACATGGTGAAACCCTGTCTCTATTAAGAATACAAAAATTAGCCAGGCGTGGTGGCACATACCTGTAATCCCAGCTACTTGGGAGGCTGAGGCAGGAGAATTGCTTGAGCCCTGGAGACGGAGGTTGCAGTGAGCCGAGATCATGCTGACACGTGCGTGGCCAACAGAGCCAGACTCTGTCTCAAAAGAAAAAAAAAAGAATATACGAAGCTGGCCACAATGGCTCATGCCTATAATCCTAGCACTTTACGAGGCTGAGGTGGACAGATGGCTTGCACTCAGGAGTTCGAGACCAGCCTGGGCAACTTGGTAAAACACTGTCTCTACAATAAATACAAACATTGGCCGGTCACAGTGGCTCATGCCTGTAATCTCAGCACTTTGGGAGGCTGAGGCAGGCGGATCACTTGAAGTGAGGCGTTCGAGACCAGCCTGGCCAACATGGTGAAACCCTGTCTCTGCTAAAAATATAAAACTTAGCCAGGCATGGTGGCGCATGCCTTTCTGTAGTCCCAGTTACTTGGGAGGCTGAGGGAGAATTGCTTGAACCTGGACGGCAGAGGTTGCAGTGAGCCGAGATCATGCCACTGCACTCTAGCCTTGGAGACAGAGTGAGACTTCATCTCAAAAACAACAACAACAACAAAATTAGCTGGGCATAGTGGCCCACGCCTGTAGTCTAGCTACTTGGGAGGCTGGGGCAGGAGGATCACTTGAGCCTGGGAGGCTGAGGTTACAGTGAGCAGAGACTGTGCCACTGCACTTCAGCCTGGGTAACAGAACAAAACCCTGTCTCAAAATAGATATAAATACTGAGAGAGCACGAGCCTGTCTGATCTGGAGCTTCAACTGGATGAATTTTTTTGATGTTCAAAGAATTATTACTGGCCAGATGCAAAGGCTCACGCCTGTAATCCTAGTACTTTGGGAGGCCAAGGTGGGTGGATTGCTTGAGCTCAGGAGTTTAAGCCCGGCCTGGGCAACACAGCAAGACCCCATCTCTGTTTTTTATAAAATAAAAAAAATTTTTTTTAAATGAGGGGTTGAGTGTGGCAACTCACGCCTGTAATCTCAGTGCTTTGGGAGACTGAGGTGGGCAGATTGCCTGAGGTCAAGAGTTCGAGACTAGCCTGGCCAACATGTTGAAACCCCGTCTCTAATAAAAATACAAAAAAACTAGCCAGGCGTTGTGGTGGGCACCAGTAATCCCAGCTACTCAGGAGGCTGAGGCAGGAGAATCACTTGAATCCGGGAGGCGGAGGTTGCAGTGAGCCAAAATCACACCACTGCACTCCAGCCTGGGCAACAGTGCGAGACTTTGCCTCAAAAAAAACAAAAAGAATAGTTGAAGTCTCACATCCCCACAAGGGAATGATAGAAACAAATATTTCGCTGGTATTCATGCCTGTTCCAGCTGACTCTTGAATTCCTGGGCTCAAGCGATCCTCTCATCTCGGCTTCCCAAAGTGCTGGGATTACAGACCTAAGCCACTGTACCCAGCCAACTTTTTATTTTACTTTATTGTGCCTGTGACACAGCCTCAGGGGTCTTGATGACACGTACCCAGCAGCCAACTTTTTATTATTTACGTATTATTTGAAACAGGATCTTGTTCTGTCACCCAGGCTGGCATGCAGTGGTACAATCACTGCTCACCACAACTTTGACCTCCCAGGCTCAAGCGATCCTCCCACTTAGCCTCCCAGGTAGCTGGGATTACAGGTGTGCACCACCATGCCCAGCTAATTTTTGTATTTTTTGTAGAGACAGCGTTTTCCCATGTTGCTCAGGCTGGTCTCAAACTCCTGAATGCAAGTGATCCTCTTGCCTTGGCCTCCCAAAGTGTTAAGATTACAGGCATGAGCCACCACGCCGAGCCTAACTTTTTCTTTTTAACCATTAATTATACTAATGTGAATTTGGCAGAACCATAGAATTAAGTCTTGGAAGGGTCACGGGCCATCATGGTCACTAGCCAGCCTTCCACCCAACGTGGGGATAAGCTCTCCGGGAGCATCCCTTGCATATGGTCATCTCCCCTTTCTGTCGTGGACCTAATTGGAGTCACTGAGTTCTTTGTCATGTCAGACTGAAATCTTGTATCTGCTGCTGCCCATTGCCCCGTGTGTACTTTCAGGAGCAAGACAGAAAAGTGATCCAAGGGTCCTTTATCTGAAATCTGTGGTCTTATCTTCCTATAATCTCTGCTGCTGCTAAAAAGAGGTATCATCATGTACTTCTCACATGACATGCTGTCCATACCTCTTACAGTGCCCTTAGCTGAGACAATAACCCATGGGGTTTATAGTACAGACTTTCCTCGGAAATGTTACGCTGAGTGAAAAAAGCCAGTCACAAAGATCATGCACTGTGTGTTCCATTTAGGTGAAAGTCCAGAATGGAGAAGTCTATAGAGATAGAAAGTTGAGAAGTGCTTGCCTACCTGGGAGTAGGGTACTGGCGGGTAGAAAGATAGGAAGGTGATAAGGAAGAGAGATGAGGTTTCTTTTTGAGGTGATGAAAATATTCTCAAGTTGACTGGAGTGATGGTTGCACATATCTGTGAAGATACTGAGAACCACTGAATTGTATACTTTAAATGAGTGGTTCATGCCTGTAATCCCAGCACTTTGGGAGGCCGAAGTGGGCGGATCACCTGAGGTCAGGAGTTTGAGACCATCTGGCCAATATGTAGAAACCCCATCTTGGCCGGGCGCGGTGGCTCAAGCCTGTAATCCCAGCACTTTGGGAGGCCGAGGCGGGCGGATCACAAGGTCAGGAGATCGAGATCATCCTGGCTAACACCCCAAAACCCCATCTCTACTAAAAAATACAAAAAGCTAGCCGGGCGAGGTGGCGGGCGCCTGTAGTCCCAGCTACTCGGGAGGCTGAGGCAGGAGAATGGCGTAAACCCGGGAGGCGGAGCTTGTAGTCCAGCCACTGCACTCCAGCCTGGGCAACAGAGCGATACTCCGTCTCAAAAAAAAAAAAAACAAAAGAAACCCCATCTCTACTAAAAATACAAAAATTAGCCGAGCATGGTGGCATGCATCTGTAATCCCAGCTACTCGGGAGGCTGAGGCAGGAGAATTGCTTGAATCTGGAAGGTGAAGGTTGCAATGAACCGAGACTGCGCCACTGCACTCCAGCCTGGGCAACAGAGTAAGACTCTGTCTCAAAAAAAAAAAAAAAAAAAAAAGAAACAGGGTGATTTGTATGGTATGAGACCTGGGTTCAAATGTTCCTTCTCCTGCTTGCTAGCTGAGTGACCTTGAGCAAATGACTCACCCTCTCCCGGTCTGTTTCCTTATCAGAAACTTGTTATGAGGACCTTCTGCATAAGGGAGGTGTGTGGGTTAAATTCAATAGAGCATAGAAAGAGCCCAGGACTGGGTCTGGCACATATTCACCAAGTGACTTCCCCATTGCTTCTTTGAAAATAAGATGCCCAGGATTGGTCAGAATCACCTATGTTTTGTGCCTAGTTTGCTTAGGTGAAAAGTGAAAGGCAAGGGAGGGCGAAGCCTGGGGATATCAGCTTTAAAGGGTGTGTGGCACCCAGGGAGACATAGCCCCACCCCAGCAACCTGGAGAGGGAGAAGCTTCCATAGTGTGGAGGGGGATGTCTGCTGTGGGAAACCTGGGCTCTGTGGACATCAAAATGAGCAAATAAACAATAAAAAGTTGTAGTCGCGTCACTCACTCTATCTACACAAAAAGATGTCTTTGGCCCGCGTGTTTTCCCTGGACAGAAACGGGACCTCCTCATCTTGCAAGCCTGTTGGCCTCTCTTAAGCCATGGATCGTCTTTCTTAAGTACGGAGTTGACCTTGAAGTTGTGAAAGTGGAAGCTCAAGTAGAGCTTACTTCAAAGCTTTGGAGATTATCTCACTAACCAGCATTACTTGGCAGAAGTGGGACTAAGGCTTGGAAGCCGGGTTGCTTGGAGGCCAAGCTGGTTCCAGAACCCAGGATTTTGACTCTGCCCCATTTAGTTCAACACAGTGCCTCCTTCATTCTTTGACTGTGGACACTTGCCTTTAAAACTTGGTCACATTGGCTGGGCGCGGTGGCTCACGCCTGTAATCCCAGCACTTTGGGAGGCCGAGGTGGGTGGATCACGAGGTCAGGAGATCAAGACCATCCTGCCTAACATGGTGAAACCCCGTCTCTGCTAAAAATACAAAAAAAAAAAACTAGCCGGTTGTAGTGTCGGACGCCTGTAGTCCCAGCTATTCGGGAGACTGAGACAGGAGAATGGCGTGAACCCGGGGGGCGGAGCTTGCAGTGAGCCGAGATCGCACCACTGCACTCCAGCCTGGGCGATGAGCAAGACTCCATCTCAAAAAAAAAAAAAAAAAAAAAAAAAAAAAACTTGGTCACATTTATTTTCATAGTTGATGACATTGACATACCTGTGCATAACTCTGTCTCAGCATTTTAAGGTGCTGGTGGTGCACAGGAAGCCGTGACTAAAATGATAGCTACACTGTTCCTAATATGGGATATAAAAGGCTCAACACCATACCTGAAAAAAGAAGCTGCTGTCTTAAAGATGCATCTTCCTTTAAAGTAAATGAATAACAGAGGTAGGCCATAAGGAGCTTCTTATCTACTTTAAGCCCTTGGCTGGCTTTTCCAGGAAGTTTGAGGAGATGAGTCATGACTCATTTTCCGCAGGGTCAGTGGGGAAACTGGAGAGGTGGCTGTCCCTGTTCCTGCCGGTGCCTGAAGCTTTCAGTGTTATTCCATCAACCTCTCGCTCCATACCTTTCCTCCTGTCCTCCCCTCCCTCCCGGTTGGCTGGAGTCTGATGTGACACTTCTTCCAAAACACGAAACTGCCTACATTGTGTGAGAAGACTCTCAAAAACCATTGATTGAAATGCTTCTGATGCAAAAAAAAGAAAAAAGAAAAAGCAAGTGGAGAGAGGGTAATTTAGATCACCAAGAATAAGAACCAACTGGCTGGGCATTGTGGCTCACGCCTGTTATCCCAGCACTTTGTGAGGCTAAGGCAGGTGGATCACTTGAGGTCAGGAGTTTGAAACCAACCAGGCCAACTGGCGAAACCTTGTCTCTACTAAAAATACAAAAAAAAAAAAAAAAAAAATTAGCTGGGCCTGGTGGCGCCTGCCCGTAATCCCAGCTACTGGGGAGGCTGAGGCAGGTGAATCACTTGAACCTGGGAGGCGGAGGTTGCAGTGAGCCGAGATCATGCCACTGCACTCCAACCTGGGCGACAGTGATATCCCATCTCAAAAAAACCCAGGAAGTGGAGGAGGTTACAGTGAGCTGAGATCGTGCCACTGCACTTCTGCCTGGGTAACAGAGTGAGACTCCGTCTCAAAAAAAAAGAACCAACTGTCTGTTGAATCCTTATCTATAGAGTAGATTGGACACAGTGGAATGGTCCTGTTGGTTAAAACCAGCTATGGTGCACACCTTCATCAATCTTGTTGGCCTTTTTTTTTTTTTTTTTTTTTTTCTTTCTTTGAGACGGAGTTTTGCTCTCGTCACCCAGGCTGGAGTGCATGGAGGCATGAAGTAGCTGGGATTACAGGCATGCACCACCACGCCCGGCTAATTTTTTTTTTTTTTTTTTTTCTGTATTTTTAATAGAGATGAGGTTTCACCATGCTAAGCAGGCTGGTCTCGAACTCCCGACCTCAGGTGATCCGCCCACCTCGGCCTCCCAAAGTGCTGGGATTACAGGTATGAGCCACTGCGCCCAGTCATTGTTGGCTTTTTCTATCCCACTTGCCCAAAACCCTGTTGTTGCTTTTGGTTAAGGCTTTTAGATTGAGTTGGAATCCATATAGTGTTAGAACTGGAGTATTTTCAAGGTTGTTCAGTTCACTCCCTACATTTTACAGGCCGGAGAAGTTAAACGATTTGTCCAGTGTCCTATAAAAGCATTGTAGGGGGGATCTTAGGAAGAAAGACAAGGTTCCTCAGCACCCCTTAGTGATGCATTTATGGACACAGTTAACTTTTTTCCTTTTTTCATTCATGACTTGGGTGTATTTTTTGTTTGCCAGAGTCTCTTCCTCTCTAACCTATAGAAGAAGGAAAAATAGGATCTAAGGGTAGATAGTTCTATAGCTAAAGAATTCCTAGCCGGGCGCAGTGGCTCACGCCTGTAACCCCAGCACTTTAGGAGGCTGAGGTGGGTGGATCACAAGGTCAGGAGTTCAAGACCAGCTTGACCAACATGGTGAAACCTGCCTGACCAACATGGTGAAACCCCATCTCTACTAAAAATACAAAAATTAGCCGGAAGTGGTGATGCACACCTGTAATCCCAGCTACTCGGGAGGCTGAGGCAGGAGAATCGCTTGAACCCAGGAGGCAGAGGTTGCAGTGAGCCAAGATCGTGCCACTGCACTCCATCCTGGGTGACAGAGCAAAACTCTGTCTCAAAAAAAAAAAAAAAAAAAAAAAAAAAGAATTCCTTTTAATAACTGGTTTAAACCAAGCCAGCTTGGTTTTTTCTCAAAAAAAAAAAAAAAAAAAAAAAATTGTTTAGGAGAGCTGGCTTGGTTTAAACCAGTTATTAGCCAGCATTCTCCCAGCTGCCCTCCCACCCTAAACAACTGTGCTGCATGTAAGGCAGCCCAGGGAGGGTTTCACCCCCATGACCTCTCTTCTGCCTGCGGTCCTTGTGCAAAGCAGAGCAAACAGCTGGTGAGAGTTAAGTTTGTGTTGATTCAGACCATCTCAGTGTGAGAGTGCAATCCTGAGATCAGTTTCCAGAAACTAAAAACATTTTGTGTTGCTTTAGTAATAAATGTGTTGGTTTGCTTATTCACGCGGGAGAATGAAAGGAGAGGATAAGGACAGGGTGGATACAACAAGTAGGCTCACATGGACGAATTGCGTGGCTCCCATTGGGCCGTGTTGGGTTGCTTCAACATTTTTTGAACATTTTAGGTGATTGGGTTGTCGCATGCTGGCCTCCATACCATATTCACCCCCTGCTCCTTACGCTTGGTGCACATGTCTAATCTAAAGGAGAATCATGCTCTTATAAGAGCAGAAAAAGAAGAGAAATTAGGCCGGGCACGGTGGCTCATGTCTGTACTCCTAGCACTTTGGGAGGCTGAGGTGGGATGACTTCTTGAGGCCAGGAGTTCGAGACCAGCCTGGGCAACATAGGGAGACCCAATCGCTACAAAAAATTTTTAAAAATTAACCAGGCATGCCTGTGGTCCCAGCTACTTGGGAGGTTGAGGTAGTGAGGCTGCAGGGGCCATGATCACACCTGTACTCCAGCCTGGGTGACAGAGCCAGACCCTGTCTCAAAATAAAATAAAATAAAATAAAATAAAATAAAATAAAATAAAGTAGAAATGCCATGTTTCCACGCAGAGTCTTGCTTCTGCAGAACTTGACTTGTTACATCTTAAAATCCTACACTTAGGGTTGTGTAAATTTTGTATGCCTCTCACTTTCTTGTAGAGAAAAGAAAAAGACATCTTTAATAGGCATTCACCTTGAACTTAGAACCTTGAGGGGGCTTTTCACCAGGAGTAAACAGAAGCCATCCACAAGACAGGATTTTCGTGCCAGACTTCTCTTTTCCTTCCACAGTTACAGGAGTTTTCTATAGGGAGTTTTTGTCAGAGCTAGATTTTCCAGTTCTATTTCCTGAAATAGAAATAGATCACAGATTTCCTTTTTTCATTATTGCAGTTCTGTCATCTGCCATACCTTAGTTTCATTTGTGCCAAATGAGGTGAGTTGTGGCTCTTCATTGTCCAATTGTTGCTGAGTCACACCAGGTGGGTGTTTAAGAGTCCTGCCTTACAGCCTGAAACTCCAGCCGCCCAGTGCAGGCAGCACCTAGGAGCTGAGTGTTTCTGTTGGCTGATTGGTTCATTCCAGCAGAAACTGACATTCACCTGCTACAGTCCTGCGTCTGGAATAGACTGACACTACCGTGTATCAGTATATAAAAGAGAGTCTTCAAACTCTTGCCTCCTGTACCACCCAAAAATAACTTTGAAAACAGCATATCCCCTTGCACATTTTGTACATCTGCTTTATTATTTTTATTTTAAGACAGAGTCTTGCCCAGGCTAGAGTGCAGTGGCGCAATGTTGGCTCACTGCAACTTCCGCCTCCCGGATTCAAGCGATTCTCCTGCCTCAACCTCCCAAGTAGCTAGGATCGCCACTCCCAGCTAATTTTTGTATTTTTAGTAGAGACGGGGTTTCACCATGTTGGCCAGGCTGGTCTCCAGTTCCTGACCTCAGGTGATCCATCCATCTTGGCCTCCTAAGTGCTGGGATTACAGGTGTGAGACACCGCACCCGGCCTGTACATCTGCTTTGAATGTTTTTGAGGCCGGGTGCAGTGGCTCACGCCTGTAATCCCAGCACTTTGGGAGACTGAGGTGGGCAGATCACAAGGTCAGGAGTTCAAGACCAGCCTGGCCAACATGGTGAAAGTCCATCTTTACTAAAAAATACAAAAGTTAGCTGGGCATGGTGGCAGGCACCTGTAGTCCCAGCTACTCAGGAGGCTGAGGCAGAAGAATCGCTTGAACCCGGGAGGTGGAGGTTGCAGTGAGCTGAGATCGTGCCATTGCACTCCAGCCTGGACAACAGAGTGAGACTCCGTCTCAAAAAAAAAAAAAAGTTTTTGTTTGTTGGTCTTGGTTTGGGTTCTGGTTTTGGTCAAAATCTTAGAGCTGCAGATTTGACTCATTTAATTCATGGAAAAGGCTTTCTATATGACCATATTGGCTGTGCCAGTCCTCATCAAATCAGTCAGCCTAATCATTCTGACTTTCTGTCAAATAAAATCCCACTTCATCTGTTAACTTTCTAAAAAGTGTTAATACTCTTCCCTCTCATGGCTTCTGAGTGTTTTAATATTTCTTTTTTTTCTTTTCCTTTTTTTTTTTGAGATGGAGTATTGCTCTGTTGCCCAGGCTGGAGTTCAGCGGCGCAATCTCGGCTCACTGATAGCTCCGCCTCCCCGGTTCACACCGTTCTCCTGCCTCAGCCTCCTGAGTAGCTGGGACTACAGGCGCCTGCCACCTCGCCTGGCTAATTTTTTATTTTTGTATTTTTAGTAGAGACGGGGGTTCACCGTGTTAGCCAGGATG
The DNA here is from genome assembly GCF_047675955.1 of Chlorocebus sabaeus. NCBI lineage: Eukaryota > Metazoa > Chordata > Mammalia > Primates > Cercopithecidae > Chlorocebus > Chlorocebus sabaeus. The sequence goes on from NC_132915.1 coordinate 103,501,085, forward strand.
GTCTCGATCTCCTGACCTTGTGATCCGCTCGCCTCGGCCTCCCTAAGTTCTGGGATTACAGGCATGAGCCCCTGTGCCCGGCTGAGTGTTAATATTTCTAAGATGGGTACTAGGCAGTTAAGCAAGGAGGTGAGAAGACTTGGAGATTGCTGTGGAGTCGGTCAGTCGTGAGAACTCGCTTTCACTTTCTGCGTTGTTCTTCTAAGACTCCCTTGGGAATTCTCCCATTGTCTTTGTGTGTGGTACTCCAGGCGCCTTTGTACTCTGGGCATTTTATCAGGGTAATTTGGAATAAGTCAAGTGCCCATGTTTCGACTCACTACTTCCCTCTAGAGGTGTATTCCATTAGAATCTGTTCTCTGAAAAGTACCGATTCTAAGCTCCACCAACCAACTGAATGGACCTCAGTGGGCTAAGGGCATTCCAGGTAAACGCGAAAAACTAATTCAGGCCATGATGGGAAGGGAGGGACATGCCTAATTATACCCTCCTGTCTGCAATTCAGGCACAAGCAACCAGCATTAACATTAAAACAGATTTTTTTTTTTTTTTGAGACAGTCTCACTCTGTCACCCAGGCTGGAGTGCGGTGGCGCCATCTTGGTTCACTGCAGCCTCTGCCTCCTGGGTTCAAAGGATTCTCCTGCTTCAGCCTCCCAAGTAGCTGGGATTACAAGAGCCCACCTCGGCCTTCCAAAGTCCTGGGATTACAGGCGTGAGCCACCGCGCCTGGCCTGACACTCCTTTTTATTGATTCCAGGTCTTTAGATAATAACCCTTTCAACCCCAATTGCCAATCAGAAAATTTTTGAATCCAACTATGATCTGGAAACCCCCACCTTCAAGCTGTCCCACCTTACCAGGCTGAACCAATGTATACCTTACATGTATTGACTGATGTCTTCTTGTCACTTCTGTCCCCCTAAAATGTATGAATCAAGCTATAACCCAACCACCTTGGGCTCGTGTTCTCAGGACCTCCTGGGACTGTATCATGGGCCTTGGTCACTTATATCTGGCTCACAATAAACCTCTTTAAATATTTTACAGAATTCGACTCTTTTCATTGACACTATCAAGCCTCTATTGTCTAGATTCTTAGAGCAGTGGTTATTTCTGCAGGTATTAACCTCCTCTTAACCAGGTTCTATTTATGTTTATAAGCTACTTTTACAAGAAGTTTACACTTGGCAGTCTGTCCCTGAATATGGGTGATCCATCCTACCCAAGATAGATGTGAAAGGAAAGAAATGTACTATATTAACCCACAAGGAAATCAAAGACGCAAGAAAAATGTTTTAAAAAATATATATTGGGCCGGACACAGTGGCTCACACCTGTAATCCCAACACTTTCGGAGGCCAAGGTGGGAGGATCACTTGAGGTCAGAAGTTCGAGACCATCCTGGCCAACATGGTGAAACCCCCATCTCTACTAAAAATATAAAACTTAGCTGGGTGTGGTGGCGGGCGCCTGTAGTCCCAGCTACTCGGGAGACTGAGGCAGGAGAATCACTTGAAGCCAGGAGGAGGTTGTAGTGAACCAAGATCACACCACTGCACTCCAGCCTGGGCAACAAGAGCAAAACTGCATCTCAAAAAAAAAAAAAAAAATTTGGGACAGGTGGTGAATTACATCTGTAATTCAAGGTGAGGAGGCCAAGATGGGAGGATCACTTGAGCCCAGGAATTCAAGACCAGCCTGTGCAACATAGCAAGACCCTATCTTTACCTATATGCAATATATATATTTAAATACATATAGACAAGGTATGCAGTGAACACATTCCTGTCGATTCCTGTCTTAGGTGCTGGTCTAGGGAAGTTTAAGATAAATAAGACATGGTTGCTAACACCTAGTTTTTTTTTTTTTCTTCTACTTGCTTTAGGTTTAATTTGTTCTTTTCTGATATCTTAAGTTGGAAGCTGAAGTCACTGATTTGAGACCTTTCTTTTCTAATATAAGTATTTCCTTCTAAGTACTACTGTGGCTGCATCCTACAAATTTTAATATATTGTGCTTTCTCATCATTTAAAATACTTACTAATTTCCTTTTTGATTTCTTCTTTGACATATCACATGAATCATGTACAGTTGTGTTATTTAATTTCCAAATATTTAGGTATTTTCCAAATACCTTTTTTTTTTTTTTAAAGAGACTGGATCTTGCTATGTTGCCCAGGCTGGTCTTGAACTCCTGGCCTCAAGCAATCCTCCCACCTCAGCCTCCCTAGTAGCAGGAACTACAGGTGCGTACCTGTCATTTTTTTCCCAATTTAATTGCGCTGTGGTCAAAGTACATACTTTGTATGAGTTGAATCCTTTGAAAGTGATCGAGACTTGTTTTATGGGTGGAATATGTTCTGAGTGCACTTGAAAAGAATGTGTATTCTGCTGTTATTGGGTGGAGTATTTTGTAAATGTCAGTGTGGTCAAGTTGGGTGTTTTTTTGTTTGTTTGTTTAGACAAGATCTCATTCTGTTGCTCAGGCTAGAGTGTGTGGTGTGACCATATCTCACTGCAACCTTGAATTTGTGGGCTCAAACAGTCCTCCTGCCTTACCCTCCCGAGTACCTGGGACTACAGGTGTGAGCCACTATACTCGGCTAATTTTTTTTGTTTGTTTGGTTTTTTTTTGAGACTGAGTTTCGCTCTTGTTGCCCAGGCTGGAGTGCAATGGCGTGATCTCAGCTCACCGCAACCTCTACCTCCCAGGTTCAAGCAATTCTTGAGTAGCTGGGATTACAGGCTTGCACCACCACACCTGGCTAATTTTGTATTTTCAGTAGAGACGAGGTTTCTCCATGTTGGTCAGGCTGGTCTCAAACTCCCGACCTCAGGTGATCCGCCTGCCTCAACCTCCCAAAGTCCTGGGATTACAGGTGTGAGCCACTGTGCCTGGCCACTTGGCTAATTTTGCTATATTTTCTAGAGACAGGATCTTACTTTGTTTCCCAGGCTGGTCTCAAACTTCTGACTTCAAGCAATCCTTCCGCCTCAGCCTCCCAAAGTGCTGGGATTACAGGTGAGAGCCACCATACCTGGCCTAGTTTTAGAATCTTAAACAGTATACTTTCATTTCTATCTTCCCAGCCTTTGAGCTGTGGTTCTCATGCATTTTACTGTTACACACATTATAATCCCACAGTGTATTGTTTTATTTTTGCTTTAAATAGTCACTTATCTTTTAAAGATACTTAAATAGACTGGAAATAGTAACTCATGCCTGTAATCCCAACACTTTGGGAGGCCAAGGTGGGTGGATCACCTGAGGTCAGGAGTTCAAGACCAGCCTGGCCAACATGGTGAAACCCCATCTCTACTAAAAATGCAAAAATTAGCTGGGCGTGGTGACGGGTGCCTGTAATCCCAGCTACTTGGGAGTCTGAGGCAGGAGGGCAGGAGAATTGCTTGAACCCAGGAGGCGGAGGTTACAGTGAGCTAAGATCGCACCATTGCATTCTAGCCTGGGCAGCAAGAGCAAAACTCCATCTCAAAAAAAAAAAGATACTTAGGCCAGGCGCGGTGGCTCAAGCCTGTAATCCCAGCACTTTGGGAGGCCGAGACGGGCGGATCACGAGGTCAGGAGATCGAGACCATTCTGGCTAACCCGGTGAAACCCTGTCTCTACTAAAAAAAAAAAAAAAAATACAAAAAACTAGCCGGGCCAGGTGGCGGGCGCCTGTAGTCTCAGCTACTCCGGAGGCTGAGGCAGGAGAATGGTGTAAACCCGGGAGGTGGAGCTTGCAGTGAGCTGAGATTTGGCCACTGCACTCCAGCCTGGGCCACTGAGTGAGACTCCGTCCCAAAAAAAAAAAAAAAAAAAAAAAAAGATACTTAAATAATAAGAAAAAGATCCTTCGTTTATCCACATAGTTAGCATTTCTGGCGTTCATTTCTTTGTATAGACTCAGTTTTTATCGAGTATCATTTTCCTTGCACCTGAAAGACTCTCTTTAACATCTCTTGTAATGCAAATCTGACCTGCAGGTGATAAATTCTTTTTCACCTTTTGCATGTCTGAAAAAAATCTCTTAATTTGCTTTTCTTTTAGAAGATATTTTTCTGGGAATAGAATTCTGGATTGACAATTTCTGATGGGACATCCCCAGTCATTCTTAATTGTTTTTTTTGAGACGGAGTCTCACTCTATAGCCCAGGCTGGAGGTGCAGTGGGGCGATCTCGGCTCACTGCAACCCCTGCTGCCCGAGTTCAAGCGATTCTCCTGCCTCAGCCTCCCGTGTAGCTGGGATTACAGGTGCCTGCCATTGCACCCGGCTAATTTTTGTGTTTTTAGTAGAGACGGGGTTTCACTATGTTGGCCAGGCTGGTCTTGAACTCCTGACTTTGTGATTCACCTGCCTCGGCTGCCAAAAGTGCTAGGATTACAGGCATGAGCCACTGCACCCAGCCTATTTTCTTTTTTTTTATTCATCACCTATATTTTGGGCCGGGCGTGGTGGCTCACGCCTGTAATCCCAGCACTTTGGGAAGCTGAGGTGGGTGGATCACCTGAGGTCAGGAGTTCGAGACCAGCCTGGCCAACCTGGTGAAACTCCATCTCTACTAAAAATACAAAAATTAGCCAGGTATGGTGGCTTACACCTGTAATCCCAGATCCTCAGAAGGCTGAGGCAGAAGAGTCGCTTGAACCTGAGAGACAGAGATTACAGTGAGCCGAGATCATGCCATTGCACTCCACCTAGGACGACAGAACAAAACACAGTCTCAAAAAAAACAAAATAAAACAAAAAAATCACCTGTGTTTCACTCAGGAACCCAGTCATTTTTTTTTTTTTTTTTTTTCTCCCAAGGCGGAGTCTCGCTCTGTTGCCCAGGCTGGAGTGCAGTGGCTCAATTTCGGCTCGCTGCAGGCTCCACCTCCCGGGTTCACGCCATTCTCCTGCCTCAGCCTCCCAAGTAACTGGGACTACAGGTGCCCGCCACCATGCCTGGCTAATTTTTTTTTTTTTTTTTTTTTTTTTTTAGTAGAGACGTGGTTTCACCATGTTAGCCAGGATAGTCTCAATCTCCTGACCTTGTGATCCACCCACCTAGGCCTCCCAAAGTTCTGGGATTACAGGAGTGAGCCACTGCACCTGGTCATTCTTTTATTTTCATTCTTTTATTTTATTTTTATTTATCTTTTTATTTTTTTGAGATGGAGTCTCGCTCTGTCGCCGTCTGGAGTGCAGGGCAGTGGTGTGATCTCAGCTCACTGCAACCTCCACCTCCCAGGTTCAAGTGATTCGCCTGCCTCAGCCTCCTGAGTAGCTGGAACTACAGGCATGAGCCACCACACCCAGCTAGTTTTTGTATTTTTAGTAGAGACAGGGTTTCACCATGTTGGCCAGGATGGTCTCGATCTCCTGACCTCTTGATCCGCCCGCCTCAACTTCCCAAAGTGCTGGGATTATAGGCATGAGCCACCGCGCCTGACTGGAACCCATTCTTTTTTTTTTTTTTTTGGAGATGGAGTCTCGCTCTGTCACCCAGGCTGGAGTGCAGTGGCCGGATCTCAGCTCACTGCAAGCTCCGCCTCCCGGGTTTACACCATTCTCGTGCCTCAGCCTCCTAAGTAGCTGGGACTACAGGCACCCGCCACCTCGCCCAGCTAGGTTTTTGTATTTTTTTAGCAGAGACGAGGTTTCACCGTGTCAGCCAGGATGGTCTTCTGACCTCGTGATCCGCCCGTCTCGGCCTCCCAAAGTGCTGGGATTACAGGCTTGAGCCACCGCGCCCGGCCAGAACCCAGTCATTCTTATCTGTACGTAATGGGTCTTGTTTTCTCTGTCTGCTTTTAAGATTTCGTCTTTATCACTGGTGTTCCGAAATTTAGTTGTGATGTGTCAGAGTTAGTTTTTTTGATGTTTCTTGTGCTAAGGGTTTGTTGAGCGCCTTAGATATGTAGATCTGTAGCTTTCAATAAATTTGGCGAAAAATTTGGCCATTATTTCTTTAAATTATTTTTTCAGCCCCCTCCTTCATGGACTCCAGCTATGGGTGTTAACCTGTTTGGGTCATCCCACCGCTCACCAATGCTCTGTTTTGTTTCCTCTGTGTTTTATTTTAGGAAGTTTCTATTGCTGTGTCTTCAAGTTTATTAATCTTTTCTTCTGCAGTGTCTGATCTGTTAAAATCATTTTTCATCTGAGACATTGTAGTTTGAGGTGGGGCTTTTTAATCTGCGGAGTCTCTACATGACATACTTGATCTTTCCTTTACTTTCTTGTGCATAGGAAGTACAATTATGATCATTTTGAATGTCCCTGTGTCCTAAGTCTATCATTTCTGCTCAGTCTCTACTGATTTCTTTCCTCATTATGGGTCTTTTCCTGCTTCTTTGTAGTTCCTATTCATTTTTTTACTGGAGTTCACCCTCTTGGGTGCTGGTTATTAGTGTATTCCTGTGAATATTCTTGAGCTTTATCTTGGAGTAGTTTGACCCTTGCAGGGCTTCCTTTGTTGGGCGGAACAAGGACAGCATTTAGCCGAGGGCTGGCTTTGCCTCATTGTAGAGGCAAAATCCTCTGAGCGCTCTTTCTGAACCTCCCTGTATTCTGAGGTTTTCCACTCTGGCTGACGGGAACGGGACTATTCCCAGCCCTGTGATCCTTTGGGATGGTTCTTTTCCATGCTCAGGTAGGTTCCTCCCACCCATGCGCTGTGACTCCCTGGGGACCCTTGGGGGAGTTCACCCTCTGTGCAGCTCCCTCCTCTCCAGTGCTCTGTCTCGCACACTCCAGCTGCCCTGGCCTGGCCTCCCCAGCCTCCCAGCCCCATCTCTTGAACATCAGGAGGCTGCTGGGTTCCACCTGGCTTCTCTGCTCTGCACCTAGACTGGAAGCTCCAGGCAGGAAGCTGGGGCAATGGGAGGCGCTCCTGGCTTCATTTGTATACATTTCTCAGGAATCGGTGTCCTTAGCCTGTTGTCCAATGCCTGGGAAAGATTGCTTTCTATGTTTTGTCTGCACTTGTAGTTATAGGCAGGAAGGTGACTTGGTCCCATTTTGACTGGAAGCCCTTGAACTCATAACTCAGTTCTGTGGTAGGAGGAAGTGCATTAAACTAAAAACAGTAATCTAAATAAGGGATTTCTCTTATGTCTGTAGATGGGAGGCTAAAACATCACTATCTCTTCCATCTGGCCAGACTTTCTGTGCCTAAAAACAGGGTTCACATTCATTAAAGGATTGACTGATTTATTTTTGAGACAGGGTCTCACTCTGTCACCCAGGCTGCAGCCTCCACTTCCCAGGCTCGGGTGATTCTTCCACCTCAGCCTCCCGCATAGCTGGGACTACAGGTACGCACTACCATGCCCGGCTAATTTTTGATTTTTTTGTAGAGACAGAGTCACATTGTGTTGGCTATGCTGGTCTCAAACTTTGGGCTCAAAAGACCCACCTCGGCCTCTGAAAAATGCTGGGATTACAGACGTGAACAACCACTCCTGGCCAAAGGATTTTTATTTCCTTAGGGTTTTTGGCTGTGGACTGGCTCTTCTTTAGTATTAAAATGACCTAGTTAGATGACTCACAATCATTTTGTAGATAATAATAATAATAAAATAGCTAATAGCTCCATGTACTGTCCTAAGAGCTTTATATATTCTCTAATTTAGTCTTTAATCCATTCTATGAAGTACTAACCCCGTTTTGCACATAAGGATAGTGAAGCACAGAGAGCTGAAGTAACTTAGCCAAGATTACATAGCTAATAAGTGATGGCCAGGATTGGAATTTGGAGTCTGGCTCCAGAGACTATACATTTAATCAACATGCAAAACTGTTTCTGGACAAGTTCTGTTTATCTAGTGAGAGGGCAACAGATACAGTCTCCTTCAGCTTTCAGAACAAGCCTTAGGACCCCATCTCAACCATCTTGCTTTCTCTCCATGTCGTCTTTTTTTTTTTTTTTTTTTTTTTTTTGAGACAGGGTCTCACTCTGTCACCCAGGCTGGACTGCAGTGGCAGAGTGATGGCTCACTGCAGCCTCGACCACCCACGCTCAAGTGATCCTCCCACCTCTCAGCCTCCTGAGTAGCTGGGACTACAGCATGCATCACAGTGCCTGGCTGATTTTTTTTACTTTTTGTAGAGGCTGGTTTCAGACTCCTGGGCTCAGGCAGCCGGCCCACCTCCATCTCCCAAAGTACTGGGATTATAGGTGTGAGACACTGCGCTCGGCCTTCTTTTTCAATAATTGTTTTATTTACGTGTGTATGTGTGTATGTCTGGGTCATACATGCTTATGGTTCAGTTTCACAAGATTTAAGAGGGTGGTGAAAACACGTCTCTCATCTGCCTTTCTTCTCTCAAAGCCCCAAATGCCCTCCCTGCTGCACACCCTCTCTTCAATTTGATTGTCTTTCCAGAGGCCGTCTTCACAAATACAAGCTAGGAATAAATGGCAGCACACAATCCCCTTTCTTCTATACTTTGTCTTTTAACAAGTTGATTTTGTGTGTGTGTGTGTTTTTTTTTTTTTTAAATGGAATTTCACTCTTGTTGCCCAGGCTGGAATGCAATGGTGCGATCTTGGCTCACTGCAACCTCCGCCTCCTGGGTTCAAGTGATTCTCCTGCCTCAGCCTCCCAAGTAGCTGGGATTACAGGGGCCTGCTACCATGCCCAACTAATTTTTCTATTTTTAGTAGAGACGGGGTTTCACCATGTTGGCCAGGCTGGTCTTGAACTCCTGACCTCAGATGATCTGCCTGCCTTGGCCTCTCAAAGTGTTGGGATTATAACTGTGAGCCACCACATCCAGCTTTGTGTTTATATTTTTAAAATAATGGTTGTGGGGCCATGCATGGTGGCTCACGCCTGTAATCCCAGCACTTTGGGAGGCGAAGGTGGGTGGATCACTTGAGGTCAGGAGTTTGAGACCAACCTGGCCAACACGGTGAAACCCTGTCTCTACTAAAAATACAAACATTAGGCAGGCACGGTGGCGGGCGCCTGTAATCCCAGCTACTCGGGAGACCGAAGCAGGAGAATTTGCTTGAACCTGGGAGGTGGAGGTTGCGTTGAGCCAAGAGCCACCCACTGTACTCCAGCCTGGATGACAGAGCAAGACTTCGTCTCAATCAATCAACCAGTAAAGGTTGTGAACACTATGAGAGGGTCACCGCAGTGAGGGATGACAGTAGCCAGTGCCTTTATCTGTTAGTAAACTAAGAAACAAATGACCAAAGATTAATTCTTTTTTATTTATGGCCTTTTACACAGTTCAGTCTACAGACTTAATCTGTGTCTAGTCCTAGGGGCAGAAAGATCTATGACTTGGTCCCTGCCCCGAGGCAGCTCATCTTCTGGAGGTAGACGCAGCAGAAGTAGCTGCTGTGATATGGCGTGGGCTCTGTTGGAGAAAACTGGATCTTGAAACAAGGAAAAATGTTTCCAGAATACTCTTAGGACGTGCTGCCAAGGACTGTTGATGGTGTTGCACTTGATGGCGAATGCCTTCTGGAAGCAACCCCGGTGGAGGACAGGGAGTTACTTTTGCTAAGGAGCCAGCTCAGAGTGGATTCTGTAAGCTGAGCCTCATCTGGAGCTTGAGTCTGCGCCTCCCTGCAGAATTGCCGGGCTTCATGCAGGCAATCAGCTGCCTGTGATTGGAGGGCTGGTGCTGGTGGGGATAATGAACTTGGTAGTGTCGGCAGAGGTGATTGGCTGGGCTCTGCTGCAGTGAGAATGCAGACTGGATGCTCGGGTCCTCGGCTTGGGTGATGAGCGAGGACAGCTGAATAACTGGGAGCTCGAAGTTGCTTGCTGCCTCTGGGAGTGGTCTGCTTGGCTGTCGCGTTTTCCTTTTTTTTGTTGTTGTTTTTTAAAAAAGCCAAACGTTTGCTCACCATCACCTGCAGAAGTGAGTTTTTACTGAAGAAGCTCCAGCTGCTTTCTCCTTATTGCCGGCAGCCCGGCAAGGCTCCCTTACAGTGAGCTACTTCTCAGGCCGGGCACGACAGCAGTGCTAGCACATTTGAAAAAGCAGGAAACCGCCCCTGCATGCAGAGCTTCCAGCCTGAGAACTCCCAGGCCAGTCTTCCCAGCAGCTGTGTAGCCAGAGAGCCTTGGTATTGTGGTCACATCCCTCAAAAGTGAACAGTCACCATCGGAGGCGTTTGGAGGAGACTGTGATGTTGCAGATGCTGTGGCATTTGCTAGCTAGCTTTTTCCCCAGGGCTGGGTGCCAAGGCTCCAGAGAGGGGGACGATCATGAAGTCAGAGGCACCCCAGCCCCTGCCCGGACAGACCAGATGGCAAGCTTTTTGGGGAAACAGGACGGAAGGGCTGAGGCCACGGAAAAGAGACCCACCATTTTGCTGGTGGTTGGACCTGCAGAGCAGTTTCCTAAGGTAATGTTGGCCTCAAGAGGACCTCCTAGTTTAGGGCCTGGTCTGGGATCATTTTCCTGGGGAAAAAAACGAGTGTGGGGAGGAAGGGAGAACTCATAACGTTAGTTTGGGGTTCAGGGAGAAGTGGTAGGCAATGAGGAAGCCCACAAATTCAATCTAAAATCTTTCTGTGGCCCCTGTGAAAGCTGCATCACCCACTGCAATCACCCCAGTGTGGCTGTTGAGGGAAGGAAGGTAGCGATAGATTTGCCTTAGGATTTGTTAGTTTGGCTGAAGAAGGCCATTTGAAAGTGAGGGGAAGACTGTGAAAGTGTGCCTTAGCTTATCTGAACAGCTCAGGAAGGGCGAAGCTAAAGGGGCGAGAGTGCGCCTCGACCTTGGAACCCAGTTGCTTGGAGCTGTGGGGGTGGTCTTGGCATCCTGAAGGTCACAGTCCCCTTGCCTGGGTCCGACCCATCTCTCCTTTGGGTCTGGGAGGAAGAGTGAAGGCGTGAGACTGGGTCCGAGGAGAGGCTGGAGTCATGAGGCGCAGAGGCTGGTGCCCCTCTGGAAATGACTGCGGCCGCTGCAGGTCTGCCAACTCTGGGGTCTTTCATCCCTCCTGAGCCCAGAGCCTGAGTTACCATCCTCACAAGAGCCAAGGTAAGTGGTAGTATCCCCATTTCGTAGATGAGGAAACTGAGGGGCAGAACGGTTACATTATTTGCCCAGGGTTAAACAACTAAAGAGAGGTGGAGCTGAGATTTCACCCCCAAATCCTTGTCCTGTGCTGCCTGGTTGTCTCCTTAGGAAAGCAGTTTTTAACGAGACTAATGGAGTGCTCAGTATTAGAAAGGAACTCGCCATTTGGCTCAGATTTCTCCTCCCTGCCTAAGGAGTGACCTTGTTCACCTCCTGAGCTTTGGTTATTTTGAATCTTTTTACTCAGGATAAAAATCAGAGAAGAAAAGGAGATTCTGCCCTGTTTGGCACATTGTAGATACCACAGAAATGTTAAGTTGAATTGCTGCATTTAAGAAATAAAAGTTCATTTTGCCTTTGCTACTAGAGACTTTTGATGTAATAACACTTGCAGTCCATGTGGGCACTGGGGAGAAGTCTTAGTCTTTGATGGGTTCCTTCTGAGCAAAGCAGCGGGTCTCTCAGAGTCTGTTATGCCTGCGATGTGCGTGCTTAATATGCAAAGACAGGGTGTCACTTTTTACCTTTTGATTGTTTTAGGCAAGATTGGAATGGCTGTGGCACTAGCTTTGTGAGGAACTTTTATCTGTAGACCTGCTTGCCTTATTACTACCTCGAATGGCTGGCTGCCTTTTAAAATCACCTATTTTTGTCTTTAGTAATTAGCTGCTCTATTTTTCAGCATCATACAATACCCCCTTGCCAGCTCTCCCCCCAGGGGCTGCCTCAGGGTAGGACTGTCTGTTCTGAGCAGCTTAGTTCCTGGCCTGCAGAATCAAGAGACCCACACCTTTTACTGGCTGATCCCCACGGAGAGACAGTTCAGCTGGCTGCAAATGGGGGGAGCCCCAAGTGGGATATGGAGCAGCTGGTTGGGTTTGAAGCCAGAGAGAAAGCACATCTGGAAAGGATAGACTCTCAAAGCAGATAGATCAAGAACTGGAGCAACAGGAGCATGGATGCAGCCCGCATCCTTTTCCAGAGCAGTGCTCTGAAGGTGTTTGGGGTTTGTGATCACTGGCTAATTGGGGCTGGCCTCACCAAATCACAAAAAGGACCCCCAGAATGTTTTGGAAACGTTTTTGAAAAGTTCACTTTAGGCCAGGCGCAGTGGCTCATGCCTGTAATCCCAACATTTTGGGAGTCCAAGGTGGACGGATCACGAGGTCAGGAGTTCGAAACCAGCCTCGAGACAGTGAAACCCTGTCTCTACTCAAAATACAAAAATTAGCTGGGCGTGGTGGCGGGTGCCTGTAGTCCTAGCTACTCGGGAGGCTGAGACAGGAGAATCACTTGAATCCAGGAGGCGGAGGTTGCAGTGAGCCAAGATTGCACCACTGCACTCCAGCCTGGGTAACAGAGCGAGATTCTGTTTCAAGAAAAAGAAAAGTTCACCTGGATTCTTGGGCTTCTCAGCATCCCAGAAGCACTACTTTGTTTTGCTCTCACTTCCCCTGTTTAAATATGTCTGCTAGTGAGTCAGGTTCCTGCAAGCTTTTATTCTAGGAACTGTTCCAGTTTTTCCCTTTATCTTTGTCTTACAGTTAATCTTCAGTTGGAGAAGAAAGCCATTACTCTGGAGTGGGAGGTGCCCTCAGCGGCATGCAAGCTTTCAAATCCTGAGGGGCTGTCTTCTCGGAAGCACAGAGAATTTTGCTCATTGTGTGTGTAACTGCCAAGTGTAGGCAGGTTTCATTGGAAACTGGCTACACTAGGCTGTCATGGCAACCTGATCATCAAATGACACTGTGGCCACAGCCGCCAATGAGGTTTGAGAGCCTTAAGGGTGGGTGGGGCTTGAGCGGCTGGATGCTGGCAAAGCTCCCTCACATGTTAATATTTCTGGCTAAGTCTGAGTCATTGCAGAGGAGGGAGAGGAACTTTCTGACCTAATGCTACACTCCCAAAGGCACTGTACCTGCCCTGTTCTTATTCATGGTATTCCGGCCCTTACCTGAAGCACCTCCTTTCTTCCGGCATGTAACATAGTGGTAGAACAAGGAAAACTTTTGGTGGCATTGGCAGATTTGCTGTGAGAAGATGCTCAGGAGAGGAACTGCTACTTTGTAGATTAATTGCAATCTGAATCCTAAGGGTCCTAGTGTTGCTGTCACTGTTTCCGAATACTAGTCATAGGAATGGACGTCGGAGGAGCTGAAACCGATGAGGGTCTGTGCCACACAGTCAGAATAATAAAGAGCAGAGAGGCATCGCACACAATGCACGTTGTGCCCAGATCTTAGAGTGCCAAGCAGGCCGGTGTGAAGCATGAGGGCTAAAACCCGAGGCCTGCTTTAGTTCCTCCATAATCTAGTTCTCATAGAGGCGTTCGGAAGCTGTGACACAAACACCATTTTTGGTTGTATTTAACTAGGGCTCAACTTGCTCAAGTTACACCTTTCCCACACACCTGCCGCCTTCCAGTATGAGGTATCACCCACTGTCATTCCCAGTGTCCGGCTTACCGGCATCCTTTGGGAACTGAATACTAAAATCTGTTTTGGGTGCTGTTTGAAGTGGATATTGTAACAAGAACCCTGGGTGTGAGGCCCTGCCCTGCCATTGACAGGCTTTGGGAATTGGGCAAATCAGGTTACCTCTCCCAGGCCTGTTTGCTTAACTCGGAGATTAAGGGATGATCCCAGAGCCCCTCTAGGCCCCCACAGTGTGCAATTCCAGGAATAGAGCAGTTGTCCTGGGCACTAGCACCTAGAGATTGGCTTATTTGGGTAGAATTCTCCATTTTTATATGCAAATGGAGTCCTGAGTTACCTGTGAAACTCAGTAAGATGGATGATTTAAATAAGCAAACGCCAATTGAAGTTTATCCAATGAAGACATTCCATGGGACTCAGTCACAGCAGCAAATAAGTTAGAACCCTTTTAAAAATTAGCCGGGTATGCTGGTGGGCACTTGTAGTCCCAGCTACTCGGGAGGCTGAGGCAGGAGAATCGCTTGAACCCAGGAGGTGGAGGTTGTAGTGAGCCACGATCACGCCACTGCATTCCAGCCTGGGTGACAGAGCAAGACTCCATCTTAGGAAAGAGAAAAAAAAAAAAAAAGAAGAACACAGGTTTCACTTTTATTTAGTATCATTTTCATATCTCTTCTCAGATTTCTTTTGTTAGATACATTATAAAACTCAATGGTTATTTTTAAAATATGCTTTATTAGAAAATGAAATCTTTAATTGAATTTATTCGTCAAAATATTTGCTTTTTTATATTAGAATGACTGCAGTCATCACTAAAATGAGATACTCAGCAGATCTGTGTAATTTAGTTTCAGAAGCAAACAATAATTTAACAAAGGAAAACCGGCATTTTTTTGTAATAGGGCAACATCTTAAAATAGAATGAGCATTCCTAAAAACCAGCATTTTAAGGTTTAGCTCTTTTGTTTATAAATATGAACCTCCTTTAAAATAAAATAATAGAGGCTAGGCGCAGTGGCTCATACCTGTAATCCTAGCACTTTGGGAGGCCGAGGCAGGCAGATCACTTGAGGGCAGGAGTTGGAGACCAGCCTGTCCAACATGGTAAAACTCAGTCTCTACTAAAAATACAAAAATTAGCCAGGTGTGGCGGTGAGTGCCTGTAATCCCAACTACTTGGGAGGCTGAGGCACAAGAATCGCTTGAACCTGGGAGGCAGAGGTTGCAGTAAGCCAAGATCATGTCACCACACTCCAGCCTGGGTGACAGAGTGAGAGTCTGTCTCAAAAATAGTAATAATAATAATGATACATTATCTTGTTCATTTGAGTATAATGCCCTGACAACTCTATTTGCAGATGCTCAGAAAAATAGACCTTCATCAAGTATGATTATGAGTTTGTTTATTAGGGTCTTAGAGGCCCCCTGAGCTAATTCACTCATTAGAAGCTGTTCATGAAGCACCTTATTTGATCAAGGCAAAAGGTTAGTTCCAGACAAGGAGGTTCAAGGGTTTGAAGCAAGAGCCTTCTACCTTCAAGGACCCTGGTGGTAGAGATAAGATGCTGTTAAAATAGCCCAAGGCAGAACATTCTGGATTGGGCAGCTTAAGAGACAGCTGAGTGTCATGGATTTAGTGGCAGCTAGCAGGAATCTGCCTGGATAATCCAGTGTGACCTCATAGGATCCGTCGCTAGGGTAGCCCAAGACCTGTTCTCACAGACTCGTTATCAGATCTCCATTAGAAGGGCCCAAATGTCATATCACTTGTCATGATCTCTGCTTCATAATGTTGTGTGTTAGTATCAACATCTTGTAATACCCTCTTTACAAGTTAACAACAAGCTTTTTAGTGCATTAAGAAGTCCTTTTACTTCTGTGATCCCCAAGTAATAACTATCCATTTTTATCCATCCCGGTAGTGGGAAGATGTAGTCTATATTAGGAAGTGGCGCGGTGTAGAAGGAACAAGGGTGAGACTGAGCCTGTTCTCATCTTGGTGACGTGGTCTCTTCCTCCGCAGCACGAATCTGGGGGGAAGGAATGAGTGGAGAATTCAGGCCGGCCTGCGGAGAATCATCCTGCGCCGAAAGGGTCGTTCTCGAGCTGTGTTGCCCAGTGACGTTCCCGCGGTGGCAGAAATGCCCAGTGACCACGTGTGGCTATCCTGGGGAACTGAGTTTGTAATTTCATTTCATTGTAATGAATTTACTTTTTTGTTTGAGACACAGTTTCACTCTGTCGCCCAGGCTGGAGTGCAGTGGCACAATCCTGGCGCAGTGCAACCTCTGCCTCCTGGGTTCAGGCAATTCTCGTGCCTCAGCCTCCCCAGTAGCTGGGATTACAGGTGTGCGCCACCACGCCTGGCTATGACTTTACATTTAAAAAGCTTCTGTGTTGAACAGCAAAGTTCTGGCTGTGACTAAGACTGGGCTCCTACATGTTCTGAGTGGACGTGGGCATTGAAGACTGTGGATCTCGTGTGAGGCCTCCGCTGACCCCAGATTGATGCTTCTGGGGGGTCCTTCGGCATGGTGTCCTCTTCCCAACCCCATCGTGTCAGCTCCTGGGCACTCTGGGGCCCCTAGATGAAGGCTGGTGCTCACATTGCAGAATGGCCTGGAAGAGGTTTCAATGCAATGTGGGCTGTGGAGGGCTGCAGGTTCCCTGGAGCAGGAGCCAGCTAGAACTGTGCCTGGAGCCGTGTGTGGCCAGGGCAGCTCCCCTGCGGGACACACAGGCCCATGGTGGGGTCCACTTTCCAGGGTGACTGGGCACCTGGCTCTCAGCCACCCCTCAGCCTCCTGTCCTCACAGCTGAACTGGGCCCGTTTTCTGTGGCAATCAGCTCTGTCTCCATCTACTGATTTTTCAGTTGGGAATGATTTACTAAAAGGAGAAAACTGTTGTGTTGTGTGACACGTGTGTTGTGTGACACGTGTGACAGGCCATAGGCTGTTTGTTCATTTGGAGGGGTTGGCAGCCAGAGCCAGAGGGTGAAGGTTCGTTTGGGCTCTGTACCTGGTACCCAGGCAGGCAGAACGCGCCACCCGGCCTCTTCTCCAAGAGTTAACTGCAGGGAGGGAGCGGTGACGTCAGCCCTCATCTTTGTGCCTCTCACTTGAGCAACCCGATGCCACCTTCTCCCCCGGGCTCTGTGTTCATTGGTTGTTGGCAGGACTTGCCGTGGGAGGGTTTTTTTCTTTTTTTCAATTAAGTAAAAGGGCAGGGCTTAAGCAGCCAATGACAGCTGAGGCCGGGCTTGTCTTATGCAAGTTTCCCTGGGACCGGCAGCATTTAGGGAACTTGCTCCCAGTGGTGAGGGCAGTGGAGCACCCAGCAGGCTGCCAACATGCTCTGTCTGTGCCTGTACGTGCCGGTCATCGGGGAGGCCCAGACCGAGTTCCAGTACTTCGAGTCCAAGGGGCTCCCTGCCGAGCTGAAGTCCATCTTCAAGCTCAGCGTCTTCATCCCCTCCCAGGAGTTCTCCACCTACCGCCAGTGGAAGCAGGTCTGCGGGGTGACCATGCGGAAGGGAGAGGCGCGTTCAAGTGGTATCTGTTGAGTGAATGGCTGAGCATGCATGAACCATCCCCCACCGAGAGGAAAAAATGTCTGAAATGTAGGAGTTTTTTCCCATTGTCATGTGGCTATGGCCGGCACGTGTACGTCACAGTAGTGACTGGTTTTCACGTGACTTCCCAGGCAGGCTGGAATTCTAGCGAAGGCTGTTGTGAGAAATGGACTTTCAGAAAGGAAATTCCTTTTGCTGGAATGAGGGGGGTGTTCCTGAGAAGTACAGAGCCAGAAAGGGATCTGGGGGGCCAGGCCATAGTGCAAGGGAGGAAAAGGCAGGGAGGCCCAGGAGTTGAGGGTGCTGGTGGGGGAGCTGCCCGTCCCTGGTGTGGGGGTGAGGGAGCCTCCCGCCTTCTCAACCCTTAGACATCTCTGTGGAGCAGGGCCTGTGTCCGCCCTGAAGGTGGGGAAGCCGAGCTGCAGAGTCTGGAGGCCCCTTGCCTCCTCGGCTTCTCTGTTAATCAGTTTCCCTGCTACCCCCAGTGCCCACTGTGCACCGAGGGGGATTTGCAGATCCAAGGAAGGAGACAGAAGGAGACTCAGGCCCCGTGAGGCAGAAGCAAGCACTTTGAGAATGCGTTGAAGCCAGCTGCGGTGAGCACACCCTCTGCTCTGGGTGTCTGTGCGACAGCACCCACCCCAGGGAGGCATGTGGCTCACCCTGGCAGCAGTGCAGGTGGCTGGGTCCCAGAGGGCTCCGTGCCTGATGTTCATCTGCTGCCTAAATGGCTTGTCCACTCTATTTCCATTCCTGTTAGAGATCTGGAGCAGTCACTGTATAGGTGATTTATGTCACTCTTGGCTGAGAGCACAGATGTCCACAGGAAGTTAAATGTAACCTCAGATAGAAGATAAAATATGTACCAGCATCTGTCCCACATTCCAGCCACACCCCTCGCATTAGCCTTTTGAGCACCCAGGTCATGGGGTATCTGTCATGGGGTATCTGTTCAAGCCTCCCTGCCCCTGGCACCCTTGGCAGCTGAGGAATCACAAGGCACCATCAGTAATGTGTCTAAGAGAGAGGTGCGGTGGTGATCCTTTGAGGATGTGAGCTAGCCAGTGGGCCATCCAGTTCCAGACTCCAGCTGGCTGTCCGTTGATTTCTCCCAGTGAGGAAGCCGGGGGACACAGGAAGACTGTACCATCTTCCTTGGGAGAGTCTCGGTTCCAGTTTTGGGTTCTGGATTCAGGGCGTTGCTGAGTTGGGGTGACTCACTTTCATCCCCCATGTTCTGCAGGTTAGCCTTGAGGGTGGTGGCAGGATCTGCAGGGAGGCGGCTTGGGAGGACCACGGCCCGACTTACATCCCGCCCACCACTTCCCTAGCTGTCTGGCCTCGTGTAAATGTTTAGCCTCTCGGAACTCCTGTTTCCTTCTCTGTAAAATGGGGGAAATAACATTTCCTACCTCCTAGAGCTGTTTGCGAGGGGTTAGTGGGTTGCTAAAAGTAAAGCATTTAGCACGCCCAGTGGCCCGCGCTAGGTGCTGGGGAAATGTGCGCTCTCATGGCACAGTCCCAGTTGCTGGGCATCCACAACCATTAACAACTGCTGAACAAAGCCCACCTCCTGGGAGGTAGGGGTGGGGGGATTACTTTTGGAACCTCATTGCCAAGGAACAGTCTCTCAAAGCCTTCTTGGGACACTAAAGTGCTTTTCAGTGACTGACTGACAGAGCCAGGGCGGCTTTATCACCTGGCTTCCCTGAGAGCAGGGACTGGCAGTACCATCATACACATGCCCTTGGCTCCTTATACCTCCCCGGCCTCGGGTGCTGTGGCAGAGTCTGGCTCTGCCCCCGATTTTCACCCTGCCCACCAAATTATTCTTGGACCAATGCCAGTTTTAGGAGGGAAACAGCGAGCTGCAGAATTCCTGTCGGAAAAAAACTCCATGGCCATCCCCACATCTCACCAGGGAGCATGTGTGGTTGAAGCCTGGGTCCAGGGACCCAGGGACGGCACTGCAGCAGAGCCACACTGCTCACCCTGGCTGTGCGGCGCGCGGGTCTTCAGACTGACAAAGTGCTCAGCTGTCCCTGTTGGCCTCTGTCCAGAGGGCTCTTCCTGGGCTGCTTGTTTCCTCTCTGCTTGGGAGGGAGACAAGATTGGCCCTTGCCTGGGTTCTGGCCAGCACTTGGGGCTCTAGGTGGTGGCTCTGGCATGTGAGTCAATTGCCATAGTGGCTCTGGGAGTGGAGCAGAAGCATCTTGGGTCCTTGGGGCCAGCTCTGCTCACGGATTAGTGCAGTCATTGCCTGGGGACGGGGCCCCACAAGGGACAAGGAAAGGCTGGTCCAGGAGCCAAAAGACAAAACCTTACTTTTCTTTTCTAGAAAATTGTACAAGCTGGAGATAAGGACCTTGATGGGCAGCTAGACTTTGAAGAATTTGTCCATTATCTCCAAGATCATGAGAAGAAACTGAGGCTGGTGTTTAAGAGTTTGGACAAAAAGAATGATGGTAAGTGTTGCCTTCAGAGCTGCAGCCGGTCCAGCCTCGGGCCTCCCTGTGCGCCTGGCTCCTGCTCACGGACTCTTCTTGTAGGACGCATCGACGCACAGGAGATCATGCAGTCCCTGCGGGACTTGGGAGTCAAGATATCTGAACAGCAGGCAGAAAAAATTCTCAAGAGGTGAGTGCTCAGCCAGCCTCTGTGTTTGGTTTAAGTGTGATGAAAGGAAGGCTCTGACACTAACCCTGCGATGCCATTCCCTAAGCTGACCCTGTTTTTCTGAACTTGGCCTTCTCGTGGTTTGAAAGGATGAATAAGTAGGCCGGGCACGGTGGCTCACGCCTGTAATCCCAGCACTTTGGGAGGCCGAGGCGGGCAGATCACGAGGTCAGGAGATCGAGATCATCCTGGCTAACACGGTGAAACCCCGTCTCTACTAAAAATACAAAAAAATTAGCAGGGCGTGGAGGCGGGCACCTGTAGTTCCAGCTACTCAGGAGGCTGAGGCAGGAGAATGGCGTGAACCCGGGAGGCGGAGCTTGCAGTGAGCCGAGATGGCGCCACCGCACTCCAGCCTGGGTGACTGAGCGAGACTCTGTCTCAAAAAAAAGAAAAAGAAAAGAAAGGATGAATAAGTAACCCCTGCGGGAGGCCAGCCCCTCCCCCAGCGTTGCAGGCCAGCTTTCATTTGAAGAATCACAGATCACTTGGAATGTTGCCCATCGGCCAGCGGCCCATGAAGGGAAAACGAATTTGGGGGTGGTTCAAGTGGGTAAAAGGCCAGCAAAGAGCACCTGTGTGTGGTGGGGGCAGGGCAGGGGCTCACACTGCAGCCTCGATCCCAGGTGAATTTCTTCCCCATGCTAGTAACTTGCACTTCACAATTTAGTCAGAGGCGCTGCCCCACAAGATAGCTCCCTGGTGAGGGGTGGCTGCCAGGAAATCTCACGGAACAGCCCTGGGAGTTGCCGTCTGTCCTAGCTGGACCTTCCCAAAACCCTGTGGACCGAACGAACGCTGGCTGGTCCTCGGGGACAGCAGCCCCGGGCTCAGCTGCTGTGGGGCTCGTCTCGTGCCGTGCTGTGCCCACATCTCTGGGTGTGCGCTTGCTTCACTAACATGGCTCCGAGCACTTATGCGTGTTGTTTCTCCTCTCTCCTCCGCATCCTTTGTCTGTCTGTCAGAATACGAACGGGCCATTTCTGGGGCCCTGTCACCTAGTAAGTATCCGTGTCGCTCATGACTGCCTCCCTTGACTTCCATGCCTGATCAGAACGGGGTTCTTGTGGGCCATTATATTGCCATTGTTGTGCTGAGTAGGGTGTGCAACCCCCTGCTCTTTCACCTGGGGGCAGAGGCGCCTCGTGTGGTTTCTGGGCATCCGAGGTGCCTGCCCTCGGCTCACTGGGAGGTGGGGGGACGCAGCTGGTGGCTGGGCAGGTGGGCAGCCTCGCCTCTGTCTCGCAGCATGGATAAAAACGGCACGATGACCATCGACTGGAACGAGTGGAGAGACTACCACCTCCTGCACCCCGTGGAAAACATCCCCGAGATCATCCTCTACTGGAAGCATTCCACGGTGAGCCCCACACACCCGGGGCCCTCACCTGCTCCCAGGGCCTGGCCCCGAGTCACCCAGTTGTCCCCATCCCAGAGTGCCGCCGCCTCCTCCACAGGAGACTGTCCCCTCTTCTGCCAGGTGAGGAGCACCTCTGGCCTCCCCTCCTGGAGTGGATGGTCCGGGGGGACAGGACTGCACACCAGGACTCAGAGAGGGAGAGGAGAGCTGTCCGCATGTTCCCCTGTTCTGGCCACTGGCCACCTGAACAGCCCCATTGTTCACACACACAGGGGTCCTCTTCCAGGAACACCCTCCATCCCCACATGCTCCCTGCTCATGGGCCACTTCAGATACCCTTCCCATGATGCTGCCTGTTCTGCCAAAGCTGGTATGACCCTTCCCCCTGGTGGGAGGGGGCCGAGGCAGAAGCTACTCTACAGAGAGCACCTAGGCAGAGCTGTGAGGTGTCCCCACGGGCACACACTTGCTGCCCTTTCACCGCTGCCCACTGTGGTTTCATGTTCGGAAATGTGAGTCTGTGTTGGTCTCTGGCCCTGAGCCCCTCACGCTTGGCATGTCCCTCTCTGAGTCCTGGTGTGCAGTCCTGTCCCCCTGGACAGTCCCCTCCAGAAGGAGAGGCCAGAGGGGCTCCTCACCTGCCTCTCACAGTGCCAGACCAGGGCTTGTTGGGTGAAATGAAGTGGACACCTCCAGGGGTGGGAGCAGCTGGCCCAGAGCTCTGGCCTTTAGCCCTGGGATCAGAGCAGAGGTGGCTCTAATCAGCCTGGATGCCACCCGGAGAGAGGTTACGCAGGCAGCGAGCCCTCGTGTTTGCTGAGGCCTTGCATAATGTTCTGCCAGCATGATCTGGTTACACATGAGGTTTCAGACGGCTCTTACCCCAGCTTGATCCCTTCAGTGCAGCCAGCCTGGCGATCTCACACAGGCCTGTGAGCTGTTCTTAAGGAGCTCCCTGGAAGCTTTGCAAAGGGCGGGTGAATGGTTTTGTACCTGGCACCTTCCGGCTGTGTTCAGCTGAGGTTCTCTCCAGGCCCCCTGCTGGGGTGAGAACTCTGCTACCTTCAGAGTGAAGGGGAAGGCCCCAGTCCACTTCCCACCCAGGATCGCTGGCCTTCTCCTGTCCTGTGGTCCCTGGCCTGGAGCCATGCTGGAGGGTAGAAGGCGACAGGTGCCAGCAGTCTTGCCCCGAGGGTCCTGAGTCAGGCTTATGCCATCTTTCCTCACAGATCTTTGATGTGGGTGAGAATCTGACGGTCCCCGATGAGTTCACAGTGGAGGAGAGGCAGACGGGGATGTGGTGGAGACACCTGGTGGCAGGAGGTGGGGCAGGGGCCGTATCCAGAACCTGCACGGCCCCCCTGGACAGGCTCAAGGTGCTCATGCAGGTATGTAGGGAAAAGACCCCAGAGCCCTAGAGGGGGCAGTTTCCACTTGGGGGATGCTGCTTGGCTAGTTTTCCCTTTCTCTGGCTGGTGCCTGCTTTGGGCCCAAACTTTTCTAACCCAATAAATTAGACTGGAATTATTGCTCAGACAGGGGGTACCAAAATGTCACTCTAGGTGACATTTTGTGCAGAGCGGATCTAATTTTATCTGAGGCATCACATTACAGGGGCATAATGTGGACAGGTGAAGCTACCGAGACTGGGGTGAGGCAGGAACCAATTTCTGTAAGCACGTCTTGTGTACATTACCCCACAGTGGGGTCAGCAGAGCCTCACCTGACCCAGATGCCAGTGGGAAGCCACACCATTACCTTGGCCAGGTACGCAAATCCATGTCCACACAGCAGAGATAAGCTGGGCTGATGTCAAGGCAGAATTGTGAAACCCACACGACAACACTGGTGGACTTTGATGTCTGAATGGTGACTGGCCACCACCTATCCCCTTGCTCGTACCTAGTACTTCTTGTGCCAGGAGCCCAGCTTGGACGAGCTGCCTCCTTTCCCTCCCCCGCCTGCCTTGCTGGGCCTCCCTGTGTCGCACAGAGACAAAGGAAGCAGGTGGTTCAGGGCAGAGCACCTTGGGCTTGGACTCTGCCCGGGGCACCACCATAGCGGCCTCCCTTCCTCTCGTGGCCTTGAGCAAACCCCTTTCCCTCCCAGGACTTCCCCTCCTCTGTGAAAACAGGGGCTTGAACAACTGCCTCATCCTTTTGTCTTTTTAGCAGAATTGTCAGGAACGTTGTAGAGATTGAAAGCAGGCCTTGGGTGAAATCAGATGCCTGGGATGTGCCTTTAAACCAGCATGGGTGGGGCAGCAGGAGAGAGGTTGGCTGTGGTTTGATCATTGTTTTAAATATGTTTTAAGTTTTTTTTATAATGAAAAATTCGATTTTTAAAAATTATTATTATTATTTTTTTTTGAGACAGTCTCGCTCTGTTGCCCAGGCTTGAGTGCAGTGGTGTGATCTCGGCTCACTGCAGCCTCCCCCACTGGGTTCAAGCAATTCTACCACCTCAGCCTCCCTAGTATCTGGGATTACACCCACACGCTACCACCCCTGGCTAATTTTTGTATTTTTAGTAGAGATGAGGTTTCTCCATTTTGGCCAGGCTGGTCTGGAACTCCTCACCTCATGTGATCCGCCCCCCTCAGCCTCTCAAAGTTCTGGGATTACAGGTGTAAGCCACCACGCCCAGCCTTTTTTTTCTTTTTTTTTCTCTAAGATAGAGTCTCACTCTGTCACCCAGGCTGGAGTACAGGGACATGATCTCAGCTCACTGCAACCTCTACCTCCTGGGTTCAAGCAGTTCTCCGTGCCTTAGCCTCCCAAGTAGCTGGGATTACAGGTGCCTGCCACCACGCCTGGCTAACTTTTGTATTTTTAGTAGAGACGGGCTTTCACCATGTTGGCCAGGCTGGTCTTGAACTCCTGACCTCAAATGATCCAGCTGCTTCGGCCTCCCAAAGAGCTGGGATTACAGGCATGAGCCACCGCACCCGACCTTGATTTTTTTTTAAAGTCATCTTTATGGAGATGTTCAGGACAAGGCTGGCAACCAATAGATAGCCAGTACAATGGAGCTGAACCTCACTGAGCCGTGTTGGGTTACTTTGGTCTCGTGATTCCAAGCTCATCTTCAAAACTCACAGAAGAAAGAGCCTTCGCTTTGGCTGCAGCCAGTTGGCCAGCAGAGGCTCTTGGCCGGGTGAGGCAGCCTATGGCCCCCCCGGGTCCGTCTGACTGCTTGGTCCTCCCTCCCAGGTCCATGCCTCCCGCAGCAACAACATGGGCATCGTTGGCGGCTTCACTCAGATGATTCGAGAAGGAGGGGCCAGGTCACTCTGGCGGGGCAATGGCATCAATGTCCTCAAAATTGCCCCCGAATCAGCCATCAAATTCATGGCCTATGAGCAGGTGAGGACCCAGCTCCTCAGGGAGGGTCACCAGCCAGTGGCTATTCACTGTCTGGACTTGCTGGCTTTCCCTGGACTGAGCTCCCTGACACTTGGAGCCAGCCATGGTACCCCAGGGACAGCAGGGCGAGGCGGGAGGCCCGGGCTCGCTACCAGTTCCTTACATTTCTGGGCAGCATAAAATGTGCCAGGGACTCCAGGGCTCAGCTGATGCTGCCTGGCTCCAGGAGGAAGGGAGGGGCAGCAGCAGGTGCCTCAACCTCTGGGTATATCGGGTGGTTTGTTTGCTCCTGGTTCTAGATCAAGCGCCTTGTTGGTAGTGACCAGGAGACTCTGAGGATTCACGAGAGGCTTGTGGCAGGGTCCTTGGCAGGGGCGATCGCCCAGAGCAGCATCTACCCAATGGAGGTGAGGGGCCACCTGGGTCCTGGGGCGGGCAGTGGGCATGGGACTGGGGAGAGGTGCAGGCTGTGCTCACGCTTCCCGCCGCTCCTGTTGTGCAGGTCCTGAAGACCCGGATGGCACTGCGGAAAACAGGCCAGTACTCAGGAATGCTGGACTGCGCCAGGAGGATCCTGGCCAGAGAGGGGGTGGCCGCCTTCTACAAAGGCTATGTCCCCAACATGCTGGGCATCATCCCCTATGCCGGCATCGACCTCGCAGTCTATGAGGTGAGGCCCAAGAGGGCTCAGGCCCCGGCCCAAGCCGGACAGGTTTAGAAACCCCCTCCCAGCACACCTCCGCCTGCTGTCTCTTTCCTTGACGGACGCATGCCTAGTGCAGGAAACGGCATCAAAGACTGCGTCTCCTTCCGGCTCCTGTGTTTATTGCAAGCTTTCCTTCATCCTGCCTGCCTCTGGCAGCCCCTGTGAGCCCTGCATCCAGGCTCTGCGTCCCCAGGGGCTCAGCAGGCAGATCCCCAGAGCAGGGTGGCCCCTAGGGGCTTGCAGGCCCCAGCACACTCGACAGACCCCAGAAGTCAGCCCTTCTGTGTGGGGTAGGCGGTGTTCCCTCTGCCTTGTCCCGGAATTCCCAGTGACAGCAGAAACAGGACAGCCAGGCCCCGGGCCCGGCAGTTGGGTTCCAGTGGCCTGAGGACCCCGTAACAGCCCCCTGTCTCTTGCTGCCTCGCTAGCCCTTCCTGGGGCTTATCCCACGCTCCCTTCCCCTTCTAGACGCTCAAGAATGCCTGGCTGCAGCGCTATGCAGTGAACAGTGCGGACCCCGGTGTGTTTGTGCTCCTGGCCTGTGGCACCATGTCCAGTACCTGTGGCCAGCTGGCCAGCTACCCCCTGGCCCTAGTTAGGACCCGGATGCAGGCACAAGGTAAGGCTGGCCCTGGGCAGTCCCCTGGGAGTTCGGAGGGTGCGGAGAGAAGCATCTGACTGGTGGCCTCCCTTCTGCAGCCTCCATTGAGGGCGCTCCGGAAGTGACCATGAGCAGCCTCTTCAAACAGATCCTGCGGACCGAGGGGGCCTTCGGGCTGTACAGGGGGCTGGCCCCCAACTTCATGAAGGTCATCCCAGCCGTGAGCATCAGCTATGTGGTCTACGAGAACCTGAAGATCACCCTGGGCGTGCAGTCACGGTGACGGGGGGAGGGCCGCCCCGCCGTGGACTCGCTGATCCTGGGCCGCAGCCCGGGGTATGCAGCCATCTCATTCTGTGAATGTGCCAACACTAAGCTGACTCGAGCCAAGCTGTGAAAACCCTAGATGCACCCCAGGGAGGGTGGGGAGAGCTGGCAGGCCCAGGGCTTGTCCTGCTGACCCCAGCAGACCCTCCTGTTGGTTCCAGGGAAGACCACAGGCATTCCTTAGGGTCCAGGGTCAGCAGGCTCCAGGCTCACATGTGTAGGAACAGGACATTTTCTGCAGTGCCTGCCAATAGCGAGCTTGGAGGCCGGCTTAGTTCTTCCATTTCAGCTGCTGGCCACGGCCCCTGCCCTCTGGCCTGCCGTGCATCTCCCCGTGCCCTCTGCTTCCTGCCTCTCTGCTGATGTAATCAGGTGGGAGGAGGGCTACAGCCCACATCCCACCCCCTCGTCCAACCCCGTAATCCATGGTGAAAGGTGAGGTCACGTGGCCTCCCAGGCCTGACTTCCCAACCTAAAGCATCGACGCCAACTTGGCTGTGCAAGGAAGAGGAAAGGGTCTGGCCTTGGCGCTCACTGGCATCTGAGCCCTGCTGATGGCTGGGACTCCTGGGCATGCGTGGGAGTGCATGGGGCTCGGGCTGCCTGGCCTGGCTGCACAGAAGGCAAGTGCTGGGGCTTATGGTGCTCTGAGCCGGCCCAGACCCCATCAGGATGGGCACCACCTCAGAACCAAACTCACTGTCCCCACTGTGGCATGAGGGCAGTGGAGCGCCGTGTTTGAGGGCGAAGGGCAGAGCGTTGGCGTGTTCTGGCAAGGGAAGGAAAAGGTGTTGGAGGCCTTAATTATGCATTGTTGGGAAAAGGGTTTTGTCCAGAAAGACAAGCCAGACAAATGAGCGACTTCTGTGCTTCCAGAGGAAGATGAGGGAGCAGGGAGCTTGGCTGACTGCTCAGAGTCTGTTCTGACGCCCTGGGGGTTCCTGTCTAACCCCAGCGGGGGCGCAGCGGGACCAGCCTCACATTCCACTCGTGTCACTGCTTGGAACCTATTTATTTTGTATTTATTTGAACAGAGTTATGTCCTAACTATTTTTATAGATTTGTTTAATTAATAGCTTGTCATTTTCAAGTTCATTTTTTATTCATATTTATGTTCATGGTTGATTGTACCTTTCCAAGCCCACCCAGTGGGGTGGGAAGAGAAGAAGAAGGGGGACCTTGGGCCGCCGCAATCACATCTGTCCAGAGAAATTCCTTATGGGACTGAAGGCAGAAAAGCGGCCAGAAGGCAGCAGCCCTGGGTCCTTTCCTTTGGCAGATTGGGGAAGGGCTTTCCCCAAGTCTTAGGATTTCAGGGTTTGACTAGGGGCGTGGAGAGAGAGGGAGGAACCTCAATAACCTTGAAGGTGGAATCCAGTTATTTCCTGCACTGCGAGGGTTTCTTTATTTCACACTTTCTGAATGTCAAGGCAGTGAGGTGCCTCTCACTGTGAATCTGTGGTGGGCGGGGGCTGGAGGAGAGGGTGGGGGGCTGGCTCCTTCCCTCCCAGCCTTCTGCTGCCCTTGCTCAACAATGCTGGCCAACTGGCGACGTCACGGTTGCACTTCCATTCCACCAGAATGACCTGATGAGGAAATCTTCAATCCTCAATAGGATGCAAAGATCAATGCAAAAATTATTGTTATATATGAACATATATAGTTATAACTGGAATCGTCAAAAAGCAAATTAAGAAAGAAATGGAAGTTGGAAGTTGTCATTTAAAGCAGCCTTCTAATAAAGTTGTTTCAAAGCTGATCACAGAGCCAGTATTTTTCTGACACCCCGGACCCTGCGTGGTCCGGGGTTGTTGACATGTTAGAAAATGAGCGTAAACGTTTCCCCTCTGGAGCCTGGGTGGCGCCCCCTTTCGGCTTCTTAGAGGCACTCCCTCTTTAATGGGTGTTTGTTCCATTTGGGGTGCTCTGACAAACTTACCAGTGCCCTGAGTTGCTGTTGGGTTGTTCCTCAGCCTGTCTCAGGCGGGGGGGGGGGGGGGGGGGGTGTCTGTCCCTCTGCCAGAAGTGCTGTCTTCACAGAGACACCAAGGACATCGCTGGGCTTCTCTCCCCTCCCCCCAGCTGCCCCTCCCAGCTTCACCCCGCTCCTGGTTCCCCACACCCTCTCAGTAGCTTCATCTCACTGAGGATTACCTTCAATAGCTATATTTAGATGACCCTCCTTTTATACTTGAACCAATTCCAGCTTCATCAGTACAACTGTGAAATCCACATCCACTTAAACAGCACATCCAGTTCAGCGAGTCAGAAACCAAACCCTTCATTTTCCTCCCAAAATCTGCTTCTCCATTTTCCTCATGCCAGCAAATGGCAACTCCTTTCTTCTATGAACTTAAGCCAAACACCTTGTAGTCAGCCTGACTCTGTACTTCCCTCTGGTTCCAGGGCAGTCCAGCAAATACCGTCAGCCTCACCCACAAAATAGATCTGCTCTCTGGCCACTTCTCCCAACCTCCACCCCTGCCACCAGTCACAGGCAATGTCATGTCTCACCTGGACGATTGCAAGACCTAAACTTCTTCCCCCTGCTTCCCTTCACTCTCCACCCCAAGCCCGAGGGGCCCTTCAAAAACCTAAGTGGATAGCCAGGCGTGGTGACAGGTGCCTATAATCCCAGCTACTCCGGAGACTGAGGCAGGAGAATGGCTTGAACCTAGGAGGCAGAGGTTGTGATGAGCTGAGATCATGCCACTGCACTCTAGCCTGGGTGACAGAGTAAGACTCTGTCTCAAAAAAAGAAAACCTTAGTTGTTCATGTCACTCAAATCCTCCAATGAATAGAGAAGCTGGCCGGGCACGGTGGTTCACGCCTGTAATCCCAGCACTTTGGGAGACCAAGGTGGGCGCATCACCTGAGGTCGGGAGTTCAAGACCAGCCTGGCCAACGTAGCAAAACCCTATCTCTACTAAAAATACAAAAATTAGCCAGGCGTGGTGGCATGTGCCTGTAATCCCAGCTACTTGGGAGTCTGAGGCAGGAGAATCGCTTGAACCTGGGAGGCAGAGGTTGTAGTGAGCCAAGATCACGCCACTGAACCTGGGTGACAGCGAGACTCCATCTCAAAAAAAAAAAAAAAAACGCAACAGACAAGCCACAGGGTAGGAGAAAATCTTTGCAGTACATGTAATCTAACAGAGGATCTGTATCCAGCATGTATTAAGTGTCTTAACGCAAAAAGAAGAGGACAAGCCAGTTAACAACTGGCATTTCCAAAAGCAAGATGACTTAATGGCCAATAAACATGAAAAAGAGCTTAACTCCATTACTTGTCAGGGACAAGCAAAACATTGAATGAGGCCCAGAGCAGTGGCTCACACCTGTAATCCCAGCACTTCAGGAGGGTGAGGCTGGAGATCACTTGAGGCCAGGTGTTCAAGACCAGACTATGCAATACAGCAAGGCCCCATCTCTACCAAAACAGTTAAAAGCATTTAATAAGATACCAGTGCGTACACACTAGAAGGACTAGAACTAAAGATGTCAGCACTGTAGTTTGATGAGACTCTGGGAGCAGCCACACTCCTCAGACTCTGCTAGTACAAGGTAAAATGCCAATCATGTTGGAGAATTCAGCCTGGCCATACCTGAATTTTTTAAAAAGGGAAGCAAAAACCCTCTAGTATTTCCTTTCTCACCAGAAGACAAAAGTCCCTATGTGGCCTTCAAGCCCTGCATCACCAGCCTACCCCCTGGCCAGAGGTGGGTTTACCAGAAAGCAGTAAAGAAATTTGGGTCACCTTAGAAATAGAGAAGCGAGGCCAGGCACGGTGGCTCATGCCTGTAATCCCAGCACTTTGGGAGGCCGAGACGGGCGGATCACGAGGTCAGGAGATCGAGACCATCCTGGCTAACACAGTGAAACCCCGTCTCTACTAAAAAAATACAAAAAACTAGCCGGGCGCGGTGGCGGACGCCTGTAGTCCCAGCTACTTGGGAGGCTGAGGCAGGAGAATGACGTGAACCCGGGAAGCGGAGCTTGCAGTGAGCTGAGATCTGGCCACTGCACTCCAGCCTGGGCGGCAGAGTGAGACTCAGTCTCAAAAAAAAAAAAGAAAAAGAAAAAAAGAAATAGAGAGGCGAGGCCAGGCACAGTGGCTCATGCCTGTAATCCCAACACTTTCCGAGGCCGAGGCGGGTGGATCGCCTGAGGTCAGGAGTTCAAGACGAGCATGGCCAACATGGCAAAAACCCTGTCTCTACTTAAAAAAAAAAAAAAATTAGCTGGGTGTGGTGGTGCACACCTATAATCCCAGCTACTCGGGAGGCTGAGGCAGCAGAATCACTTGAAGCCGGGAGACGGAGGTTGCAGTGAGCCGAGATCGCACCATTGCCCTCCAGCCTGGGAAACAAGAGTGGGAAAAAAAAAAAAAAAAAAGAAATAGAGAAGGGCCCATGTGTCACTCTCCACCCGTCTTCTCTTTCTCCCCTGCACTTTTCAAGTCATTACACTACTTATTTTCATTGCCGGGTTTCATCTGTTCCCTCGCCCATGAACGTGATCTCCTTGAGGGTGGAGGTGTCTGTTGGCTTTGTTCACTGCTGCTCCCAGCACCTGGAGCCTGAACAGTGTTCGGTGAATGCTTGACATCCAAGTGTTTCTTGGTGTTGTCGACAGAATTACGCCCCCGCCACACGATGTCCGTGTCCTAATCCCTGGAAGCTGTGAATCCCATTACGTGGCCGGGAGAATGAAGGAGGCAGATGAAATGAAGGTTGCTAATCAGCCGACTTTCAAACAGGGAGATGGATTATCCTGGGTCACCGGGGGGCCAGTGTGAGCAGAAGGGTCCTCCAGTGTGGAGGAGGAGGCAGGAGAGAGAACAGAGAGACGGCATGAGAAGGACTCAGGTCTCTGCTGCTGTTTTGAAGGTGGGGGAAGGGGCCACGAGCCAAGGAACGCAGGCAGCCTGTAGAAGCTGGAAAGGCACAGACTGGATCCTCCCCTTCCTCCCCTGGAGCCTCCAGAAGGAACACGGCCCTGCAGACACCTTGATTTTAGCCCTGTGAGGCCCATTTCAGACTCCTCTGACCTCTAGAACTGTGAGATTATAAACCTGCATTATTTAAGCCACTTCCCACCTACTGGCCCCCTGGTAGAGATAAAATCCCCTTAGTCAGGGTTTACAACCAGAGTCCTGGGCAGGGGAGGGCATGGTGAGAGCAGGGGGCACATCTCAAGGTCTGACTGGAGGCACGGTGCTCCCCTAGACCCACCTGAGTCCGGCTGGCATGGTAGCTCCAGGGGAGCCCTGGGGCCGGGGTGGTGCAGGTGGCTGGCAGATCCCTCCTCGTCCTCCAGGAAGCCCAAGCTCTGTGGGGCCCCCTCAGTCACTCAGGTCTTTGGGGACACAGTCACAGGTTCCTGTCCTCCGCGAGGGGCCCAAGAGCCTGGAGCTGTGCCACCCTGGTCCAGGCAACAAGGGGTCAGGGCAAGGAAACAGCAGTGGGGCACGTGGTGGGTCAGGGCAGCTGCAGAGTGGCTTCCCATAAACAGACTGGGACAGTGGATGTCCCTGTTCCACAGCATCCAAGCTGAGTGACCTTGGGCAAGTCACGCCCCCTCTCTGAGCCTGCGTGCTTGTCCATTGGATGAGAGCAAGACGAGCCAGGCAGCGCTGTTGGAACGTTGAATTGAAACGAGGCAGGAAATGGGATGCAGCCGGGCCTAACAGCTTCATCTCCCAGCTGCCCTAATTCCTCCGGCATTCAGACAGTAATCCCGCCTTAATCCTCTCGGGCCTGGGATCTCAGGCACCTGGGAGGAAATCCAGAGCCACTTGAGCCGTGTGGTCTGGTGGGTCCTCCTCGCGGGGGCACTGCCCGCGCAGGACTTCACTTAGCAATCAGCAGGTGTAGGAGGTGCCACTGCCGCCAGGTCCCCATTTCACAGACAAGGAAACTAAGGTTTAGGAGGGGAGGGGACTTGCCCAGGACCTAGGATGCAGCGGACCCCAACTGGCAGGCGGCACGTAGGGGAGTGAAGCTGGGGTGGGCTCTGCTGGGGCTGCCCACCAGGAACTGAGGGGAAGGCAGAGAGCTGCTGCCCACACCAGACCCTGCAAGCTGGAATCATGCCACAACCCACCCGCGGGACCTTCACCAAGTTAGATGTGCCCAAGGGACGGGCACTCCTTGCCTCACCTCAGAAGGGTGGCACCTGGTCCCTGGCTGCCTCCTCGCAGCCAGGAGGCCACAGAGAGCCTGGGAAACACGGGGCAGGCCTGCGCTTGAATCCTGGGTCCCGGTGGTGTGATCTTGGGCAAATCTTCTGCCTCTCTGAGCCTCAGTTTCCTCACTAGCAAGACAGGCACGATGCCTTCTGACAGCTCACGGGGGAAGCGACTGTTCTCGTTCACATAAAGGGTCCATGAGAAACAGATTCAAACCAGCTCTGTTGACACGGAAGCCCTGTTCTCACCTGGGGCTCGCCCTGTGCCTCCCTAGTCCAGATTTCACCGGTCTGAGTGCATTGGAAAGTAGGGGAAGGGTGGGAACAGGTGGGGCCGGTGTGCTGGGCCCAGCCGCCCAGGTGCGGACCTTGCTCCCTACAGCAGCAGCAGCAGCAGCAGCAGCCCGCATGGGCTGGGCTGGCCAGGAGGGGGCAGCAGGGAGGGCATGCTATGATACAACCTCCATCCTGCAGATGGGTAAACTGAGGCCAGGGAGGGCCCCAGGCCTGCCCCAGTTCCCCAAAGGGCAAGATACACCTAGGTCTCCTGCTCTCAGCTCCTCCGAACACAGGGGCTGGCCAGGGAACAGCCGCAGGACATGGCTCTCTTGGTCATTTGCTATCACCCACCAGCACAGCCCCGTGGCCCAGAAGGAGCCGTTATCTCCCATGGCAGCTGTTGAGGCTGACGATTGATGGAGCGGGCCCCACCCATGCTAGACAGTACAGGGCACCCCTAACTGAACCGAAGAGCCCAGCCTCCCACCCCATCTTACAGATGAGGACACTGGCACAGACTGGAAACCCTGGGACTTCCCCAGGTCACCGCATGCCCCGTCGCTGGTTCTCTTCTCTGACTACACCTGGCTTAAATCTAGGTATTAGTGTCCTGGGGCAGCTGTGACCAATAACCACACACTTGATGACTTCAAACACCACAAATGGCTGGAAGGCGTGGCTCACTCCTGTAATCCCAGCACTTTGGGAGGCTAAGGCAGGCAGATCGCTTGAACCCAGGAGTTGGAGACCAGCTTGGGCAACACAGTAAGACCCCATCTCTACAAAAAA